>NC_092762.1:33250697-33555697 GCF_047496795.1 Chiloscyllium punctatum | reverse complement strand
CTGTTTCTCTTTCTTTCTCTCTTTACCTGTCTGTCTCTCTCTCCACCGGTCTCTATCTTTCTCTCTATATCTCTCTCTCTCTCTACCTGTCTCTCTCTCTCTCTACCTGTCTCTCCCTCTCTACCCTGTCTCTCCCTCTCTACCCTGTCTCTCTCTCTACCTCTCTCTCTTTCTCTCTACCTGTATCTCTCTTTACCTCTCTCTCTCTGTCTGTCTCTCTCTACCTGTCTCTCTCTATCTCACGCTCTCTCGACCTTTCTCTCTCTCACTCTAACTATCTCTGCTCTCTCACGCTCTCTCTACCTTTCTCTCTCTCACTCTCCCTCTCTCTCTCTCTCTCACGCTCTCGATACCTTTCTCTCTCTCTCTACCTGTCTCTCTCTCTATGTCTCTCTCTCTCTACCTGTCTCTCTCTCTCTCTATCTGCCTGTCTCTCTCTCTCTCTGTCTGTCTGTCTCTCACTCTACCTGTCACTCTCTCTATGTCTGTCTCTCTCTCTCAATGTCTCTCTCTCTCTCACGCTCTCTCTACCTGTCTCTCTCTCTCTCTCTACCTGTCTCTCTCTCTACCTGTCTCTCTCTCTCTCTAGCTCTCTCTCTCTCGATGTCTTTCTCTCTCTCTACCTGTCTCTCTCTCTACCTGTCTCTCTCTCTCTACCTGTCTCTCTCTCTCTCTCTCTACTTCTCTATCTCTCTCTCTACCTGTCTCTCTCTCTCTACCTGTCTCTCTCTCTACCTGTCTCTCTCTTTAGCTGTCTCTCCCTCTGTCTTTCTCTCTCACTATCTGCCTCTCTCTATATATCTGTTTCTCTCTCTCTACCTCTCTCTCTCTCTCTTCACTCTCTCTCTCGACCTGTCTGTCTCTCTCTGAACAGGTGTCTCTCTTTATCTCTACCTGTCACACTCTCTACCTCTCTCTCTCACTCTCTCTCTCTCGCTGTCTATCTGTCACTCTCTCTCGAGCTGTCTATCTCTCACTCTCTCTCGAGCTGTCTCTCTCTCTCACTCTCTCGAGCTGTGTCTCTCTCGCTCTACTTGTCTCTCTTTACTTGTCTCTCTCTCTCTACCTGTCTCCCTCTCTCTCTCTCATTACCTGTCTCTCTCTCTCTCTCTCTCTCTCTCTCTACCGGTCTCTCTCTCTCTCTCTCTCCACCTGTATCTCTCTGTCTCTCTATCTGTCTCTCTCTCTCTCTACCTGTCTCTACCTCACTCTCTCTTTTACATGTCTCTCTCTCTCTATCGGTCTCTCTCTCTCTACCTCTTAACCTCCCTCTCTCTACTTCTCTCTCTCTTTCTTTACATGTCTGTCTCTCTCTCTACCGGTCTCACTATTTCTCTCTACCTGTCTCTCTCTCTCTACCACTCTTTCTCTCTATACCTCTATCTCTCTCTACCTGTCTCTCTATCTCTACCTTTCTCTCTATCTCTACCTGTCTCTCTCTCTACCACTCTTTCTCTCTATACCTCTATCTCTCTCTACCTGTCTCTCTATCGCTACCTGTCTCTCTCTCTACCTGTCTCTCTATCTCTACCTGTCTCTCTATCTCTACCTGTCTCTCTCTCTAGCTCTCTCTCTCTACCTGTATCTCTCTCTCTCTCTACCTGTCTCTCTCTCTCTCTCTACCAGTCTCTCTCTCTACCTGTCTCTCTCTCTCTACCTGTCTCTCTCTACCTGTCTCTCTCTCTCCCTCTCTCTCTCCCTGTCTCTCTCTCTCTACCTGTCTCTCTCTCTACACCTCTCTTTCTCTACCTGTCTCTCTCTCTCTACCTGTCTCTCTCTCTACCTGTCTCTCTCTCTCTCCCTGTCTCTCTCTCTCTTTCCCTGTCTCTCTCTCTCTACCTGTCTCTCTCTACCTGTCTCTCTCTCTCTCTACCTGTCTCTCTCTCTACACCTCTCTCTCTCTACCTGTCTCTCTCTACCTGTCTCTCTCTCTAACTGTCTCTCTCTCTCTATCTGTCTCTCTCTCACTCTCTCTCTACCTGTCTCTCTCTGTGTATCTCTGTCTACCTCTCTCTCTCTCTCTCCACCTGTTTCTCTCTCTCTCCACCTGTATCTCTCTGTCTCTCTATCTGTCTTTCTCTCTACCTGTCTCTCTGTCTCACTGTCTCTCTTTACCTGTCTCTCTCTATCTCTCTACCTCTCGAGCTGTCCCTCTCTCTCTCTCTCTCTCTCTCTCTGCCTGTCTCACTCTCTCTGCCTGTCTCTCTCTCGCTACCTGTCGCTCTCTCTCTACTTAACTCTCTCTCACTCTACCTGTCTCTCTCTATGTCTCTCTACCTTTCTCTCTCTACCTGCCTCTCTCTCTCTCTACATGTCTCTCTCTTTACCTGTCTCTCTCTCTACCTCTCTCTCTATGTCTCTACCTCTACCTGTCTCTCTCTCTCTACCTGTCTCTCTCTCTCTGCCTGTCTGTCTCTCTACCTGTCTCTCTCTCTCTACCTGTCTGTCTCTCTACCTGTCTCTCTCTCTATGTCTCTCTCTCTCTTCCTGTTTCTACCTGTCTCTCTCTCTCTACCTGTCTCTGCCTGTCTCTCTCTCTCTCTACGTGTCTCTACCTGTCTCTCTCTCTTTACCTGTCTCTCTCACTCTATCTGTCTCTCTCTCACTCTCTCTCTACCTGTCTCTCTCTATGTCTCTCTCTACCTCTCTCTCTCTCCACCTGTTTCTCTCTCTCTCTCTCTACCTGTCTCTCTGTCTCACTGTCGCTCTTTACCTGTCTCTCTCACTACCTCTCTATCTCTCTGTCTACCAACCTGTCTCTCTCTCAACAGGTGTCTCTCTTTCTCTCTACCTGTCTCTCTCTCTACCTTTCTCTCTCTCTCAACCTCTCTCTCTCTAGCTGTCTCTCTCACTCTCTCTCGAGCTGTCCCTGTCTCTCTCTCTCTACCTCTCTTTCTCTCTATATCTCTCTCTCTCAACATGTCTCTCTCTCTCTGCCTGTCTCTCTCTCTCTCTCTACCTGTCTCTCTCTCTCTCTCTACCTGTCTCTCTATCTCTACTTGTTTCTCTATCTCTACCTGTCTCGATCTCTCTACTTGTATCTCTCTCTACCTGTCTCTCTCTCTACCTGTCTCTCTCTCTATCTGTCTCTCTCTACCTCTCTCTCTACCTGTCTCTCTCTCTACCTCTCTTCCCCTCTCTCTACCTATCTCTCTCTATCGACTTATCTCTCTCTCTACGTCGCTGTCTCTATGTCTCTCTCTCTCTCTACCTGTCTCTCTCTTTCTACCTGTCTCTCTCTCTCTCTCTCTCTCTCTCTCTCTCTCTCTCTCTCTCTCTCTCTCTCTCTCTCTCTCTCTCTCTCTCTCTCTCTCTCTACCTGTATCTCTCACACACTCTCTCTTTACCTGTCTCTTTCTCTCTACCGGTCTCTCTCTTTTTCTCTACCTGTCTCTCTGTCTCTCTACCGCTCTTTCTCTCTATACCTCTATCTCTATCTCTACCTGTCACTCTATCTCTACTATCTTTCTATCTCGACTTGTTTCTCTCTCTACCTGTCTCTCTCTCTCTACCTGTCTCTCTCTCACTCTCTCTCTACCTATCCCTATCTCTCTCTTCCTGTCTCTCTCGCTATCTCTCTACCTCGCTCTCTCTACCTCTCTCTCTCCACCTGTCTCTCTCTCTCTCCAATTGTATCTCTCTGTCTCTCTATCTGTCTCTCTCTCTCCCTGTCTCTCTATCTCACTCTCTCTCCTTACCTGTCTCTCTCTCTCTACCTCTCTACCCCTCTCTCTACCTATCTCTCTCTATCTACTTGTCTCTCTCTCTACATCGCTGTCTCTATGTCTCTCTCTCTACCTGTCTGTACCTGTCTCTTTCTTTCTACCTGTCTCTCTCTCTCTCTCTCTCTCTCTACCTGTCTCTCTCTCACACTCTCTTTTTACCTGTCTCTCTCTCTCTACCGGTCTCTCTCTCTCTACCCCTCTACCTCCCTCTCTCTACTTCTCTCTCTCTTTCTTTACCTGTCTCTCTCTTTCTCTCTACCGGTCTCCCTCTTTCTCTCTACCTGTCTCTCTCTCTCCCTACCGCTCTTTCTCTCTATACCTCTATCTCTCTCTACCTGTCTCTCTATCTCTACCTGTCTCTCTATCTCGACTTGTCTCTCTCTCTCTCTCTCCCTGTCTCTCTATCTCTACCTGTCTCTCTCTCTCTACTTGTCTGTCTCTCTCTGTCTCTGTCTCTAACTGGCCCTCTCTCTACCTGTCTCTCTCGCGACCTGTCTCTCTCTCAACCTGTCTCTCTCTCTCTCTACCTGTCTCTCTCTCTACCTCTCTCTCTCTCTACTTGTCTCTCTCTCTCCACCTGTCTCTACCTGTCTCTCTCTCTCCCTACCTGTCTCTGTCTCTCTCTCTACCTGTCTCTCTCTCTCTACCTGTCTCTCTCTCTCTACCTGTCTCTCTCTCTACCTCTCTCTCTCCCTCTACCTGTCTCTCTCTTTCTCTACCTGTCTCTGCCTGTCTCTCTCTCTCTACCTGTCTCTCTCTCTACCTCTCTCTCTCCCTCTACCTGTCTCTCTCTTTCTCTACCTGTCTCTGCCTGTCTCTCTCTCTCTACCTGTCTCTCTCTCTCTCTAATTGTCTCTCTCTCTACCTGACTCTCTCTCTCTACCTGTCTCTCTCTCTCTAATTGTCTCCGCCTGTCTCTCTCTCTCTCTACCTATCTCTCTCTCTCTCTCTCTCTCTCTACCTGTCTCTGCCTGTCTCTCTCTCTCTCTGCCTGTCTCTCTCTCTCTGCCTGTCTCTCTCGCTCTACCTGTCTCTGCCTGTCTCTCTCTCTCTAAACTGTCTCTCTCTCTCTCTGCCTGTCTCTCCCTCTGTACCTGTATCTCTCTCTCTCTACCTGTCTCTGCCTGTCTCTCTCTCTACCTGTCTCTCTCTCTACCTCTCTCTCTCTCTCTCTACTTGTCTCTCTCTCTCTACCTGTCTCTACCTGTACCTCTCTCTCTCTACCTGTCTCTCTCTCTACCTGTCTCTATCTCTCTACCTGCCTCTCGCTCTCTCTCTACCTGTCTCTCGCTCTCTACCTGTCTCTGTCTCTACCTGTCTCTGTCTCTCTACCTGTCTCTCTCTCTACCTGTCTCTCTCTCTACCTGTCTCTCTCTCCGCCTGTCTCTCTCTCTCACTCTACCTGTCTCTCTCTCTCTACCTGTCTCTCTCTCTACCTGTCTCTCTCTACCTCTCTATCTACCTCTCTCGCTCTCTCTCTACCTGTCTCTCTCTCTACCTGTCTCTCTCTCTCTACCTGTCTCTCTCACTCTATCTCTACCTGTCTCTCTCTATGTCTCTCTCTCTCCTCCTATTTCTCTCTCTCTATCTCTCCACCTGTATTTCTCTGTCTCTCTATCTGTCTTACTCTCTACCTGTCTCACTGTCTCACTGTCTCTCTTTACCTGTCTCTCTCTCTACCTCTCTACCTCTCTGTCTACCGGCCTGTCTCTCTCTCAACAGGTGTCTCTCTCTCTCTCTACCTGTCTCTCTCTCTACATGTCTCTCTCTCTACCTGTCTCTCTCTCTACCTGTCTCTCTCTCTAACTCTCTCTCTATGTCTCTACCTCTACCTGTCTCTCTCTCTCTCTTCCTGTCTCTCTCTCTCTACCTGTCTGTCTCTCTACCTGTCTCTCTCTCTCCATGTCTCTCTCTCTCTTCCTGTTTCTACCTGTCTCTCTCCCTCTCTACCTGTCTCTGCCTGTCTCTCTCTCTCTCTCTACCTGTCTCTCTATGTCTCTCTACCTTTCTCTCTCTCTGCCTGCCCCTCTCTCTCTCTACCTGTCTCTCTCTCTCTACCTGTCTCTCTCTCTCTGCCTGTCTGTCTCTCTACCTGTGTCTCTCTCTCTACCTGTCTGTCTCTCTACCTGTCTCTCTCTCTATGTCTCTCTCTCTCTTCCTGTTTCTACCTGTCTCTCTCTCTCTCCCTGTCTCTGCCTGTCTCTCTCTCTACCTGTCTCTCTCTCTACCTGTCTCTCTCTCTTTACCTGTCTCTCTCTCTTTACCTGTCTCTCTCTCTTTACCTGTCTCTCTCACTCTACCTGTCTCTCTCTCTCTAATTGTCTCTCTCTCTACCTGACTCTCTCTCTCTACCTGTCTCTCTCTCTCTCTACCTGTCTCTGCCTATCTCTCTCTCTCTCTACCTGTCTCTCTCTCTCTCTCGCTACCTGTCTCTGCCTGTCTCTCTCTCTCTCTGCCTGTCTCTCACTCTCTGCCTGTCTCTCTCTCTCTACCTGTCTCTGCCTGTCTCTCTCTCTCTATACCTGTCTCTCTCTCTCTCTCTGCCTGCCTGTCTCTCTCTCTCTCTACCTGTCTCTCTCTCTCTCTACCTGTCTCTCTCTCTCTCCACCTGTCTCTCTCTGTCTCTCTATCTGTCTTTCTCTCTACCTGTCTCTCTGTCTCACTGTCTCTCTTTACCTGTCATCTCTCTACCTCTCTACCTCTCTGTCTACCGGCCTGTCTCTCTCTCAACAGGTGTCTCTCTTTCTCTCTACCTGTCTCTCTCTGTACCTGTCTCTCTCTCTACCTGTCTCTCTCTACCTGTCTCTCTCTCTACCAGTCTCTTTCTCTACCTGTCTCTCTCTCTACCTGTCTCTCTCACACTACCTGTCTCTCTCTCACTCTCTCGCTCTCTACCTGTCTCTCTCTCTCTCTCTCTACTTGTCTTTCTCTCTACCTGTCTGTCTCTATGTCTCTCTCTCTCTACCTGTCTCTCTCACTCTATCTGTCTGTCTCTCACTCTCTCTCTACCTGTCTCTCTCTATGTCTCTCTCTCTACCAGTCTCTCTCTCTACCAGTCTCTCTCTCTACCAGTCTCTCTCTCGACCTGTATCTCTCTCTACCTGTCTCTGTCTCTACCTGTCTCTCTCTCTTCCTGTCTCTCTCTCTCTCTCTACCTGTCTCTCTCTCGCTCTCTCTCTACCTGTCTCTCTCTCTCTCTCTCTCTACCTGTCTCTCGCTCTCTCTCTACCTGTCTCTCTCGCTACCTGTCTCTCTCGCTACCTGTCTCTCTCGCTACCTGTCTCTCTCTCTACCTGTCTCTCTCTCTCTCTCTACCTGTCTCTCTTTCTCTCTCTACCTGTCTCTCTTTCTCTCTCTACCTGTCTCTCTCTCTCTCTACCTGTCTCTCTCTCTCTCTACCTGTCTCTCTCTCTCTACCTGTCTCTCTCTCTCTACCTCTCTCTCTACCTGTCACTCTCTCTCTCTACCTGTCTCTCTCTCTCTCTCTCTCTACCTGTCTCTCTCTCTCTCTCTCTCTCTCTACCTGTCTCTGGCTCTCTCTCTACCAGTCTCTCTCTCTACCAGTCTCTCTCTCTACCAGTCTCTCTCTCTACCTGTATCTCTCTCTACCTGTGTCTGTCTCTACCTGTCTCTCTCTCTCTCTACCTGTCTCTCTCTCTCTCTACCTGTCTCTCTCTCTCTCCACCTGTCTCTCTCTCTCTACCTGTCTTTCTCTTTCTCTCTACCTGTCTCTCTCTCTCTACCTGTCTCTCTCTCTCTATCTGTCTCTCTCTCACTATCTTTCTACCTGTCTCTCTCTATGTCTCTCTCTCTACCTCTCTCTCTCTCCACCTATTTCTCATTCTCTCTCTCTTAGCCTGTTTTTCTCTCTACCTGTCTCTCTCTCTCTCTACCTGTCTCTCTCTCTCTCTCTCCACCTGTCTCTCTCTGTCTCTCTATCTGTCTTTCTCCTAACCTGTCTCTCTGTCTCTCTTTACCTGTCATCTCTCTACCTCTCTACCTCTCTGTCTACCGGCCTGTCTCTCTCTCAACAGGTGTCTCTCTTTCTCTCTACCTGTCTCTCTCTCTACCTGTCTCTCTCTCTACCTCTCTCTCTCTCTACCTCTCTCTCTCTCTACCTGTCTCTCTCTCTACCTGTCTCTCTCTCACCACCTGTCTCTCTCTCACTCTCTCTCTCTACCTGTCTCTCTCTCTCTCTCTACTTCTCTCTCTCTCTCTCTCTACTTGTCTCTCTCTCTACCTGTCTGTCTCTGTCTCTCTCTCTCTACCTGTCTCTCTCTCTCTACCTGTCTCTCTCTCTCTATCTGTCTCTCTCTCACTCTCTCTCTACCTGTCCCTCTCTATGTCTCTCTCTCTACCTCTCTCTCTCTCTCCACCTGTTTCTCTCTCTCTCTCTTAACCTGTCTCTCTCTCTATTCCTGTCTCTCTCTCTCTACCTGTCTCTCCCTCTCTCTCTCTCTCTCTCTCTCTCTCCCGGTCTCTCTCTCTCTCTACCTGTCTCTCTCTCTACCTGTCTCTCTCTCTACCAGTCTCTTTCTCTACCTGTCTCTCTCTCTACCTGTCTCTCTCCCTCTCCCTGTCTCTCTCTCTCTTTCCCTGTCTCTCTCTCTCTACCTGTCTCTCTCTACCTGTCTCTCTCTCTCCCTGTCTCTCTCTCTCTACCTGTCTCTCTCTCTACACCTCTCTCTCTCTACCTGTCTCTCTCTCTACCTGTCTCTCTCTCTACCTGTCTCTCTCTCTCTATCTGTCTCTCTCTCACTCTCTCTCTACCTGTCTCTCTCTGTGTATCTCTGTCTACCTCTCTCTCTCTCTCCACCTGTTTCTCTCTCTCTCCACCTGTATCTCTCTGTCTCTCTATCTGTCTTTCTCTCTACCTGTCTCTCTGTCTCACTGTCTCTCTTTACCTGTCTCTCTCTATCTCTCTACCTCTCGAGCTGTCCCTCTCTCTCTCTCTCTCTCTCTGCCTGTCTCACTCTCTCTGCCTGTCTCTCTCTCGCTACCTGTCGCTCTCTCTCTACTTAACTCTCTCTCTCTCTACCTGTCTCTCTCTATGTCTCTCTACCTTTCTCTCTCTACCTGCCTCTCTCTCTCTCTACATGTCTCTCTCTTTACCTGTCTCTCTCTCTACCTCTCTCTCTATGTCTCTACCTCTACCTGTCTCTCTCTCTCTACCTGTCTCTCTCTCTCTACCTGTCTCTCTCTCTCTGCCTGTCTGTCTCTCTACCTGTCTCTCTCTCTCTACCTGTCTGTCTCTCTACCTGTCTCTCTCTATGTCTCTCTCTCTCTTCCTGTTTCTACCTGTCTCTCTCTCTCTACCTGTCTCTGCCTGTCTCTCTCTCTCTACGTGTCTCTACCTGTCTCTCTCTCTTTACCTGTCTCTCTCACTCTATCTGTCTCTCTCTCACTCTCTCTCTACCTGTCTCTCTCTATGTCTCTCTCTACCTCTCTCTCTCTCCACCTGTTTCTCTCACTCTCTCTCTCTACCTGACTCTCTGTCTCACTGTCGCTCTTTACCTGTCTCTCTCACTACCTCTCTATCTCTCTGTCTACCGACCTGTCTCTCTCTCAACAGGTGTCTCTCTTTCTCTCTACCTGTCTCTCTCTCTACCTGTCTCTCTCTCTCAACCTCTCTCTCTCTAGCTGTCTCTCTCACTCTCTCTCGAGCTGTCCCTGTCTCTCTCTCTCTACCTCTCTTTCTCTCTATATCTCTCTCTCTCAACATGTGTCTCTCTCTCTGCCTGTCTCTCTCTCTCTCTCTACCTGTCTCTCTCTCTCTCTACCTGTCTCTCTATCTCTACTTGTTTCTCTATCTCTACCTGTCTCTCTCTCTCTACTTGTATCTCTCTCTACCTGTCTCTCTCTCTACCTGTCTCTCTCTCTATCTGTCTCTCTCTACCTCTCTCTCTACCTGTCTCTCTCTCACTCTCTCTCTACCTGTCACTCTCTCTCTCAACCTGTCTCTCTCTCTCCACCTGTCTCTCTCTGTCTCTCTATCTGTATCTCTCTCTCCCTGTCTCTCTATCTCACTCTCTCTCTTTACCTGTCTCTCTCTCTACCTCTCTTCCCCTCTCTCTACCTATCTCTCTCTATCGACTTATCTCTCTCTCTACGTCGCTGTCTCTATGTCTCTCTCTCTCTCTACCTGTCTCCTTCTTTCTACCTGTCTCTCTCTCTCTCTCTCTCTCTCTCTCTCTCTCTACCTGTATCTCTCACACACTCTCTCTTTACCTGTCTATTTCTCTCTACCGGTCTCTCTCTTTTTCTCTACCTGTCTCTCTCTCTCTCTACCTGTCTCTCTCTCTCTCTACCTGTCTCTCTATCTCTACTTGTTTCTCTATCTCTACCTGTCTCTCTATCTCTACTTGTTTCTCTATCTCTACCTGTCTCTCTCTCTCTACTTGTATCTCTCTCTACCTGTCTCTCTCTCTACCTGTCTCTCTCTCTACCTGTCTCTCTCTCTATCTGTCTCTCTCTACCTCTCTCTCTACCTGTCTCTCTCTCACTCTCTCTCTACCTGTCACTCTCTCTCTCAACCTGTCTCTCTCTCTCCACCTGTCTCTCTCTGTCTCTCTATCTGTATCTCTCTCTCCCTGTCTCTCTATCTCACTCTCTCTCTTTACCTGTCTCTCTCTCTACCTCTCTTCCCCTCTCTCTACCTATCTCTCTCTATCGACTTATCTCTCTCTCTACGTCGCTGTCTCTATGTCTCTCTCTCTCTCTACCTGTCTCTCTCTTTCTACCTGTCTCTCTCTCTCTCTCTCTCTCTCTCTCTCTCTCTCTCTCTCTACCTGTATCTCTCACACACTCTCTCTTTACCTGTCTATTTCTCTCTACCGGTCTCTCTCTTTTTCTCTACCTGTCTCTCTGTCTCTCTACCGCTCTTTCTCTCTATACCTCTATCTCTATCTCTACCTGTCACTCTATCTCTACTATCTCTCTATCTCGACTTGTCTCTCTCTCTACCTGTCTCTCTCTCTACCTGTCTCTCTCTCACTCTCTCTCTACCTATCCCTATCTCTCTCTTCCTGTCTCTCTCGCTATCTCTCTACCTCGCTCTCTCTACCTCTCTCTCTCCACCTGTCTCTCTCTCTCTCTCCAATTGTATCTCTCTGTCTCTCTATCTGTCTCTCTCTCTCCCTGTCTCTCTCTCTCTACCTCTCTACCCCTCTCTCTACCTATCTCTCTCTATCTACTTGTCTCTCTCTCTACATCGCTGTCTCTATGTCTCTCTCTCTACCTGTCTGTACCTGTCTCTTTCTTTCTACCTGTCTCTCTCTCTCTCTCTCTCTCTACCTGTCTCTCTCTCACACTCTCTCTTTACCTGTCTCTCCCTCACACTCTCTCTTTACCTGTCTCTCTCTCTCTACCGGTCTCTCTCTCTCTACCCCTCTACCTCCCTCTCTCTACTTCTCTCTCTCTTTCTTTACCTGTCTCTCTCTTTCTCTCTACCGGTCTCCCTCTTTCTCTCTACCTGTCTCTCTCTCTCTCTACCGCTCTTTCTCTCTATACCTCTATCTCTCTATCTCTACCTGTCTCTCTATCTCTACCTGTCTCTCTATCTCGACTTGTCTCTCTCTCTCTCTCTACCTGTCTCTCTATCTCTACCTGTCTCTCTCTCTCTACTTGTCTGTCTCTCTCTCTGTCTCTGTCTCTAACTGTCTCTCTCTCTACCTGTCTCTCTCGCGACCTGTCTCTCTCTCAACCTGTCTCTCTCTCTCTCTACCTGTCTCTCTCTCTACCTCTCTCTCTCTCTACTTGTCTCTCTCTCTCCACCTGTCTCTACCTGTCTCTCTCTCTCCCTACCTGTCTCTCTCTCTCTCTACCTGTCTCTCTCTCTCTACCTGTCTATCTCTCTCTACCTGTCTCTCTCTCTCGACCTGTCTCTCTCTCGACCTGTCTCTCTCTCTCTACCTGTCTCTCTCTCTACCTCTCTCTCTCTACTTGTCTCTCTCTCTCTACCTCTCTCTACCTGTCTCTCTCTCTCTCTACCTGTCTCTCTCTCTCTCTACCTGTCTCTCTCTCTCTACCTCTCTCTCTCTCTCTACCTGTCTCTCTCTCTACCTCTCTCTCTCTCTACCTGTCTCTCTCTTTCTCTACCTGTCTCTGCCTGTCTCTCTCTCTCTCTCTCTACCTGTCTCTCTCTCTCTCTCTCTCTCTACTTGTCTCTCTCTCTCTACTTGTCTCTCTCTCTCTACCTGTCTCTCTCTCTCTAATTGTCTCTCTCTCTACCTGACTCTCTCTCTCTACCTGTCTCTCTCTCTCTACCTGTCTCTACCTGTCTCTCTCTCTCTCTACCTGTCTCTGCCTGTCTCTCTCTCTCTCTGCCTGTCTCTCTCGCTCTACCTGTCTCTCTCTCTATATACCCGTCTCTCTCTCTCTCTCTGCCTGTCTCTCTCTCTGTACCTGTATCTCTCTCTCTCTACCTGTCTCTGCCTGTCTCTCTCTCTCTACCTGTCTCTCTCTCTACCTCTCTCTCTCTCTCTACTTGTCTCTCTCTCTCTCTACCTGTACCTCTCTCTCTCTACCTGTCTCTCTCTCTACCTGTCTCTATCTCTCTACCTGCCTCTCGCTCTCTCTCTACCTGTCTCTCGCTCTCTACCTGTCTCTGTCTCTACCTGTCTCTGTCTCTACCTGTCTCTCTCTCTACCTGTCTCTCTCTCCGCCTGTCTCTCTCTCTCACTCTACCTGTCTCTCTCTTTCTACCTGTCTCTCTCTCTCTCTCTCTCTCTCTCTCTCTCTCTCTCTCTCTCTCTACCTGTATCTCTCACACACTCGCTCTTTACCTGTCTCTTTCTCTCTACCGGTCTCTCTCTTTTTCTCTACCTGTCTCTCTGTCTCTCTACCGCTCTTTCTCTCTATACCTCTATCTCTATCTCTACCTGTCACTCTATCTCTACTATCTCTCTATCTTGACTTGTCTCTCTCTCTACCTGTCTCTCTCTCTACCTGTCTCTCTCTCACTCTCTCTCTACCTATCCCTATCTCTCTCTTCCTGTCTCTCTCGCTATCTCTCTACCTCGCTCTCTCTACCTCTCTCTCTCCACCTGTCTCTCTCTCTCTCTCCAATTGTATCTCTCTGTCTCTCTATCTGTCTCTCTCTCTCCCTGTCTCTCTCTCTCTACCTCTCTACCCCTCTCTCTACCTATCTCTCTCTATCTACTTGTCTCTCTCTCTACATCGCTGTCTCTATGTCTCTCTCTCTACCTGTCTGTACCTGTCTCTTTCTTTCTACCTGTCTCTCTCTCTCTCTCTCTCTCTACCTGTCTCTCTCTCACACTCTCTCTTTACCTGTCTCTCTCTCTCTACCGGTCTCTCTCTCTCTACCCCTCTACCTCCCTCTCTCTACTTCTCTCTCTCTTTCTTTACCTGTCTCTCTCTTTCTCTCTACCGGTCTCCCTCTTTCTCTCTACCGGTCTCTCTCTCTCTCTACCGCTCTTTCTCTCTATACCTCTATCTCTCTCTACCTGTCTCTCTATCTCTACCTGTCTCTCTATCTCTACCTGTCTCTCTATCTCGACTTGTCTCTCTCTCTCTCTCTACCTGTCTCTCTATCTCTACCTGTCTCTCTCTCTCTACTTGTCTGTCTCTCTCTCTGTCTCTGTCTCTAACTGTCTCTCTCTCTACCTGTCTCTCTCGCGACCTGTCTCTCTCTCAAACTGTCTCTCTCTCTCTCTACCTGTCTCTCTCTCTACCTCTCTCTCTCTCTACTTGTCTCTCTCTCTCCACCTGTCTCTACCTGTCTCTCTCTCTCCCTACCTGTCTCTCTCTCTCTCTACCTGTCTCTCTCTCTCTACCTGTCTCTCTCTCTCGACCTGTCTCTCTCTCGACCTGTCTCTCTCTCTCTACCTGTCTCTCTCTCTCTACCTCTCTCTCTCTACTTGTCTCTCTCTCTCTTCCTCTCTCTACCTGTCTCTCTCTCTCTCTACCTGTCTCTCTCTCTCTCTACCTGTCTCTCTCCCTCTACCTCTCTCTCTCTCTCTACCTGTCTCTCTCTCTACCTCTCTCTCTCTCTACCTGTCTCTCTCTTTCTCTACCTGTCTCTGCCTGTCTCTCTCTCTCTCTCTCTACCTGTCTCTCTCTCTCTAATTGTCTCTCTCTCTACCTGACTCTCTCTCTCTACCTGTCTCTCTCTCTCTCTACCTGTCTCCGCCTGTCTCTCTCTCTCTCTACCTGTCTCTCTCTCTCTCTCTACCTGTCTCTGCCTGTCTCTCTCTCTATATACCCGTCTCTCTCTGCCTGTCTCTCTCTCTGTACCTGTATCTCTCTCTCTCTACCTGTCTCTGCCTGTCTCTCTCTCTCTACCTGTCTCTCTCTCTACCTCTCTCTCTCTCTACTTGTCTCTCTCTCTCTCTACCTGTCTCTACCTGTACCTCTCTCTCTCTACCTGTCTCTCTCTCTACCTGTCTCTATCTCTCTACCTGCCTCTCGCTCTCTCTCTACCTGTCTCTCGCTCTCTACCTGTCTCTGTCTCTACCTGTCTCTGTCTCTACCTGTCTCTATCTCTACCTGTCTCTCTCTCTACCTGTCTCTCTCTCAACCTGTCTCTCTGTACCTCTCTATCTACCTCTCTTGCTCTCTCTCTACCTGTCCCTCTCTCTCTACCTGTGTCTCTCTCTACCTGTCTCTCTCTCTCTACCTGTCTCTCTCACTCTATCTCTACCTGTCTCTCTCTATGTCTCTCTCTCTCCTCCTATTTCTCTCTCTCTATCTCTCCACCTGTATCTCTCTGTCTCTCTATCTGTCTTACTCTCTACCTGTCTCAATGTCTCACTGTCTCTCTTTACCTGTCTCTCTCTCTACCTCTCTACCTCTCTGTCTACCGGCCTGTCTCTCTCTCAACAGGTGTCTCTCTCTCTCTCTCTCTACCTGTCTCTCTCTCTACATGTCTCTCTCTCTCTACCTGTCTCTCTCTCTACCTGTCTCTCTCTCTAACTCTCTCTCTCTCTAACTCTCTCTCTATGTCTCTACCTCTACCTGTCTCTCTCTCTCTCTTCCTGTCTCTCTCTCTCTACCTGTCTGTCTCTCTACCTGTCTCTCTCTCTCCATGTCTCTCTCTCTCTTCCTGTTTCTACCTGTCTCTCTCCCTCTCTACCTGTCTCTGCCTGTCTCTCTCTCTCTCTACCTGTCTCTCTCTATGTCTCTCTACCTTTCTCTCTCTCTGCCTGCCTCTCTCTCTCTCTCTCTCTACCTGTCTCTCTCTCTCTACCTGTCTCTCTCTCTCTACCTGTCTCTCTCTCTCTGCCTGTCTGTCTCTCTACCTGTGTCTCTCTCTCTACCTGTCTGTCTCTCTACCTGTCTCTCTCTCTCTATGTCTCACTCTCTCTCTTCCTGTTTCTACCTGTCTCTCTCTCTCCCTGTCTCTGCCTGTCTCTCTCTCTACCTGTCTCTCTCTCTTTACCTGTCTCTCTCTCTTTACCTGTCTCTCTCACTCTACCTGTCTCTCTCTCTCTCTAATTGTCTCTCTCTCTACCTGACTCTCTCTCTCTACCTGTCTCTCTCTCTCTCTACCTGTCTCTGCCTATCTCTCTCTCTCTCTACCTGTCTCTCTCTCTCTCTCTACCTGTCTCTGCCTGTCTCTCTCTCTGCCTGTCTCTCACTCTCTGCCTGTCTCTCTCTCTATACCTGTCTCTCTCTCTCTCTGCCTGCCTGTCTCTCTCTCTCTGCCTGTCTCTCACTCTCTGCCTATCTCTCTCTCTCTACCTGTCTCTGCCTGTCTCTCTCTCTCTGCCTGTCTCTCTCTCTTCCTCTCTCTCTCTCTCTCTACCTGTCTCTACCTGTCTCTTTCTCTCTCTACCTGTCATTCTCTCTCTACCTGTCTATATCTCTCTACCTGTCTCTCGCTCTCTACCTGTCTCTGTCTCTACCTGTCTCTGTCTCTACCTGTCTCTCTCTCTCTACCTGTCTCTCGCTCCGCCTGTCTCGCTCTCTCACTCTACCTGTCTCTCTCTCTCTACCTGTCTCTCTCTCTACCTGTCTCTCTACGTCTCTATCTACCTCTCTCGCTCTCTCTCTACCTGTCCCTCTCTCTCTACCTGTCCCTCTCTCTACCTGTCTCTCTCTATGTCTCTCTCTCTCCACCTATTTCTCTCTCTCTTTCTCTCCACCTGTATCTCTCTGTCTCTCTATCTGTCTTACTCTCTACCTGTCTCTCTGTCTCACT
The DNA here is from genome assembly GCF_047496795.1 of Chiloscyllium punctatum. Classification (NCBI taxonomy): domain Eukaryota; kingdom Metazoa; phylum Chordata; class Chondrichthyes; order Orectolobiformes; family Hemiscylliidae; genus Chiloscyllium; species Chiloscyllium punctatum. The sequence goes on along the minus strand of NC_092762.1, from coordinate 33,539,812 downwards.
GTCTCTCTTTCCCTGTCTCTCTCTCTACCTCTCTACCTCTCTGTCTACCGGCCTCTCTCTCTCACAACAGTTGTCTCTCTCTCTCTACCTGTCTCTCTCTCTACCTGTCTCTCTCTCAACCTCTCTCTCTCTCTAGCTGTCTCTCTCACTCTCTCTCGAGCTGTCCCTCTCTCACTCTCTCTCTCTGCCTGTCTGTCTCTCTCTCTCTCGCTCTGCCTGTCTCTCTCTCTCTCTACCTGTCTCTCTATGTCTCTCTCCCTCTCTCTCTCTCTACCTGCCTCTCTCTCTCTACCTGTCTCTCTCTCTCTACCTCTCTCTCTGTCTCTCCCTCTACCTGTCTCTCTCCCTCTACCTGTCTCTCTCCCTCTACCTGTCTCTCTCCCTCTACCTGTCACTCTCTCTCTACCTGTGTCTCGCTCTCTACCTGTCTCTCTCTCTACTTGTCTCTCTCTCTCGACTTGTCTCTCTCTCTCTCTCTACCTGTCTCTCTATCACTACCTGTCTCTCTCTCTCTACTTGTCTGTCTTTCTCTATGTCTCTGTCTCTAACTGTCTCTCTCTCTACCTGTCTCTCTCTCTCTACCTGTCTCTCTCTCTCTCTACCTGTCTCTCTCTCTCTACCTGTCTCTCTCTCTGACTCTCTCTCTACCTGTCTCTCTCTCGACCTGTCTCTCTCTCAACCTGTCACTCTCTCTCTCTACCTGTCTCTGCCTGTCTCTCTCTCTCTCTACCTGTCTCTCTCTCTCTCTAATTGTCTCTCTCTCTACCTGACTCTCTCTCTCTACCTGTCTCTCTCTCTCTCTACCTGTCTCTGCCTATCTCTCTCTCTCTCTACCTGTCTCTCTCTCTCTCTCTACCTGTCTCTGCCTGTCTCTCTCTCTGCCTGTCTCTCACTCTCTGCCTGTCTCTCTCTCTCTCTATACCTGTCTCTCTCTCTCTCTGCCTGCCTGTCTCTCTCTCTCTGCCTGTCTCTCACTCTCTGCCTATCTCTCTCTCTCTACCTGTCTCTGCCTGTCTCTCTCTCTCTGCCTGTCTCTCTCTCTTCCTCTCTCTCTCTCTCTCTACCTGTCTCTACCTGTCTCTTTCTCTCTCTACCTGTCATTCTCTCTCTACCTGTCTATATCTCTCTACCTGTCTCTCGCTCTCTACCTGTCTCTGTCTCTACCTGTCTCTGTCTCTACCTGTCTCTCTCTCTCTACCTGTCTCTCGCTCCGCCTGTCTCGCTCTCTCACTCTACCTGTCTCTCTCTCTCTACCTGTCTCTCTCTCTACCTGTCTCTCTACCTCTATCTACCTCTCTCGCTCTCTCTCTACCTGTCCCTCTCTCTCTACCTGTCCCTCTCTCTACCTGTCTCTCTCTATGTCTCTCTCTCTCCACCTATTTCTCTCTCTCTTTCTCTCCACCTGTATCTCTCTGTCTCTCTATCTGTCTTACTCTCTACCTGTCTCTCTGTCTCACTGTCTCTCTTTACCTGTCTCTCTCTCTCTACCTCTCTACCTCTCTGTCTACCGGCCTCTCTCTCTCACAACAGTTGCCTCTCTCTCTCTACCTGTCTCTCTCTCTCTACCTGTCTCTCTCTCTCTCTACCTGTCTCTCTCTCTCTACCTGTCTCTCTCTCTGACTCTCTCTCTACCTGTCTCTCTCTCGACCTGTCTCTCTCTCAACCTGTCACTCTCTCTCTCTACCTGTCTCTGCCTGTCTCTCTCTCTCTCTACCTGTCTCTCTCTCTCTCTAATTGTCTCTCTCTCTACCTGACTCTCTCTCTCTACCTGTCTCTCTCTCTCTCTACCTGTCTCTGCCCGTCTCTCTCTCTCTCGACCTGTCTCTCTCTCTCTCGACCTGTCTCTGCCTGTCTCTCTCTCTCTCTGCCTGTCTCTCTCTCTCTGCCTGTCTCTCTCTCTATACCTGTCTCTCTCTCTCTCTCTACCTGTCTCTGCCTGTCTCTCTCTCTGTACCTGTATCTCTCTCTGTCTACCTGTCTCTGCCTGTCTCTCTCTATCTACCTGTCTCTCTATCTACCTCTCTCTCTCTCTCTCTCTACTTGTCTCTCTCTCTCTACCTGTCTCTACCTGACTCTCTCTCTCTCTCAACCTGTCTCTCTCTCTCTACCTGCCTCTCACTCTCTCTCTACCTGTCTCTCGCTCTCTACCTGTCTCTGTCTCTACCTGTCTCTGTCTCTACCTGTCTCTCTCTCTACCTGTCTCTCTCTCCGCCTCTCTCTCTCTCTCACTCTACCTGTCTCTCTCTCTCTACCTGTCTCTCTCTACCTCTCTCTCTACCTCTCTCGCTCTCTCTCTACCTGTCTCTCTCTCTACCTGTCTCTCTCTCTCTATCTCTACCTGTCTCTCTCTATGTCTCTCTCTCTCCACCTATTTCTCTCTCTCTCTCTCCACCTGTATCTCTCTGTCTCTCTATCTGTCTTACTCTCTACCTGTCTCTCTGTCTCACTGTCTCTCTTTACCTGTCTCTCTCTCTACCTCTCTACCTCTCTGTCCACCGGCCTCTCTCTCTCTCAACAGTTGTCTCTCTCTCTCTACCTGTCTCTCTCTCTACCTGTCTCTCTCTCAACCTCTCTCTCTCTCTAGCTGTCTCTCTCACTCTCTCTCGAGCTGTCCCTCTCTCACTCTCTCTCTCTGCCTGTCTGTCTCTCTCTCTCTCGCTCTGCCTGTCTCTCTCTCTCTCTACCTGTCTCTCTATGTCTCTCTCCCTTTCTCTCTCTCTACCTGCCTCTCTCTCTCTACCTGTCTCTCTCTTTACCTGTCTCTCTCCCTCTACCTCTCTCTCTGTCTCTCCCTCTACCTGTCTCTCTCCCTCTACCTGTCTCTCTCCCTCTACCTGTCTCTCTCTCTCCCTGTGTCTCCCTCTCTACCTGTCTCTCTCTCTACTTGTCTCTCTCTCTCTACCTGTCTCTCTCTCTCTCTACCTGTCTCTACCTGTCTCTCTCTCTCTACCTGTCTCTCTCTCTGACTCTCTCTCTAACTGTCTCTCTCTCGACCTGTCTCTCTCTCAACCTGTCACTCTCTCTCTACCTGTCTCTCTCTCTACCTCTCTCTCTCTCTACCAGTCTCTCTCTTTCTCTACCTGTCTCTGCCTGTCTCTCTCTCTCTCTACCAGTCTCTCTCTTTCTCTACCTGTCTCTGCCTGTCTCTCTCTCTCTACCTGTCTCTCTCTCTCTCTCTAATTGTCTCTCTCTCTATCTGACTCTCTCTCTCTACCTGTCTCTCTCTCTCTCTACCTGTCTCTGCCCGTCTCTCTCTCTCTCGACGTGTCTCTCTCTGTCTCTACCTGTCTCTGCCTGTCTCTCTCTCTCTCTCTCTGCCTGTCTCTCTCTCTCTCTCTGCCTGTCTCTCTCTCTATACCTGTCTCTCTCTCTCTCTACCTGTCTCTGCCTGTCTCTCTCTATCTACCTGTCTCTCTATCTACCTCTCTCTCTCTCTACATGTCTCTCTCTCTCTACCTGTCTCTATCTGACTCTCTCTCCCTCTACCTGTCTCTCTCTCTACCTGTGTCTCCCTCTCTACCTGTCTCTCTCTCTACTTGTCTCTCTCTCTCTACCTGTCTCTCTCTCTCTCTACCTGTCTCTGCCTGTCTCTCTCTCTCTCTACCTGTGTCTCCCTCTCTACCTGTCTCTCTCTCTACTTGTCTCTCTCTCTCGACTTGTCTCTCTCTCTCGACTTGTCTCTCTCTCTCTCTCTACCTGTCTCTCTATCACTACCTATCTCTCTCTCTCTACTTGTCTGTCTCTCTCTATGTCTCTGTCTCTAACTGTCTCTCTCTCTACCTGTCTCTCTCTCTCTACCTGTCTCTCTCTCTCTGACTCTCTCTCTACCTGTCTCTCTCTCGACCTGTCACTCTCTCTCTCAACCTGTCACTCTCTCTCTACCTCTCTCTCTCTCTACCTGTCTCTCTCTTTCTCTACCTGTCTCTGCCTGTCTCTCTCTCTCTACCTGTCTCTCTCTCTCTACCTGTCTCTCTCTCTCTAATTGTCTCTCTCTCTACCTGACTCTCTCTCTCTACCTGTCTCTCTCTCTCTCTACCTGTCTCTGCCCGTCTCTCTCTCTCTCGACCTGTCTCTCTCTCTCTCTACATGTCTCTGCCTGTCTCCCTCTCTCTCTCTGCCTGTCTCTCTCTCTCTGCCTGTCTCTCTCTCTATACCTGTCTCTCTCTCTCTACCTGTCTCTGCCTGTCTCTCTCTCTGTACCTGTATCTCTCTCTCTACCTGCCTCTGCCTGTCTCTCTCTATCTACCTGTCTCTCTATCTACCTCTCTCTCTCTCTCTCTACTTGTCTCTCTCTCTCTACCTGTCTCTACCTGACTCTCTCTCTCTCTCTACCTGTCTCTCTCTCTACCTGTCTCTCTCTCTCTACCTGCCTCTCACTCTCTCTCTACCTGTCTCTCGCTCTCTACCTGTCTCTGTCTCTACCTGTCTCTGTCTCTACCTGTCTCTCTCTCTACCTGTCTCTCTCTCCGCCTGTCTCTCTCTCTCACTCTACCTGTCTCTCTCTCTCTACCTGTCTCTCTCTCTCTACCTGTCTCTCTCTACCTCTCTCTCTACCTCTCTCGCTCTCTCTCTACCTGTCTCTCTCTCTACCTGTCTCTCTCTCTCTCTACCTGTCTCTCTCACTCTATCTCTACCTGTCTCTCTCTATGTCTCTCTCTCTCCACCTATTTCTCTCTCTCTCTCTCCACCTGTATGTCTCTGTCTCTCTATCTGTCTTACTCTCTACCTGTCTCTCTGTCTCACTGTCTCTCTTTACCTGTCTCTCTCTCTACCTCTCTACCTCTCTGTCCACCGGCCTCTCTCTCTCTCAACAGTTGTCTCTCTCTCTCTACCTGTCTCTCTCTCTACCTGTCTCTCTCTCAACCTCTCTCTCTCTCTAGCTGTCTCTCTCACTCTCTCTCGAGCTGTCCCTCTCTCACTCTCTCTCTCTGCCTGTCTGTCTCTCTCTCTCTCTCGCTCTGCCTGTCTCTCTCTCTCTCTACCTGTCTCTCTATGTCTCTCTCCCTTTCTCTCTCTCTACCTGCCTCTCTCTCTCTACCTGTCTCTCTCTTTACCTGTCTCTCTCCCTCTACCTCTCTCTCTGTCTCTCGCTCTACCTGTCTCTCTCCCTCTACCTGTCTCTCTCCCTCTACCTGTCTCTCTCTCTACCTGTGTCTCCCTCTCTACCTGTCTCTCTCTCTACTTGTCTCTCTCTCTCTACCTGTCTCTCTCTCTCTCTACCTGTCTCTGCCTGTCTCTCTCTCTCTCTCTACCTGTCTCTCTCTCTCTACCTGTCTCTCTCTCTCTCTCTACCTGTCTCTCTCTCTCTCTACCTGTCTCTGCCTGTCTCTCTCTCACTCTACCTGTCTCTCTCTCTACCTGTCTCTCTCTCTCTAATTGTCTCTCTCTCTACCTGACTCTCTCTCTCTACCTGTCTCTCTCTCTCTCTACCTGTCTCTGCCCGTCTCTCTCTCTCTACCTGTCTCTCTCTCCCTCTACCTGTCTCTGCCTGTCTCTCTCTCTCTCTCTGCCTGTCTCTCTCTCTCTGCCTGTCTCTCTCTCTATACCTGTCTCTCTCTCTCTCTCTCTCTCTCTACCTGTCTCTGCCTGTCTCTCTCTGTACCTGTATCTATCTCTCTCTACCTGTCTCTGCCTGTCTCTCTCTCTCTACCTGTCTCTCTCTCTACCTCTCTCTCTCTCTCGCTACTTGTCTCTCTCTCTCTACCTGTCTCTACCTGTCTCTCTCTTTCTCTACCTGTCTCTCTCTGCCTGTCTCTCTCTCTCTACCTGCCTCTCGCTCTCTCTCTACCTGTCTCTCGCTCTCTACCTGTCTCTGTCTCTACCTGTCTCTCTTTCCGCCTGTCTCTCTCTCTCACTCTACCTGTCTCTCTCTCTACCTGTCTCTCTCTCTCTACCTGTCTCTCTCACTCTATCTCTACCTGTCATTCTCTATGTCTCTCTCTCCCCACCTATTTCTCTCTCTCTCTCCACCTGTATCTCTCTGTCTCTCTATCTGTCTTACTCTCTACCTGTCTCTCTGTCTCACTGTCTCTCTTTACCTGTCTCTCTGTCTACCTCTCTACCTCTCTGTCTACCGGCCTCTCTCTCTCAACAGTTGTCTCTCTCTCTCTACCTGTCTCTCTCTCTACCTGTCTCTCTCTCAACCTCTCTCTCTCTCTAGCTGTCTCTCGCACTCTCTCTCGAGCTGTCCCTCTCTCACTCTCTCTCTCTGCCTGTCTGTCTCTCTCTCTCTCGCTCTGCCTGTCTCTCTCTCTCTCTACCTGTCTCTCTATGTCTCTCTCCCTTTCTCTCTCTCTACCTGTCTCTCTCTTTACCTGTCTCTCTCTCTACCTCTCTCTCTGTCTCTCCCTCTGCCTGTCTCTCTCCCTCTGCCTGTCTCTCTCCCTCTGCCTGTCTCTCTCCCTCTACCTGTCTCTCTCTCTCTACCTTTGTCTCCCTCTCTACCTGTCTCTCTCTCTACCTGTCTCTCTCTCTCTACCTGTCTCTCTCTCTCTACCTGTCTCTGCCTGTCTCTCTCTCTCTCTACCTGTCTCTCTCTCTACCTGTCTCTCTCTCTCTACCTGTCTCTCTCTCTCTCTACCTGTCTCTGCCTGTCTCTCTCTCTCTCTCTACCTGTCTCTCTCTCTCTACCTGTCTCTCTCTCTCTAATTGTCTCTCTCTCTACCTGACTCTCTCTCTCTACCTGTCTCTCTCTCTCTCTACCTGTCTCTGCCTGTCTCTCTCTCTCTCTCTGCCTGTCTCTCTCTCTCTGCCTGTCTCTCTCTCTATACCCGTCTCTCTCTTTACCTGTCTCTCTCTCTCTACCTCTCTCTCTGCCTCTCCCTCTACCTGTCTCTCTCCCTCTACCTGTCTCTCTCCCTCTACTTGTCTCTCTCTCTCTACCTGTCTCTCTCTCTCTACCTGTCTCTGCCTGTCTCTCTCTCTCTCTTCCTGTCTCTCTCTCTCTACCTGTCTCTCTCTCTCTCTACCTGTCTCTCTCTCTACCTGTCTCTCTCTCCCACTCTACGTGTCTCTATCTCTACCTGTCTCTCTACCTGTCTCTCGCTCTCTCTCTACCTGTCTCTCGCACTCACTCTACCTGTCTCTCGCTCTCTCTCTCTACCTGTCTCTCGCTCCCTCTCTACCTGTCTCTCGCTCTCTACCTGTCTCTCGCTCTCTCCCTGTCTCTCTCTCTCTAATTGTCTCTCTCTCTACCTCTTCTTCTACCTGTCACTCTCTCTCTACCTGTCTCTCTCTCTCTGATTGTCTCTGTCTATAACTGTCTCTGCCTGTCTCTCTCTCTCTCTCTACCTGTCTCTCTCTCTCTCTCTACCTGTCTCTCTCTCTCTCTCTCTCTCTACCTGTCTCTGCCGGTCTCTCTCTCTCTCTACCTGTCTCTCTCTCTCTCTCTACCTGTCTCTGCATGTCACTCTCTCTCTCTACCTATCTCTCTCTCTCTCTACCTGTCTCTCTCTCTACCTGCCTCTCTCTCTCTCTACCTATCTCTCTCTTTACCTGTCTCTCTCTCTCTACCTCTCTCTATGTCTCTCTCTCTACCTGTCTCTCTCCCTCTACCTGTCTCTCTCCCTCTACCTGTCTCTCTCTCTACCTGTCTCTCTCTCTCTACCTGTCTCTCTCACTCTCTCTCGAGCTGTCCCTCTCTCACTCTCTCTCTCTGCCTGTCTCTCTCTCTCTGTGCCTATCTCTCTCTCTCTGCCTGTCTCTATCTCGCTACCTGTCGCTCTCTCTCTACTTATCTCTGTCTGTCTCTCTACCTGTCTCTATCTCTCTGTCTCTCTCTACCTGTTTCTGCCTGTCTCTCTCTCTACCTGTCTCTACCTGTCTCTCTCTCTCACTACCTGTCTCTCTCACTCTATCTGTCTCTCTCTCACTCTCTCTCTACCTGTGTCTATCTCTCTGTCTCTCGCTCTCTTCCTGTTTCTACCTCTCTCTCTCTCTCTCTCTACCTGTCTCTCTCTCTACCTGTCTCTCTCTCAACCTCTCTCTCTCTCTAGCTGTCTCTCTCACTCTCTCTCGAGCTGTCCCTCTCTCACTCTCTCTCTCTGCCTTTCTGTCTCTCTCTCTCTCTCGCTCTGCCTGTCTCTCTCTCTCTCTACCTGTCTCTCTATGTCTCTCTCCCTTTCTCTCTCTCTACCTGCCTCTCTCTCTCTACCTGTCTCTCTCTTTACCTGTCTCTCTCCCTCTACCTCTCTCTCTGTCTCTCGCTCTACCTGTCTCTCTCCCTCTACCTGTCTCTCTCCCTCTACCTGTCTCTCTCTCTACCTGTGTCTCCCTCTCTACCTGTCTCTCTCTCTACTTGTCTCTCTCTCTCTACCTGTCTCTCTCTCTCTCTACCTGTCTCTGCCTGTCTCTCTCTCTCTCTCTACCTGTCTCTCTCTCTCTACCTGTCTCTCTCTCTCTCTACCTGTCTCTCTCTCTCTCTACCTGTCTCTGCCTGTCTCTCTCTCACTCTACCTGTCTCTCTCTCTACCTGTCTCTCTCTCTCTAATTGTCTCTCTCTCTACCTGACTCTCTCTCTCTACCTGTCTCTCTCTCTCTCTACCTGTCTCTGCCCGTCTCTCTCTCTCTACCTGTCTCTCTCTCCCTCTACCTGTCTCTGCCTGTCTCTCTCTCTCTCTCTGCCTGTCTCTCTCTCTCTGCCTGTCTCTCTCTCTATACCTGTCTCTCTCTCTCTCTCTCTCTCTACCTGTCTCTGCCTGTCTCTCTCTGTACCTGTATCTATCTCTCTCTACCTGTCTCTGCCTGTCTCTCTCTCTCTACCTGTCTCTCTCTCTACCTCTCTCTCTCTCTCGCTACTTGTCTCTCTCTCTCTACCTGTCTCTACCTGTCTCTCTCTTTCTCTACCTGTCTCTCTCTGCCTGTCTCTCTCTCTCTACCTGCCTCTCGCTCTCTCTCTACCTGTCTCTCGCTCTCTACCTGTCTCTGTCTCTACCTGTCTCTCTCTCCGCCTGTCTCTCTCTCTCACTCTACCTGTCTCTCTCTCTACCTGTCTCTCTCTCTCTACCTGTCTCTCTCACTCTATCTCTACCTGTCATTCTCTATGTCTCTCTCTCCCCACCTATTTCTCTCTCTCTCTCCACCTGTATCTCTCTGTCTCTCTATCTGTCTTACTCTCTACCTGTCTCTCTGTCTCACTGTCTCTCTTTACCTGTCTCTCTGTCTACCTCTCTACCTCTCTGTCTACCGGCCTCTCTCTCTCAACAGTTGTCTCTCTCTCTCTACCTGTCTCTCTCTCTACCTGTCTCTCTCTCAACCTCTCTCTCTCTCTAGCTGTCTCTCGCACTCTCTCTCGAGCTGTCCCTCTCTCACTCTCTCTCTCTGCCTGTCTGTCTCTCTCTCTCTCGCTCTGCCTGTCTCTCTCTCTCTCTACCTGTCTCTCTATGTCTCTCTCCCTTTCTCTCTCTCTACCTGTCTCTCTCTTTACCTGTCTCTCTCTCTACCTCTCTCTCTGTCTCTCCCTCTGCCTGTCTCTCTCCCTCTGCCTGTCTCTCTCCCTCTGCCTGTCTCTCTCCCTCTACCTGTCTCTCTCTCTCTACCTGTCTCTCTCTCTCTACCTGTCTCTGCCTGTCTCTCTCTCTCTCTCTACCTGTCTCTCTCTCTACCTGTCTCGCTCTCTCTCTCTACCTGTCTCTCTCTCTCTCTCTACCTGTCTCTGCCTGTCTCTCTCTCTCTCTCTACCTGTCTCTCTCTCTCTACCTGTCTCTCTCTCTCTAATTGTCTCTCTCTCTACCTGACTCTCTCTCTCTCTACCTGTCTCTCTCTCTCTCTACCTGTCTCTGCCTGTCTCTCTCTCTCTCTCTGCCTGTCTCTCTCTCTCTGCCTGTCTCTCTCTCTATACCCGTCTCTCTCTTTACCTGTCTCTCTCTCTCTACCTCTCTCTCTGCCTCTCCCTCTACCTGTCTCTCTCCCTCTACCTGTCTCTCTCCCTCTACTTGTCTCTCTCTCTCTACCTGTCTCTCTCTCTCTACCTGTCTCTGCCTGTCTCTCTCTCTCTCTTCCTGTCTCTCTCTCTCTACCTGTCTCTCTCTCTCTCTACCTGTCTCTCTCTCTACCTGTCTCTCTCTCCCACTCTACGTGTCTCTATCTCTACCTGTCTCTCTACCTGTCTCTCGCTCTCTCTCTACCTGTCTCTCGCACTCACTCTACCTGTCTCTCGCTCTCTCTCTCTACCTGTCTCTCGCTCCCTCTCTACCTGTCTCTCGCTCTCTACCTGTCTCTCGCTCTCTCCCTGTCTCTCTCTCTCTAATTGTCTCTCTCTCTACCTCTTCTTCTACCTGTCACTCTCTCTCTACCTGTCTCTCTCTCTCTGATTGTCTCTGTCTATAACTGTCTCTGCCTGTCTCTCTCTCTCTCTCTACCTGTCTCTCTCTCTCTCTCTACCTGTCTCTCTCTCTCTCTCTCTCTACCTGTCTCTGCCGGTCTCTCTCTCTCTCTACCTGTCTCTCTCTCTCTCTCTACCTGTCTCTGCATGTCACTCTCTCTCTCTACCTATCTCTCTCTCTCTCTACCTGTCTCTCTCTCTACCTGCCTCTCTCTCTCTCTACCTATCTCTCTCTTTACCTGTCTCTCTCTCTCTACCTCTCTCTATGTCTCTCTCTCTACCTGTCTCTCTCCCTCTACCTGTCTCTCTCCCTCTACCTGTCTCTCTCTCTACCTGTCTCTCTCTCTCTATCTGTCTCTCTCACTCTCTCTAGAACTGTCCCTCTCTCACTCTCTCTCTCTGCCTGTCTCTCTCTCTCTGTGCCTATCTCTCTCTCTCTGCCTGTCTCTATCTCGCTACCTGTCGCTCTCTCTCTACTTATCTCTGTCTGTCTCTCTACCTGTCTCTATCTCTCTGTCTCTCTCTACCTGTTTCTGCCTGTCTCTCTCTCTACCTGTCTCTACCTGTCTCTCTCTCTCACTACCTGTCTCTCTCACTCTATCTGTCTCTCTCTCACTCTCTCTCTACCTGTGTCTATCTCTCTGTCTCTCGCTCTCTTCCTGTTTCTACCTCTCTCTCTCTCTCTCTCTCTACCTGTCTCTCTCTCACTACCTGTCTCTCTCTCTCTACCTGTCTCTGCCTGTCTCTCTCTCTCTACCCGTCTCTCTCTCTACCTGTCTCTCTCTCTCTACTTGACTTTCTCTCTCTACCTGTCTCTGCCTGTCTCTCTCTCTCTACCTGTCTCTCTCTCTCTACCTGTCTCTCTCTCTCTCTACCTGTCTCTCTCTCTCTACGTGTCTCTCTCTCTACCTGTCTCTCTCTCTCTACCTGTCTCTCTCTCTCTCTACCTCCCTCTGCTGTCTCTCTCTCTACCTGTCTCTCTCTCTGTACCTGTCTCTCTTACTCTACCTGTCTGTACTCACTCTCTCTACCTGTCTCTCTCTCTACCTGTCTCTCTCTCTCGACTTGTCTCTCTCTCTACTTGTCTCTCTCTTTCTACCTGTCTTTCTCTCTCTACCTATCTCTGCCTGTCTCTCTCTCTCTACCTGTCTCTCTCTCTCTACCTGTCACTCTCTCTCTCTACCTGTCTCTCTCTCTCTACCTGTCTCTCTCTCTCTCTACCTGTCTCTCTCTCTCTACCTGTCTCTATGTCTCTCTCTCTCTAACTGTCCCTCTCTCTCTAACTGTCTCTCTCTCTCTACCTGTCTCTCTCTCTCTCCCTACCTCTCTCTCTCTCTCTCTCTCTACCTGTCTCTCTCTCTCTACCTGTCTCTATGTCTCTCTCTCTCTAACTGTCCCTCTCTCTCTAACTGTCTCTCTCTCTCTACCTGTCTCTCTCTCTCTCCCTACCTCTCTCTCTCTCTCTCTCTCTACCTGTCTGTCTCTCTCTCTCTCTCTCTACCTGTCTCTCTCTCTCTCTCTACCTGTCTCTCTCTCTCGCTACCTGTCTCTCTCTCTCTCTACCTGTCTCTCCCTGTCTCTCTCACTCTACCTGTCTCTCTCTCTCTACCTGTCTAGCTCTCTCTCTACCTGTCTCTCTCTCTCTCTCTCTCTCTCTATACCTGTCTCTCTCTCTGTCTCTCTATCTGTCTCTCTTAATCTACCTGTCTCTCTCTCTACTTCTCTCTCTCTCTACTTGTCTCTCTCTCTACCTGTCTCTACCTGTCTCTCTCTCTCTGCCTGTCTCTCTCTCTCTACCTGTCTCTCTCTACCTGTCTCTCTCTCTCTACCTGTCTCTGCCTGTCTCTCTCTCTCTACCTTTCACTCTCTCTCTACCTGTCTCTCTCTCTCTCTCTACCGGTCTCTCTCTCTCTCTACCTCTCTCTCTCTCTCTCTCTCTCTCTCTCTCTCTCTACTTGTCTCTCTCTCTGCCCGTCTCTCTCGCTCTACCTGTCTCTCTCTCCCTACCTCTTTCTGCCTGTCTCTCTCTCTCTACCCGTCTCTCTCTCTACCTCTCTCTGCCTGTCTCTCTCTCTCTCTCTACCTCTCCCTCTCTCTCTACTTGTCCCTCTCTCTCTACCTCTCTCTCTCTACTTGTCTCTCTCTCTACCTGTCTCTCTCTCTCTCTCTACCTGTCTCTCTCTCTCTCTACGTCTCTCTCTCTCTCTCTAACTGTCTCTCTCTCTCTCTACCTGTCTCTCTCTCTCTCTCTACGTCTCTCTCTCTCTCTACCTGTCTCTCTCGCTCTCTCTACCTGTCTCTCTCGCTCTCTCTACCTGTCTCTCTCGCTCTCTCTACCTGTCTCTGCCTGTCTCTCTCACTCTACCTGTCTCTCTCCCTCTACCTGTCTAGCTCTCTCTACCTCTCTCTCTCTCTGCCTGTCTCTCTCTCTCTGCCTGTCTCTCTCTCTCTACCTGTCTCTCTCTCTCTACCTGTCCAGCTCTCTCTCTACCTCTCTCTCTCTCTACCTGTCTCTCTCTCTCTACCTGTCTCTCTCTCTTTATCTCTACCTGTCTCTCTCTCTCTCTCTCTCTCTCTCTCTACCTGTCTCTCTCTCTCTTTCTCTACCTGTCTCTCTCTCTCTCTACCCCTCTCTCTCTCTCTATCTCTACTTGTCTCTCTCTCTACCTCTCTCTGCCTGTCTCTCTCTCTCTACCTGTCTCTCTCTCTCCCTACCTCTTTCTGCCTGTCTCTCTCTCTCTACCTGTCCCTCTCTCTCTACCCGTCTCTCTCTCTCTACCTCTCTCTCTCTCTCTACTTGTCTCTCTCTCTACCTGTCTCTCTCTCTCTACCTGTCTCTCTCTCTCGACTTGTCTCTGTCTCTCTACCTGTCTCTCTCTCTCTCTACCTGTCTCTCTCTCTCTCTACCTGTCTCTCTTTCTCGACTTGTCTCTCTCTCTCGATTGTCTCTCTCTCTCTACCTGTCTCTGCCTGTCTCTCTCTCTCTCTACCTGTCTCTCTCTCTCTCTCTCAACCTGTCTCTGCCTGTCTCTCTCAATCTGCCTGTCTGTCTCTCTCCCTGCCTGCTCTCTCTCTCTTTGCCTGTCTCTCTCTCTCTCTCTACCTGTCTCTCTCTCTACCTGTCTCTCTCTCTCTCTCTACCTCCCTCTGCCTGTCTCTTTCTCTCTACTTGTCTCTTTCTCTGTACCTGTCTCTCTCGCTCTCTCTACCTGTCTCTGCCTGTCTCTCTCACTCTACCTGTCTCTCTCTCTCTACCTGTCTAGCTCTCTCTACCTCTCTCTCTCTCTCTACTTGTCTCTCTCTCTACCTCTCTCTGCCTGTCTCTCTCTACCTGTCTCTCTCTCTCCCTACCTCTTTCTGCCTGTCTCTCTCTCTCTACCTGTCCCTCTCTCTCAACCCGTCTCTCTCTCTCTACCTCTCTCTCTCTCTCTACTTGTCTCTCTCTCTACCTGTCTCTCTCTCTCTCTCTACCTGTCTCTCTCTCTCTACCTGTCTCTCTCTCTCTACCTGTCTCTCTCTCTCGACTTGTCTCTGTCTCTCTACCTGTCTCTCTCTCTCTCTACCTGTCTCTCTCACTCTCTACCTGTCTCTCTTTCTCGACTTGTCTCTCTCTCTCTACCTGTCTCTCTCTCTCAACCTGTCTCTGCCTGTCTCTCTCAATCTGCCTGTCTCTCTCAATCTGCCTGTCTCTCTCTCTGCCTGCTCTCTCTCTCTTTGCCTGTCTCTCTCTCTCTCTCTCTCTACCTGTCTCTCTCTCTAACTGTCTCTCTCTCTCTCTACCTCCCTCTGCCTGTCTCTCTCTCTCTACTTGTCTCTTTCTCTGTACCTGTCTCTCTTACTCTACCTGTCTCTCTCTCTACTTGTCTCTCTCTCTCTACTTGTCTCTCTCTCTACCTGTCTCTGCCTGTCTCTGTCTCTCTCTACCTGTCTCTCTCTCTCTCTCCCTGTCTCTCTCTCTACCTATCTCTCTCTCTCTGTACCTGTCTCTCTTATTCTACCTGTCTCTCTCTCTCACTCTCTCTCTACCTGTCTCTCTCTCTCTCTACCTGTCTCTCTCTCTCTCCTTGTCTCTCTCTCTCTAATTGTCTCTCTCCCTACCTGTCTGTGCCTGTCTCTCTCTCTCTATCTGTCTCTCTCTCTCTCTACCCGTCTCTCTCTCTCTACCTCTCTCTGCCTGAGTCTCTCTCACTCTACCTGTGTCTCTCTCTCTCTCTACCTCTCTCTCTCTCTACTTGTCTCTCTCTACCTCTCTCTGCCTGTCTCTCTCTCTCTCTCTCTACCTGTCTCTTCCTGTCTCTCTCTCTCTACCTGTCTCTGTCTCTCTCTCTCTCTCTGCCTGTCTCGCTCTCTCTCTGCCTGTCTCTCTCTCTCTCTCTACCTGTCTCTCTCTCTCTGCCTGTCTCTCTCTCTCTACCTGTCTCTGCCTGCGCTCTCTCTCTCTCTCTCTCTGCCTGTCTCTCTCTCTCTCTACCTGTCTCGCTCTCTCTCCACCTGTCTCTCTGTCTCTCTCTACCTCTCTCTACCTGTCTCTCTCTCTCTACTTGCCTCTCTCTCTCTACCTGTCTCTGCCTGTCTCTCTCACTCTCTCTACCTGTCTCTCTCTCTCTACCTGTCTCTCTCTCTCTCTACCTGTCTCTCTCCCTCTGCCTGTCTCTCTCTCTCTACTTGTCTCTTTCTCTGTACCTGTCTCTCTTACTCTACCTGTCCCTCTCTCTACTTCTCTCTCTCTCTCTACTTGTCTCTCTCTCTCTCTCTACCTGTCTCTGCCTGTCTCTCTCTCTCTCTACCTGTCTCTCTCTCTCTCTACCTGTCTCTCTCGACCTTTGTCTCTCTGTACCTGTCTCTCTTATTCTACCTGTCTCTCTCATTCTCTCTCTACCTGTCTCTCTCTCTGTCTCTACCTGTTTCTCTCTCTCTCTCGCCTTGTCTCTCTCTATCTACCCGTCTCTCTCTCTCTCTCTACCTCTCTCTGCCTGTCTCTCTCTCTCTACCTGTCTCTCTCTCTGTCTCTACCTGTCTCTCTCTCTCTCTCTACCTCTCTCTGCCTGTCTCTCTCTCTCTACCTGTCTCTCTCTCTCTCTACCTGTCTCTCTCTCTTTCTACCTGTCTCTCTCTCTCTCACTCTACCTGTCTCTCTCTCTACCTATCTCTCTCTCTCTGCTTGTCTCTCTCTCTACCTGTCTCTCTCTCTCTCTCTACCTCTCTCTGCCTGTCTCTCTCTATCTACCTGTCTCTTCCTGTCTCTCTCTCTCTACCTGTCTCTCTCTCTCTCTCTGCCTGTCTCGCTCTCTCTCAACCTGTCTCTCTCTCTCTCTCTCTACCTGCCTCTCTCTCTCTACTTGTCGCTCTCTCTCTACTTGTCTCTCTCTCTCTCTCTACCTCTCTCTCTCTCTCTCTCCCTGTCTCTCTCTCTCTACTTCTCTCTCTCTCTCTCTCTTCCTGTCTCTGCTTGTCTCTCTCTCTCTCTCTCCCTGTCTCTCTCTGTCTACTTGTCTGTCTCTCTCTATCTGTCTCTGCCTGTCTCTCCCTCTCTCTCTACCTGTCTCTTTCTCTCTCTACCTGTCTCTCTCTCTCTCTGTACCTGTCTCTCTTACTCTACCTGTCTCTCTCTCACTCTCTCTCTACCTGTCTCTCTCTCTCTACTTGCCTCTCTCTCTACCTGTCTCTACCTCTCTCTCTCTCTCTCTACCTGTCTCTCTCTCTCTACTGTCTCTCTCTCTGTACCTGTCTCTCTTACTCTACCTGTCTCTCTCTCACTCTCTCTCTCTCCCTGTCTCTCTCTCTACCTGTCTCTGCCTGTCTCTCTCTCTCTACCTGTCTCTCTCTCTCTCTCTACCTGTCTCTCTCACTCTCTACCTGTCTCTCTTTCTCGACTTGTCTCTCTCTCTCGATTGTCTCTCTCTCTCTGCCTGTCTCTGCCTGTCTCTCTCACTCTCTACCTGTCTCTCTCTCTCTCTCAACCTGTCTCTGCCTGTCTCTCTCAATCTGCCTGTCTCTCTCAATCTGCCTGTCTCTCTCTCTGCCTGCTCTCTCTCTCTTTGCCTGTCTCTCTCTCTCTCTCTACCTGTCTCTCTCTCTCTCTACCTCCCTCTGCCTGTCTCTCTCTCTCTACTTGTCTCTTTCTCTGTACCTGTCTCTCTTACTCTACCTGTCTCTCTCTCTACTTGTCTCTCTCTCTCTACTTGTCTCTCTCTCTCTACCTGTCTCTGCCTGTCTCTTTCTCTCTCTACCTGTCTCTCTCTCTCTCTCCCTGTCTCTCTCTCTACCTGTCTCTCTCTCTCTGTACCTGTCTCTCTTATTCTACCTGTCTCTCTCTCTCACTCTCTCTCTACCTGTCTCTCTCTCTCTCCTTGTCTCTCTCTCTCTAATTGTCTCTCTCCCTACCTGTCTGTGCCTGTCTCTCTCTCTCTATCTGTCTCTCTCTCTCTCTACCCGTCTCTCTCTCTCTCTACCTCTCTCTGCCTGTGTCTCTCTCACTCTACCTGTGTCTCTCTCTCTCTCTACCTCTCTCTCTCTCTACTTGTCTCTCTCTACCTCTCTCTGCCTGTCTCTCTCTCTCTCTCTCTACCTGTCTCTTCCTGTCTCTCTCTCTCTACCTGTCTCTGTCTCTCTCTCTCTCTCTCTCTCTGCCTGTCTCGCTCTCTCTCTGCCTGTCTCTCTCTCTCTCTCTCTGCCTGTCTCTCTCTCTCTGCCTGTCTCTCTCTCTCTACCTGGCTCTGCCTGCGCTCTCTCTCTCTCTCTCTCTGCCTGTCTCTCTCTCTCTCTACCTGTCTCGCTCTCTCTCCACCTGTCTCTCTGTCTCTCTCTACCTCTCTCTACCTGTCTCTCTCTCTCTACTTGCCTCTCTCTCTCTACCTGTCTCTGCCTGTCTCTCTCACTCTCTCTACCTGTCTCTCTCTCTCTACCTGTCTCTCTCTCTCTCTACCTGTCTCTCTCCCTCTGCCTGTCTCTCTCTCTCTACTTGTCTCTTTCTCTGTACCTGTCTCTCTTACTCTACCTGTCCCTCTCTCTACTTCTCTCTCTCTCTCTACTTGTCTCTCTCTCTCTCTCTACCTGTCTCTGCCTGTCTCTCTCTCTCTCTACCTGTCTCTCTCTCTCTCTACCTGTCTCTCTCTACCTTTGTCTCTCTGTACCTGTCTCTCTTATTCTACCTGTCTCTCTCATTCTCTCTCTACCTGTCTCTCTCTCTGTCTCTACCTGTTTCTCTCTCTCTCTCGCCTTGTCTCTCTCTATCTACCCGTCTCTCTCTCTCTCTCTACCTCTCTCTGCCTGTCTCTCTCTCTCTACCTGTCTCTCTCTCTGTCTCTACCTGTCTCTCTCTCTCTCTCTACCTCTCTCTGCCTGTCTCTCTCTCTCTACCTGTCTCTCTCTCTCTCTACCTGTCTCTCTCTCTTTCTACCTGTCTCTCTCTCTCTCACTCTACCTGTCTCTCTCTCTACCTATCTCTCTCTCTCTGCTTGTCTCTCTCTCTACCTGTCTCTCTCTCTCTCTCTACCTCTCTCTGCCTGTCTCTCTCTATCTACCTGTCTCTTCCTGTCTCTCTCTCTCTACCTGTCTCTCTCTCTCTCTCTGCCTGTCTCGCTCTCTCTCAACCTGTCTCTCTCTCTCTCTCTCTACCTGCCTCTCTCTCTCTACTTGTCGCTCTCTCTCTCTACTTGTCTCTCTCTCTCTCTCTACCTCTCTCTCTCTCTCTCCCTGTCTCTCTCTCTCTCCCTGTCTCTCTCTCTCTCTCCCTGTCTCTCTCTCTCCCTGTCTCTCTCTCTACTTCTCTCTCTCTCTCTCTTCCTGTCTCTGCTTGTCTCTCTCTCTCTCTCTCTCCCTGTCTCTCTCTGTCTACTTGTCTGTCTCTCTCTATCTGTCTCTGCCTGTCTCTCCCTCTCTCTCTACCTGTCTCTCTCTCTCTCTACCTGTCTCTCTCTCTCTCTGTACCTGTCTCTCTTACTCTACCTGTCTCTCTCTCAGTCTCTCTCTACCTGTCTCTCTCTCTCTACTTGCCTCTCTCTCTACCTGTCTCTACCTCTCTCTCTCTCTCTCTACCTGTCTCTCTCTCTCTACTGTCTCTCTCTCTGTACCTGTCTCTCTTACTCTACCTGTCTCTCTCTCACTCTCTCTCTCTCCCAGTCTCTCTCTCTACCTGTCTCTGCCTGTCTCTCTCTCTCTACCTGTCTCTCTCTCTCTCTCTACCTGTCTCTCTCTCTCTCTCTCTCTACCTGTCTCTGCCTGTCTCTCTCTCTCTCTACCTGTCTCTGCCTGTCTCTCTCTCTCTCTACCTGTCTCTGCCTGTCTCTCTCTCTCCCTCTACCTGTCTCTCTCTCTCTCTACTTGTCTCTCTCTCTCTCTACTTGTCTCTCTCACTACTTGTCTCTGCCTGTCTCTCTCTCTCTCTCTACCTGTCTCTCTCTCTCTCTACCTGTCTCTCTCTCTACCTGTCTCTCTCTCTGTACCTGTCTCACTTACTCTACCGGTCTCTCTCTCTCTCTTCCTGTCTCTCTCTCTACCTGTCTCTCTCTCTCTCTCTACTTGTATCTCTCTCCCTACTTGTCTCTCTCTCTCTATCTGTCTCTGGCTGTCTTTCTCTCTCTCTACCTGTCTTTCTCTCTCTCTCTTCCTCTCTCTCACTCTCTACCTTTCTCTCTCACTCTCTCTACCTGTCTCTCTCTACCTGTCTCTCTCACTCTCTCTACTTGTCTCTCTCTCTCTATTTGTCTCTCTCTCTCTATCTGTCTCTGCCTGTCTCTCTCTCTCTCTCTACCTGTCTCTCTCTCTCTACCTGTCTCTCTCTCTGTACCTGTCTCTCTTACTCTACCTGTCTCTCTCTCACTCTCTCTCCACCTGTCTCTCTCTCTCTCTACTTGCCTCTCTCTCTACCTGTCTCTACCTGTCTCTCTCTCTCTCTCTCTCTCTGCCTGTCTCTCTCTCTCTCTCTACCTGTCTATCTCTCTCTGCCTGTCTCTCTCTCTCTACCTCTCTCTCTCTCTCTACCTCTCTCTCTCTCTCTCCCTGTCTCTCTCTCTCCCTGTCTCTGTCTCTCTACCTCTCTCTGCCTCTCTCTCTCTCTCTACATGCCTCTCTCTCTCTCTCTACCTGTCTCTCTCTCTCTACCTCTCTCTGCCTGTCTCTCTCTCTCTCCCTGTCTCCCTCTGTCTCTACTTGTCTCTCTCTCTCTGCCTGTCTCTCTCTCTCTCTACCTGTCTCTCTCTCTCTCTACCTACCTGTCTCTCTCTCTCTACATCTCTCTGCCTGTCTCTCTCTCTACCTGTCTCTCTCTCTACCTGTCTCTCTCTCTACCTGTCTCTGCCTGTCTCTCTCTCTCTACCTCTCTCTCTCTCTCTCTCTCTACCTGTCTCTCTCTTTCTACTTGTCCCTCTCTCTCTACTTGTCTCTCTCTCTACCTGTTTCTGCCTGTCTCTCTCTCTCTCTCTGCCTGTCTCTCTCTCTCTACCTGTCTCTCTCTCCCTACCCGTCTCTCTCTCGCTCTACCTCCCTCTGCCTGTCTCTCTCTCTACCTGTCTCTCTCTCTCTGTACCTGTCTCTCTAACTCTACCTATCTCTCTCTCACTCACTCTCTACCTGTCTCTCTCTCTCTACCTGTCTCTCTCTCTCTACATGCCTCTCTCTCTCTCTCTACCTGTCTCTCTCTCTCTCTACCTCTCTCTGCCTGTCTCTCTCTCTCTACCTGTCTCCCTCTGTCTCTACTTGTCTCTCTCTCTCTGCCTCTCTCTCTCTCTCTCTCTACCTGTCTCTCTCTCTCTCTACCTGTCTCTCTCTCTACATCTCTCTGCCTGTCTCACTCTCTCTACCTGCCTCTCTCTCTCTACCTGTCTCTCCCTCTACCTGTGTCTCTCTATACCTGTCTATCTCTCTCTCTACTTGTCTCTCTCTCTTTATCTGTCTCTGCCTGTCTCTCCCTCTCTCTCTACCTGTCTCTCTCTCTCTCTACCTGTATCTCTCTCTGTACCTGTCTCTCTCTCACTCTCTCTCTCTACCTGTCTCTCTCTCTACTTGCCTCTCTCTCTACCTGTCTCTACCTGTCTCTCTCTCTCTCTCTACCTGTCTCTCTCTCTCTACCTGTCTCTCTCTCTGTACCTGTCTCTCTTACTCTACCTGTCTCTCTCTCACTCTCACTCTCTACCTGTCTCTCTCTCTACCTGTCTCTGCCTGTCTCTCTCTCTCTACCTGTCTCTCTCTCTCTCTCTCTCTACCTATCACTGCCTGTCTCTCTCTCTCTCTACCTGTCTCTCTCTCTCTCTCTACTTCTCTCTCTCTCTCTCTACTTGTCTCTCTCTCACTACCTGTCTCTGCCTGTCTCTCTCTCTCTCTCTACCTGTCTCTCTCTCTCTCTACCTGTCTCTCTCTCTACCTGTCTCTCTCTCTCTTTCTCTACCTGTCTCTCTCTCTGTACCTGTCTCTCTTACTCTACCTGTAGCTCTCTCACTCTCTCTACCTGTCTCTCTCTCTACCTGTCTCTCTCTCTCTCTACTTGTCTCTCTCTCTCTACTTGTCTCTCTCTCTTTATCTGTCTCTGGCTGTCTTTCTCTCTCTCTCTACCTCTCTCTCTCTCTCTCTACCTGTCTCTCTCTCTCTGTACCTGTCTCTCTTACTCTACCTGTCTCTCTCTCACTCTCTCTCTACCTGTCTCTCTCTCTCTACTTATCTCTCTCTCTCTACCTCTCTCTGCCCGTCTCTCTCGCTCTACCTGTCTCTCTCTCCCTACCTCTTTCTGCCTGTCTCTCTCTCTCTACCCGTCTCTCTCTCTACCTCTCTCTGCCTGTCTCTCTCTCTCTCTCTCTACCTCTCTCTCCCTCTCTACTTGTCCCTCTCTCTCTACCTCTCTCTCTCTACCTGTCTCTCTCTCTCTCTCTACCTGTCTCTCTCTCTCTACCTCTCTCTCTCTCTCTCTAACTGTCTCTCTCTCTCTCTACCTGTCTCTCTCTCTCTCTACGTCTCTCTCTCTCTCTCTACCTGTCTCTCTCTCTCTACCTGTCTCTCTCGCTCTCTCTACCTGTCTCTCTCGCTCTCTCTACCTGTCTCTGCCTGTCTCTCTCACTCTAACTGTCTCTCTCTCTCTACCTGTCTAGCTCTCTCTACCTCTCTCTCTCTCTCTGCCTGTCTCTCTCTCTCTACCTGTCTCTCTCTCTACCTGTCTAGCTCTCTCTCTACCTCTCTCTCTCTCTACCTGTCTCTCTCTCTCTACCTGTCTCTCTCTCTTTATCTCTACCTGTCTCTCTCTCTCTCTCTCTCTCTCTCTCTACCTGTCTCTCTCTCTCTTTCTCTACCTGTCTCTCTCTCTCTCTACCCCTCTCTCTCTCTCTATCTCTACTTGTCTCTCTCTCTACCTCTCTCTGCCTGTCTCTCTCTCTCTACCTGTCTCTCTCTCTCCCGACCTCTTTCTGCCTGTCTCTCTCTCTCTACCTGTCCCTCTCTCTCTACCCGTCTCTCTCTCTCTCTCTACCTCTCTCTCTCTCTCTCTACTTGTCTCTCTCTCTACCTGTCTCTCTCTCTCTCTCTCTACCTGTCTCTCTCTCTCTACCTGTCTCTCTCTCTCGACTTGTCTCTGTCTCTCTACCTGTCTCTCTCTCTCTCTACCTGTCTCTCTCACTCTCTACCTGTCTCTCTTTCACGACTTGTCTCTCTCTCTCGATTGTCTCTCTCTCTCTACCTGTCTCTGCCTGTCTCTCTCTCTCTCTCTACCTGTCTCTCTCTCTCTCTCTACCTGTCTCTCTCTCTCGACTTGTCTCTCTCTCTCGATTGTCTCTCTCTCTCTACCTGTCTCTGCCTGTCTCTCTCACTCTGCCTGTCTCTCTCTCTCTCTGCCTGCTCTCTCTCTCTTTGCCTGTCTCTCTCTCTCTCTCTACCTGTCTCTCTATCTACCTGTCTCTCTCTCTCTCTACCTCCCTCTGCCTGTCTCTCTCTCTCTACTTGTCTCTTTCTCTGTACCTGTCTCTCTTACTCTACCTGTCTCTCTCTCTACTTGTCTCTCTCTCTCTACTTGTCTCTCTCTCTCTACCTGTCTCTGCCTGTCTCTGTCTCTCTCTACCTGTCTCTCTCTCTCTGTACCTGTCTCTCTTATTCTACCTGTCTCTCTCTCTCACTCTCTCTCTACCTGTCTCTCTCCCTCTACCTGTCTCTCTCTCTCTCTCCTTGTCTCTCTCTCTCTAATTGTCTCTCTCCCTACCTGTCTGTGCCTGTCTCTCTCTCTCTCTATCTGTCTCTCTCTCTCTACCCGTCTCTCTCTCTCTCTCTCTACCTCTCTCTGCCTGTGTCTCTCTCACTCTACCTGTGTCTCTCTCTCTCTCTACCTCTCTCTCTCTCTACTTGTCTCTCTCTACCTCTCTCTCTACCTCTCTCTGCCTGTCTCTCTCTCTCTCTCTACCTGTCTCTTCCTGTCTCTCTCTCTCTCTACCTGTCTCTGTCTCTCTCTCTCTCTCTCTGCCAGTCTCGCTCTCTCTCTGCCTGTCTCTCTCTCTCTCTCTGCCTGTCTCTCTCTCTCTGCCTGTCTCTCTCTCTCTACCTGTCTCTGCCTGCGCTCTCTCTCTCTCTCTCTCTACCTGTCTCTCTCTCTCTTTCTCTACCTGTCTCTCTCTCTCTACCCCTCTCTCTCTCTCTATCTCTACTTGTCTCTCTCTCTACCTCTCTCTGCCTGTCTCTCTCGCTCTACCTGTCTCTCTCTCCCTACCTCTTTCTGCCTGTCTCTCTCTCTCTACCCGTCTCTCTCTCTACCTCTCTCTGCCTGTCTCTCTCTCTCTCTCTCTACCTGCCTCTCTCTCTCTACTTGTCGCTCTCTCTCTCTACTTGTCTCTCTCTCTCTCTCTACCTCTCTCTCTCTCTCTCCCTGTCTCTCTCTCTCTCCCTGTCTCTCTCTCTCTCTCCCTGTCTCTCTCTCTCCCTGTCTCTCTCTCTACTTCTCTCTCTCTCTCTCTTCCTGTCTCTGCTTGTCTCTCTCTCTCTCTCTCCCTGTCTCTCTCTGTCTACTTGTCTGTCTCTCTCTATCTGTCTCTGCCTGTCTCTCCCTCTCTCTCTACCTGTCTCTCTCTCTCTCTACCTGTCTCTCTCTCTCTCTGTACCTGTCTCTCTTACTCTACCTGTCTCTCTCTCAGTCTCTCTCTACCTGTCTCTCTCTCTCTACTTGCCTCTCTCTCTACCTGTCTCTACCTCTCTCTCTCTCTCTCTACCTGTCTCTCTCTCTCTACTGTCTCTCTCTCTGTACCTGTCTCTCTTACTCTACCTGTCTCTCTCTCACTCTCTCTCTCTCCCTGTCTCTCTCTCTACCTGTCTCTACCTGTCTCTCTCTCTCTCTCTCTCTCTACCTGTCTCTGCCTGTCTCTCTCTCTCTCTACCTGTCTCTGCCTGTCTCTCTCTCTCTCTACCTGTCTCTGCCTGTCTCTCTCTCTCCCTCTACCTGTCTCTCTCTCTCTCTACTTGTCTCTCTCTCTCTCTACTTGTCTCTCTCACTACTTGTCTCTGCCTGTCTCTCTCTCTCTCTCTACCTGTCTCTCTCTCTCTCTACCTTTCTCTCTCTCTACCTGTCTCTCTCTCTGTACCTGTCTCACTTACTCTACCGGTCTCTCTCTCTCTCTTCCTGTCTCTCTCTCTACCTGTCTCTCTCTCTCTCTCTACTTGTATCTCTCTCCCTACTTGTCTCTCTTTCTCTATCTGTCTCTGGCTGTCTTTCTCTCTCTCTACCTGTCTTTCTCTCTCTCTCTTCCTCTCTCTCACTCTCTACCTTTCTCTCTCACTCTCTCTACCTGTCTCTCTCTACCTGTCTCTCTCACTCTCTCTACTTGTCTCTCTCTCTCTATTTGTCTCTCTCTCTCACTCTCTCTCCACCTGTCTCTCTCTCTCTCTACTTGCCTCTCTCTCTACCTGTCTCTACCTGTCTCTCTCTCTCTCTCTCTCTGCCTGTCTCTCTCTCTCTCTCTCTACCTGTCTATCTCTCTCTGCCTGTCTCTCTCTCTCTACCTCTCTCTCTCTCTCTACCTCTCTCTCTCTCTCCCTGTCTCTCTCTCTCTCCCTGTCTCTGTCTCTCTACCTCTCTCTGCCTCTCTCTCTCTCTCTACATGCCTCTCTCTCTCTCTCTACCTGTCTCTCTCTCTCTACCTCTCTCTGCCTGTCTCTCTCTCTCTCCCTGTCTCCCTCTGTCTCTACTTGTCTCTTTCTCTCTGCCTGTCTCTCTCTCTCTCTACCTGTCTCTCTCTCTCTCTACCTACCTGTCTCTCTCTCTACCTGTCTCTCTCTCTACCTGTCTCTCTCTCTACCTGTCTCTGCCTGTCTCTCTCTCCCTACCTCTTTCTGCCTGTCTCTCTCTCTCTACCCGTCTCTCTCTACCTCTCTCTGCCTGTCTCTCTCTCTCTCTCTACCTCTCTCTCCCTCTCTACTTGTCCCTCTCTCTCTACCTCTCTCTCTCTACCTGTCTCTCTCTCTCTCTCTACCTGTCTCTCTCTCTCTCTACCTCTCTCTCTCTCTCTCTAACTGTCTCTCTCTCTCTCTACCTGTCTCTCTCTCTCTCTCTACGTCTCTCTCTCTCTCTCTACCTGTCTCTCTCTCTCTACCTGTCTCTCTCGCTCTCTCTACCTGTCTCTCTCGCTCTCTCTACCTGTCTCTGCCTGTCTCTCTCACTCTAACTGTCTCTCTCTCTCTACCTGTCTAGCTCTCTCTACCTCTCTCTCTCTCTCTGCCTGTCTCTCTCTCTCTACCTGTCTCTCTCTCTACCTGTCTAGCTCTCTCTCTACCTCTCTCTCTCTCTACCTGTCTCTCTCTCTCTACCTGTCTCTCTCTCTTTATCTCTACCTGTCTCTCTCTCTCTCTCTCTCTCTCTCTCTACCTGTCTCTCTCTCTCTTTCTCTACCTGTCTCTCTCTCTCTCTACCACTCTCTCTCTCTCTATCTCTACTTGTC
The DNA here is from genome assembly GCF_047496795.1 of Chiloscyllium punctatum. Taxonomy (NCBI): domain Eukaryota; kingdom Metazoa; phylum Chordata; class Chondrichthyes; order Orectolobiformes; family Hemiscylliidae; genus Chiloscyllium; species Chiloscyllium punctatum. Next base: position 33,514,597 of record NC_092762.1, on the reverse strand, counting down.
TCTCTCTCTACCTCTCTCTGCCTGTCTCTCTCTCTCTACCTGTCTCTCTCTCTCCCTACCTCTTTCTGCCTGTCTCTCTCTCTCTACCTGTCCCTCTCTCTCTACCCGTCTCTCTCTCTCTCTCTACCTCTCTCTCTCTCTCTCTACTTGTCTCTCTCTCTACCTGTCTCTCTCTCTCTCTCTACCTGTCTCTCTCTCTCTACCTGTCTCTCTCTCTCGACTTGTCTCTGTCTCTCTACCTGTCTCTCTCTCTCTCTACCTGTCTCTCTCACTCTCTACCTGTCTCTCTTTCACGACTTGTCTCTCTCTCTCGATTGTCTCTCTCTCTCTACCTGTCTCTGCCTGTCTCTCTCTCTCTCTCTACCTGTCTCTCTCTCTCTCTACCTGTCTCTCTCTCTCGACTTGTCTCTCTCTCTCGATTGTCTCTCTCTCTCTACCTGTCTCTGCCTGTCTCTCTCACTCTGCCTGTCTCTCTCTCTCTCTGCCTGCTCTCTCTCTCTTTGCCTGTCTCTCTCTCTCTCTCTACCTGTCTCTCTATCTACCTGTCTCTCTCTCTCTCTACCTCCCTCTGCCTGTCTCTCTCTCTCTACTTGTCTCTTTCTCTGTACCTGTCTCTCTTACTCTACCTGTCTCTCTCTCTACTTGTCTCTCTCTCTCTACTTGTCTCTCTCTCTCTACCTGTCTCTGCCTGTCTCTGTCTCTCTCTACCTGTCTCTCTCTCTCTGTACCTGTCTCTCTTATTCTACCTGTCTCTCTCTCTCACTCTCTCTCTACCTGTCTCTCTCTCTCTACCTGTCTCTCTCTCTCTCTCCTTGTCTCTCTCTCTCTAATTGTCTCTCTCCCTACCTGTCTGTGCCTGTCTCTCTCTCTCTCTATCTGTCTCTCTCTCTCTACCCGTCTCTCTCTCTCTCTCTCTACCTCTCTCTGCCTGTGTCTCTCTCACTCTACCTGTGTCTCTCTCTCTCTCTACCTCTCTCTCTCTCTACTTGTCTCTCTCTACCTCTCTCTCTACCTCTCTCTGCCTGTCTCTCTCTCTCTCTACCTGTCTCTTCCTGTCTCTCTCTCTCTCTACCTGTCTCTGTCTCTCTCTCTCTCTCTCTGCCAGTCTCGCTCTCTCTCTCTGCCTGTCTCTCTCTCTCTGCCTGTCTCTCTCTCTCTACCTGTCTCTGCCTGCGCTCTCTCTCTCTCTCTCTCTACCTGTCTCTCTCTCTCTTTCTCTACCTGTCTCTCTCTCTCTCTACCCCTCTCTCTCTCTCTATCTCTACTTGTCTCTCTCTCTACCTCTCTCTGCCTGTCTCTCTCGCTCTACCTGTCTCTCTCTCCCTACCTCTTTCTGCCTGTCTCTCTCTCTCTACCCGTCTCTCTCTCTACCTCTCTCTGCCTGTCTCTCTCTCTCTCTCTACCTCTCTCTCTCTCTCTACTTGTCCCTCTCTCTCTACCTCTCTCTCTCCACCTGTCTCTCTCTCTCTCTCTACCTGTCTCTCTCTCTCTACGTCTCTCTCTCTCTCTCTCTCTCTAACTGTCTCTCTCTCTCTACCCGTCTCTCTCTCTACCTCTCTCTGCCTGTCTCTCTCTCTCTCTCTACCTCTCTCTCCCTCTCTACTTGTCCCTCTCTCTCTACCTCTCTCTCTCTACCTGTCTCTCTCTCTCTCTCTACCTGTCTCACTCTCTCTACCTCTCTCTCTCTCTCTCTAACTGTCTCTCTCTCTCTCTACCTGTCTCTCTCTCTCTCTACGTCTCTCTCTCTCTCTCTCTACCTGTCTCTCTCTCTCTACCTGTCTCTCTCGCTCTCTCTACCTGTCTCTCTCGCTCTCTCTACCTGTCTCTGCCTGTCTCTCTCACTCTAACTGTCTCTCTCTCTCTACCTGTCTAGCTCTCTCTACCTCTCTCTCTCTCTCTGCCTGTCTCTCTCTCTCTACCTGTCTCTCTCTCTACCTGTCTAGCTCTCTCTCTACCTCTCTCTCTCTCTACCTGTCTCTCTCTCTCTACCTGTCTCTCTCTCTTTATCTCTACCTGTCTCTCTCTCTCTCTCTCTCTCTCTCTCTCTACCTGTCTCTCTCTCTCTTTCTCTACCTGTCTCTCTCTCTCTCTACCCCTCTCTCTCTCTCTATCTCTACTTGTCTCTCTCTCTACCTCTCTCTGCCTGTCTCTCTCTCTCTACCTGTCTCTCTCTCTCCCGACCTCTTTCTGCCTGTCTCTCTCTCTCTACCTGTCCCTCTCTCTCTACCCGTCTCTCTCTCTCTCTCTACCTCTCTCTCTCTCTCTCTACTTGTCTCTCTCTCTACCTGTCTCTCTCTCTCTCTCTCTACCTGTCTCTCTCTCTCTACCTGTCTCTCTCTCTCGACTTGTCTCTGTCTCTCTACCTGTCTCTCTCTCTCTCTACCTGTCTCTCTCACTCTCTACCTGTCTCTCTTTCACGACTTGTCTCTCTCTCTCGATTGTCTCTCTCTCTCTACCTGTCTCTGCCTGTCTCTCTCTCTCTCTCTACCTGTCTCTCTCTCTCTCTACCTGTCTCTCTCTCTCGACTTGTCTCTCTCTCTCGATTGTCTCTCTCTCTCTACCTGTCTCTGCCTGTCTCTCTCACTCTGCCTGTCTCTCTCTCTCTCTCTGCCTGCTCTCTCTCTCTTTGCCTGTCTCTCTCTCTCTCTCTACCTGTCTCTCTATCTACCTGTCTCTCTCTCTCTCTACCTCCCTCTGCCTGTCTCTCTCTCTCTACTTGTCTCTTTCTCTGTACCTGTCTCTCTTACTCTACCTGTCTCTCTCTCTACTTGTCTCTCTCTCTCTACTTGTCTCTCTCTCTCTACCTGTCTCTGCCTGTCTCTGTCTCTCTCTACCTGTCTCTCTCTCTCTGTACCTGTCTCTCTTATTCTACCTGTCTCTCTCTCTCACTCTCTCTCTACCTGTCTCTCTCTCTCTACCTGTCTCTCTCTCTCTCTCCTTGTCTCTCTCTCTCTAATTGTCTCTCTCCCTACCTGTCTGTGCCTGTCTCTCTCTCTCTCTATCTGTCTCTCTCTCTCTACCCGTCTCTCTCTCTCTCTCTCTACCTCTCTCTGCCTGTGTCTCTCTCACTCTACCTGTGTCTCTCTCTCTCTCTACCTCTCTCTCTCTCTACTTGTCTCTCTCTACCTCTCTCTCTACCTCTCTCTGCCTGTCTCTCTCTCTCTCTCTACCTGTCTCTTCCTGTCTCTCTCTCTCTCTACCTGTCTCTGTCTCTCTCTCTCTCTCTCTGCCAGTCTCGCTCTCTCTCTGCCTGTCTCTCTCTCTCTCTCTGCCTGTCTCTCTCTCTCTGCCTGTCTCTCTCTCTCTACCTGTCTCTGCCTGCGCTCTCTCTCTCTCTCTCTCTACCTGTCTCTCTCTCTCTTTCTCTACCTGTCTCTCTCTCTCTCTACCCCTCTCTCTCTCTCTATCTCTACTTGTCTCTCTCTCTACCTCTCTCTGCCTGTCTCTCTCGCTCTACCTGTCTCTCTCTCCCTACCTCTTTCTGCCTGTCTCTCTCTCTCTACCCGTCTCTCTCTCTACCTCTCTCTGCCTGTCTCTCTCTCTCTCTCTCTACCTGCCTCTCTCTCTCTACTTGTCGCTCTCTCTCTCTACTTGTCTCTCTCTCTCTCTCTACCTCTCTCTCTCTCTCTCCCTGTCTCTCTCTCTCTCCCTGTCTCTCTCTCTCTCTCCCTGTCTCTCTCTCTCCCTGTCTCTCTCTCTACTTCTCTCTCTCTCTCTCTTCCTGTCTCTGCTTGTCTCTCTCTCTCTCTCTCCCTGTCTCTCTCTGTCTACTTGTCTGTCTCTCTCTATCTGTCTCTGCCTGTCTCTCCCTCTCTCTCTACCTGTCTCTCTCTCTCTCTACCTGTCTCTCTCTCTCTCTGTACCTGTCTCTCTTACTCTACCTGTCTCTCTCTCAGTCTCTCTCTACCTGTCTCTCTCTCTCTACTTGCCTCTCTCTCTACCTGTCTCTACCTCTCTCTCTCTCTCTCTACCTGTCTCTCTCTCTCTACTGTCTCTCTCTCTGTACCTGTCTCTCTTACTCTACCTGTCTCTCTCTCACTCTCTCTCTCTCCCTGTCTCTCTCTCTACCTGTCTCTACCTGTCTCTCTCTCTCTCTCTCTCTCTACCTGTCTCTGCCTGTCTCTCTCTCTCTCTACCTGTCTCTGCCTGTCTCTCTCTCTCTCTACCTGTCTCTGCCTGTCTCTCTCTCTCCCTCTACCTGTCTCTCTCTCTCTCTACTTGTCTCTCTCTCTCTCTACTTGTCTCTCTCACTACTTGTCTCTGCCTGTCTCTCTCTCTCTCTCTACCTGTCTCTCTCTCTCTCTACCTGTCTCTCTCTCTACCTGTCTCTCTCTCTGTACCTGTCTCACTTACTCTACCGGTCTCTCTCTCTCTCTTCCTGTCTCTCTCTCTACCTGTCTCTCTCTCTCTCTCTACTTGTATCTCTCTCCCTACTTGTCTCTCTTTCTCTATCTGTCTCTGGCTGTCTTTCTCTCTCTCTACCTGTCTTTCTCTCTCTCTCTTCCTCTCTCTCACTCTCTACCTTTCTCTCTCACTCTCTCTACCTGTCTCTCTCTACCTGTCTCTCTCACTCTCTCTACTTGTCTCTCTCTCTCTATTTGTCTCTCTCTCTCACTCTCTCTCCACCTGTCTCTCTCTCTCTCTACTTGCCTCTCTCTCTACCTGTCTCTACCTGTCTCTCTCTCTCTCTCTCTCTGCCTGTCTCTCTCTCTCTCTCTACCTGTCTATCTCTCTCTGCCTGTCTCTCTCTCTCTACCTCTCTCTCTCTCTCTACCTCTCTCTCTCTCTCCCTGTCTCTACTTGTCTCTCTCTCTCTGCCTGTCTCTCTCTCTCTCTACCTGTCTCTCTCTCTCTCTACCTACCTGTCTCTCTCTCTACCTGTCTCTCTCTCTACCTGTCTCTCTCTCTACCTGTCTCTGCCTGTCTCTCTCTCCCTACCTCTTTCTGCCTGTCTCTCTCTCTCTACCCGTCTCTCTCTCTACCTCTCTCTGCCTGTCTCTCTCTCTCTCTCTCTACCTCTCTCTCCCTCTCTACTTGTCCCTCTCTCTCTACCTCTCTCTCTCTACCTGTCTCTCTCTCTCTCTCTACCTGTCTCTCTCTCTCTACCTCTCTCTCTCTCTCTCTAACTGTCTCTCTCTCTCTCTACCTGTCTCTCTCTCTCTCTCTACGTCTCTCTCTCTCTCTCTACCTGTCTCTCTCTCTCTACCTGTCTCTCTCGCTCTCTCTACCTGTCTCTCTCGCTCTCTCTACCTGTCTCTGCCTGTCTCTCTCACTCTAACTGTCTCTCTCTCTCTACCTGTCTAGCTCTCTCTACCTCTCTCTCTCTCTCTGCCTGTCTCTCTCTCTCTACCTGTCTCTCTCTCTACCTGTCTAGCTCTCTCTCTACCTCTCTCTCTCTCTGCCTGTCTCCCTCTCTCTACCTGTCTCTCTCTCTTTATCTCTACCTGTCTCTCTCTCTCTCTCTCTCTCTCTCTACCTGTCTCTCTCTCTCTTTCTCTACCTGTCTCTCTCTCTCTCTACCACTCTCTCTCTCTCTATCTCTACTTGTCTCTCTCTCTACCTCTCTCTGCCTGTCTCTCTCTCTCTACCTGTCTCTCTCTCTCCCTACCTCTTTCTGCCTGTCTCTCTCTCTCTACCTGTCCCTCTCTCTCTACCCGTCTCTCTCTCTCTCTCTACCTCTCTCTCTCTCTCTCTACTTGTCTCTCTCTCTACCTGTCTCTCTCTCTCTCTCTACCTGTCTCTCTCTCTCTACCTGTCTCTCTCTCTCGACTTGTCTCTGTCTCTCTACCTGTCTCTCTCTCTCTCTACCTGTCTCTCTCACTCTCTACCTGTCTCTCTTTCACGACTTGTCTCTCTCTCTCGATTGTCTCTCTCTCTCTACCTGTCTCTGCCTGTCTCTCTCTCTCTCTCTACCTGTCTCTCTCTCTCTCTACCTGTCTCTCTCTCTCGACTTGTCTCTCTCTCTCGATTGTCTCTCTCTCTCTACCTGTCTCTGCCTGTCTCTCTCACTCTGCCTGTCTCTCTCTCTCTCTGCCTGCTCTCTCTCTCTTTGCCTGTCTCTCTCTCTCTCTCTACCTGTCTCTCTATCTACCTGTCTCTCTCTCTCTCTACCTCCCTCTGCCTGTCTCTCTCTCTCTACTTGTCTCTTTCTCTGTACCTGTCTCTCTTACTCTACCTGTCTCTCTCTCTACTTGTCTCTCTCTCTCTACTTGTCTCTCTCTCTCTACCTGTCTCTGCCTGTCTCTGTCTCTCTCTACCTGTCTCTCTCTCTCTGTACCTGTCTCTCTTATTCTACCTGTCTCTCTCTCTCACTCTCTCTCTACCTGTCTCTCTCTCTCTACCTGTCTCTCTCTCTCTCTCCTTGTCTCTCTCTCTCTAATTGTCTCTCTCCCTACCTGTCTGTGCCTGTCTCTCTCTCTCTCTATCTGTCTCTCTCTCTCTACCCGTCTCTCTCTCTCTCTCTCTACCTCTCTCTGCCTGTGTCTCTCTCACTCTACCTGTGTCTCTCTCTCTCTCTACCTCTCTCTCTCTCTACTTGTCTCTCTCTACCTCTCTCTCTACCTCTCTCTGCCTGTCTCTCTCTCTCTCTACCTGTCTCTTCCTGTCTCTCTCTCTCTCTACCTGTCTCTGTCTCTCTCTCTCTCTCTGCCAGTCTCGCTCTCTCTCTCTGCCTGTCTCTCTCTCTCTGCCTGTCTCTCTCTCTCTACCTGTCTCTGCCTGCGCTCTCTCTCTCTCTCTCTCTACCTGTCTCTCTCTCTCTTTCTCTACCTGTCTCTCTCTCTCTCTACCCCTCTCTCTCTCTCTATCTCTACTTGTCTCTCTCTCTACCTCTCTCTGCCTGTCTCTCTCGCTCTACCTGTCTCTCTCTCCCTACCTCTTTCTGCCTGTCTCTCTCTCTCTACCCGTCTCTCTCTCTACCTCTCTCTGCCTGTCTCTCTCTCTCTCTCTACCTCTCTCTCTCTCTCTACTTGTCCCTCTCTCTCTACCTCTCTCTCTCCACCTGTCTCTCTCTCTCTCTCTACCTGTCTCTCTCTCTCTACGTCTCTCTCTCTCTCTCTCTCTCTAACTGTCTCTCTCTCTCTACCTGTCTCTCTCTCTCTCTACGTCTCTCTCTCTCTCTCTCTACCTGTCTCTCTCTCTCTACCTGTCTCTCTCGCTCTCTCTACCTGTCTCTCTCGCTCTCTCTACCTGTCTCTGCCTGTCTCTCTCACTCTACCTGTCTCTCTCTCTCTACCTGTCTAGCTCTCTCTACCTCTCTCTCTCTCTGCCTGTCTCTCTCTCTCTACCTGTCTCTCTCTCTCTACCTGTCTAGCTCTCCCTCTACCTCTCTCTCTCTCTACCTGTCTCTCTCTCTACCTGTCTCTCTCTCTTTATCTCTACCTGTCTCTCTCTCTCTCTCTCTCTCTACCTGTCTCTCTCTCTCTACCTGTCTCTCTCTCTCGACTTGTCTCTGTCTCTCTACCTGTCTCTCTCTCTCTCTACCTGTCTCTCTCACTCTCTACCTGTCTCTCTTTCACGACTTGTCTCTCTCTCTCGATTGTCTCTCTCTCTCTACCTGTCTCTGCCTGTCTCTCTCTCTCTCTACCTGTCTCTCTCTCTCTCTCTACCTGTCTCTCTCTCTCGACTTGTCTCTCTCTCTCGATTGTCTCTCTCTCTCTACCTGTCTCTGCCTGTCTCTCTCAATCTGCCTGTCTCTCTCTCTCTCTGCCTGCTCTCTCTCTCATTGCCTGTCTCTCTCTCTCTCTCTACCTGTCTCTCTATCTACCTGTCTCTCTCTCTCTCTACCTCCCTCTGCCTGTCTCTCTCTCTCTACTTGTCTCTTTCTCTGTACCTGTCTCTCTTACTCTACCTGTCTCTCTCTCTACTTGTCTCTCTCTCTACTTGTCTCTCTCTCTCTACCTGTCTCTGCCTGTCTCTGTCTCTCTCTACCTGTCTCTCTCTCTCTGTACCTGTCTCTCTTATTCTACCTCTCTCTCTCTCTCTACCTGTCTAGCTCTCTCTCTACCTCTCTCTCTCTCTACCTGTCTCTCTCTCTCTACCTGTCTCTCTCTCTTTATCTCTACCTGTCTCTCTCTCTCTCTCTCTCTACCTGTCTCTCTCTCTACCTGTCTCTCTCTCTCTCTCTACCTCCCTCTGCCTGTCTCTCTCTCTCTACTTGTCTCTTTCTCTGTACCTGTCTCTCTTACTCTACCTGTCTCTCTCTCTACTTGTCTCTCTCTCTCTACTTGTCTCTCTCTCTCTACCTGTCTCTGCCTGTCTCTGTCTCTCTCTACCTGTCTCTCTCTCTCTCTCCCTGTCTCTCTCTCTACCTGTCTCTCTCTCTCTGTACCTGTCTCTCTTATTCTACCTGTCTCTCTCTCTCACTCTCTCTCTACCTGTCTCTCTCTCTCTCTACCTGTCTCTCTCTCTCTCCTTGTCTCTCTCTCTCTAATTGTCTCTCTCCCTACCTGTCTGTGCCTGTCTCTCTCTCTCTATCTGTCTCTCTCTCTCTCTACCCGTCTCTCTCTCTCTACCTCTCTCTGCCTGTGTCTCTCTCACTCTACCTGTGTCTCTCTCTCTCTCTACCTCTCTCTCTCTCTACTTGTCTCTCTCTACCTCTCTCTGCCTGTCTCTCTCTCTCTACCTGTCTCTTCCTGTCTCTCTCTCTCTACCTGTCTCTGTCTCTCTCTCTCTCTCTCTCTGCCTGTCTCGCTCTCTCTCTGCCTGTCTCTCTCTCTCTCTCTCTGCCTGTCTCTCTCTCTCTGCCTGTCTCTCTCTCTCTACCTGTCTCTGCCTGCGATCTCTCTCTCTCTCTCTGCCTGTCTCTCTCTCTCTCTACCTGTCTCGCTCTCTCTCCACCTGTCTCTCTGTCTCTCTCTACCTGTCTCTCTCTCTCTACCTGTCTCTCTCTCTCTACCTGCCTCTCTCTCTCTACCTTCTCTGCCTGTCTCTCTCACTCTCTCTACCTGTCTCTCTCTCTCTACCTGTCTCTCTCTCTCTCTACCTGTCTCTCTCCCTCTGCCTGTCTCTCTCTCTCTACTTGTCTCTTTCTCTGTACCTGTCTCTCTTACTCTACCTGTCCCTCTCTCTACTTCTCTCTCTCTCTCTACCTGTCTCTCTCTCTCTCTACCTGTCTCTGCCTGTCTCTGTCTCTCTCTACCTGTCTCTCTCTCTCTGTACCTGTCTCTCTTATTCTACCTGTCTCTCTCTCTCTACCTGTCTAGCTCTCTCTCTACCTCTCTCTCTCTCTACCTGTCTCTCTCTCTCTACCTGTCTCTCTCTCTTTATCTCTACCTGTCTCTCTCTCTCTCTCTCTCTACCTGTCTCTCTCTCTCTACCTGTCTCTCTCTCTTTATCTCTACCTGTCTCTCTCTCTCTCTCTCTCTCTCTATCTGTCTCTCTCTCTACCTGTCTCTCTCTCTCTCTACCTCCCTCTGCCTGTCTCTCTCTCTCTACTTGTCTCTTTCTCTGTACCTGTCTCTCTTACTCTACCTGTCTCTCTCTCTACTTGTCTCTCTCTCTCTACTTGTCTCTCTCTCTCTACCTGTCTCTGCCTGTCTCTGTCTCTCTCTACCTGTCTCTCTCTCTCTCTCCCTGTCTCTCTCTCTACCTGTCTCTCTCTCTCTGTACCTGTCTCTCTTATTCTACCTGTCTCTCTCTCTCACTCTCTCTCTACCTGTCTCTCTCTCTCTCTACCTGTCTCTCTCTCTCTCCTTGTCTCTCTCTCTCTAATTGTCTCTCTCCCTACCTGTCTGTGCCTGTCTCTCTCTCTCTATCTGTCTCTCTCTCTCTCTACCCGTCTCTCTCTCTCTACCTCTCTCTGCCTGTGTCTCTCTCACTCTACCTGTGTCTCTCTCTCTCTCTACCTCTCTCTCTCTCTACTTGTCTCTCTCTACCTCTCTCTGCCTGTCTCTCTCTCTCTCTACCTGTCTCTTCCTGTCTCTCTCTCTCTACCTGTCTCTGTCTCTCTCTCTCTCTCTCTGCCTGTCTCGCTCTCTCTCTGCCTGTCTCTCTCTCTCTCTCTGCCTGTCTCTCTCTCTCTGCCTGTCTCTCTCTCTCTACCTGTCTCTGCCTGCGCTCTCTCTCTCTCTCTCTCTGCCTGTCTCTCTCTCTCTCTACCTGTCTCGCTCTCTCTCCACCTGTCTCTCTGTCTCTCTCTACCTCTCTCTACCTGTCTCTCTCTCTCTACCTGCCTCTCTCTCTACCTATCTCTGCCTGTCTCTCTCACTCTCTCTACCTGTCTCTCTCTCTCTACCTGTCTCTCTTTCTCTCTACCTGTCTCTCTCCCTCTGCCTGTCTCTCTCTCTCTACTTGTCTCTTTCTCTGTACCTGTCTCTCTTACTCTACCTGTCCCTCTCTCTACTTCTCTCTCTCTCTCTACTTGTCTCTCTCTCTCTCTCTACCTGTCTCTGCCTGTCTCTCTCTCTCTCTACCTGTCTCTCTCTACCTTTGTCTCTCTGTACCTGTCTCTCTTATTCTACCTGTCTCTCTCATTCTCTCTCTACCTGTCTCTCTCTCTGTCTCTACCTGTTTCTCTCTCTCTCTCGCCTTGTCTCTCTCTATCTACCCGTCTCTCTCTCTCTCTCTACCTCTCTCTGCCTGTCTCTCTCTCTCTACCTGTCTCTCTCTCTGTCTCTACCTGTCTCTCTCTCTCTCTCTACCTCTCTCTGCCTGTCTCTCTCTCTCTACCTGTCTCTCTCTCTCTCTACCTGTCTCTCTCTCTTTCTACCTGTCTCTCTCTCTCTCACCCTACCTGTCTCTCTCTCTACCTATCTCTCTCTCTCTGCTTGTCTCTCTCTCTACCTGTCTCTCTCTCTCTCTCTCTACCTCTCTCTGCCTGTCTCTCTCTATCTACCTGTCTCTTCCTGTCTCTCTCTCTCTACCTGTCTCTCTCTCTCTCTCTCTGCCTGTCTCGCTCTCTCTCAACCTGTCTCTCTCTCTCTCTCTCTACCTGCCTCTCTCTCTCTACTTGTCGCTCTCTCTCTCTACTTGTCTCTCTCTCTCTCTCTACCTCTCTCTCTCTCTCTCTCCCTGTCTCTCTCTCTCTCTCCCTGTCTCTCTCTCTCCCTGTCTCTCTCTCTACTTCTCTCTCTCTCTCTCTTCCTGTCTCTGCTTGTCTCTCTCTCTCTCTCTCTCTCTCTCCCTGTCTCTCTCTGTCTACTTGTCTGTCTCTCTCTATCTGTCTCTGCCTGTCTCTCCCTCTCTCTACCTGTCTCTCTCTCTCTCTGTACCTGTCTCTCTTACTCTACCTGTCTCTCTCTCAGTCTCTCTCTACCTGTCTCTCTCTCTCTACTTGCCTCTCTCTCTACCTGTCTCTACCTCTCTCTCTCTCTCTCTACCTGTCTCTCTCTCTCTACTGTCTCTCTCTCTGTACCTGTCTCTCTTACTCTACCTGTCTCTCTCTCACTCTCTCTCTCTCCCTGTCTCTCTCTCTACCTGTCTCTGCCTGTCTCGCTCTCTCTACCTGTCTCTCTCTCTCTCTCTACCTGTCTCTCTCTCTCTCTCTCTACCTGTCTCTGCCTGTCTCTCTCTCTCTCTACCTGTCTCTGCCTGTCTCTCTCTCTCCCTCTACCTGTCTCTCTCTCTCTCTACTTGTCTCTCTCTCTCTCTACTTGTCTCTCTCACTACTTGTCTCTGCCTGTCTCTCTCTCTCTCTACCTGTCTCTCTCTCTCTCTACCTGTCTCTCTCTCTACCTGTCTCTCTCTCTGTACCTGTCTCACTTACTCTACCGGTCTCTCTCTCTCTCTTCCTGTCTCTCTCTCTACCTGTCTCTCTCTCTCTCTCTACTTGTATCTCTCTCCCTACTTGTCTCTCTCTCTCTATCTGTCTCTGGCTGTCTTTCTCTCTCTCTACCTGTCTTTCTCTCTCTCTCTTCCTCTCTCTCACTCTCTACCTTTCTCTCTCTCACTCTCTCTACCTGTCTCTCTCTACCTGTCTCTCTCACTCTCTCTACTTGTCTCTCTCTCTCTATTTGTCTCTCTCTCTCTATCTGTCTCTGCCTGTCTCTCTCTCTCTCTCTACCTGTCTCTCTCTCTCTACCTGTCTCTCTCTCTGTACCTGTCTCTCTTACTCTACCTGTCTCTCTCTCACTCTCTCTCCACCTGTCTCTCTCTCTCTCTACTTGCCTCTCTCTCTACCTGTCTCTACCTGTCTCTCTCTCTCTCTCTCTACCTGTCTCTCTCTCTCTCTATCTGTCTCTCTCTCTACATCTCTCTGCCTGTCTCACTCTCTCTACCTGCCTCTCTCTCTCTACCTGTCTCTCCCTCTACCTGTGTCTCTCTATACCTGTCTATCTCTCTCTCTACTTGTCTCTCTCTCTTTATCTGTCTCTGCCTGTCTCTCCCTCTCTCTCTACCTGTCTCTCTCTCTCTCTACCTGTATCTCTCTCTGTACCTGTCTCTCTCTCACTCTCTCTCTCTACCTGTCTCTCTCTCTACTTGCCTCTCTCTCTACCTGTCTCTACCTGTCTCTCTCTCTCTCTCTCTGCCTGTCTCTCTTTCTCTCTCTACCTGTCTATCTCTCTCTGCCTGTCTCTCTCTCTCTACCTCTCTCTCTCTCTACCTGTCTCTCTCTCTCTCCCTGTCTCTCTCTCTCTCCCTGTCTCTGTCTCTCTACCTCTCTCTGCCTCTCTCTCTCTCTCTACATGCCTCTCTCTCTCTCTCTACCTGTCTCTCTCTCTCTACCTCTCTCTGCCTGTCTCTCTCTCTCTCCCTGTCTCCCTCTGTCTCTACTTGTCTCTCTCTCTCTGCCTGTCTCTCTCTCTCTCTACCTGTCTCTCTCTCTCTCTACCTGTCTCACTCTCTCTACATCTCTCTGCCTGTCTCTCTCTCTACCTGTCTCTCTCTCTACCTGTCTCTCTCTCTACCTGTCTCTGCCTGTCTCTCTCTCTCTACCTCTCTCTCTCTCTCTCTCTCTACCTGTCTCTCTCTTTCTACTTGTCCCTCTCTCTCTACTTGTCTCTCTCTCTACCTGTTTCTGCCTGTCTCTCTCTCTCTCTGCCTGTCTCTCTCTCTCTCTCTACCTGTCTCTCTCTCCCTACCCGTCTCTCTCTCGCTCTACCTCCCTCTGCCTGTCTCTCTCTCTACCTGTCTCTCTCTCTCTGTACCTGTCTCTCTAACTCTACCTATCTCTCTCTCACTCACTCTCTACCTGTCTCTCTCTCTCTACCTGTCTCTCTCTCTCTACATGCCTCTCTCTCTCTCTCTACCTGTCTCTCTCTCTCTCTACCTCTCTCTGCCTGTCTCTCTCTCTCTACCTGTCTCCCTCTGTCTCTACTTGTCTCTCTCTCTCTGCCTGTCTCTCTCTCTCTCTCTACCTGTCTCTCTCTCTCTCTACCTGTCTCTCTCTCTACATCTCTCTGCCTGTCTCACTCTCTCTACCTGCCTCTCTCTCTCTACCTGTCTCTCCCTCTACCTGTGTCTCTCTATACCTGTCTATCTCTCTCTCTACTTGTCTCTCTCTCTCTACCTGTATCTCTCTCTGTACCTGTCTCTCTCTCACTCTCTCTCTCTACCTGTCTCTCTCTCTACTTGCCTCTCTCTCTACCTGTCTCTACCTGTCTCTCTCTCTCTCTCTCTCTACCTGTCTCTCTCTCTCTACCTGTCTCTCTCTCTGTACCTGTCTCTCTTACTCTACCTGTCTCTCTCTCACTCTCTCTCTCTACCTGTCTCTCTCTCTACCTGTCTCTGCCTGTCTCTCTCTCTCTACCTGTCTCTCTCTCTCTCTACCTATCACTGCCTGTCTCTCTCTCTCTCTACCTGTCTCTCTCTCTCTCTCTCTACTTGTCTCTCTCTCTCTACTTGTCTCTCTCTCACTACCTGTCTCTGCCTGTCTCTCTCTCTCTACCTGTCTCTCTCTCTCTCTACCTGTCTCTCTCTCTACCTGTCTCTCTCTCTCTTTCTCTACCTGTCTCTCTCTCTGTACCTGTCTCTCTTACTCTACCTGTAGCTCTCTCACTCTCTCTACCTGTCTCTCTCTCTACCTGTCTCTCTCTCTCTCTACTTGTCTCTCTCTCTCTACTTGTCTCTCTCTCTCTATCTGTCTCTGGCTGTCTTTCTCTCTCTCTCTACCTCTCTCTCTCTCTCTCTACCTGTCTCTCTCTCTCTGTACCTGTCTCTCTTACTCTACCTGTCTCTCTCTCACTCTCTCTCTACCTGTCTCTCTCTCTCTACTTATCTCTCTCTCTCTACCTCTCTCTGCCCGTCTCTCTTACTCTACCTGTCTCTCTCTACCTGTCTCTCTCTCTACCTGTCTCTCTCTCTCTCTTCCTGTCTCTCTTACTCTACCTGTCTCTCTCTCTCTCTACCTGTCTCTCTCTCTACCTGTCTCTCTCTCTGTACCTGTCTCTCTTACTCTCCCTGTCTCTGCCTGTCTCTCTCTCTCTCTACCTGTCTCTCTCTCTCTCTCTACTTGTCTCTCACTCTCTCTACTTGTCTCTCTCTCACTACATGTCTCTGCCTGTCTCTCTCTCTCTCTCTACCTGTCTCTCTCTCTCTCTACCTGTCTCTCTCTCTACCTGTCTCTCTCTCTCTTTCTCTACCTGTCTCTCTCTCTGTACCTGTCTCTCTTACTCTACCTGTAGCTCTCTCACTCTCTCTACCTGTCTCTCTCTCTACCTGTCTCTCTCTCTCTCTACTTGTCTCTCTCTCTCTACTTGTCTCTCTCTCTCTATCTGTCTCTGGCTGTCTTTCTCTCTCTCTCTACCTCTCTCTCTCTCTCTGTACCTGTCTCTCTTACTCTACCTGTCTCTCTCTCACTCTCTCTCTACCTGTCTCTCTCTCTCTACTTATCTCTCTCTCTCTACCTCTCTCTGCCCGTCTCTCTCGCTCTACCTGTCTCTCTCTCCCTACCTCTTTCTGCCTGTCTCTCTCTCTCTACCCGTCTCTCTCTCTACCTCTCTCTGCCTGTCTCTCTCTCTCTCTCTCTACCTCTCTCTCTCTCTACTTGTCCCTCTCTCTCTACCTCTCTCTCTCTACCTGTCTCTCTCTCTCTCTCTACCTGTCTCTCTCTCTCTACCTCTCTCTCTCTCTCTAACTGTCTCTCTCTCTCTCTACCTGTCTCTCTCTCTCTCTCTACGTCTCTCTCTCTCTCTCTACCTGTCTCTCTCTCTCTACCTGTCTCTCTCGCTCTCTCTACCTGTCTCTCTCGCTCTCTCTACCTGTCTCTGCCTGTCTCTCTCACTCTAACTGTCTCTCTCTCTCTACCTGTCTAGCTCTCTCTACCTCTCTCTCTCTCTCTCTGCCTGTCTCTCTCTCTCTACCTGTCTCTCTCTCTCTACCTGTCTAGCTCTCTCTCTACCTCTCTCTCTCTCTACCTGTCTCTCTCTCTCTACCTGTCTCTCTCTCTTTATCTCTACCTGTCTCTCTCTCTCTCTCTCTCTCTACCTGTCTCTCTCTCTCTTTCTCTACCTGTCTCTCTCTCTCTCTACCCCTCTCTCTCTCTCTATCTCTACTTGTCTCTCTCTCTACCTCTCTCTGCCTGTCTCTCTCTCTCTACCTGTCTCTCTCTCTCCCTACCTCTTTCTGCCTGTCTCTCTCTCTCTACCTGTCCCTCTCTCTCTACCCGTCTCTCTCTCTCTCTCTACCTCTCTCTCTCTCTCTACTTGTCTCTCTCTCTACCTGTCTCTCTCTCTCTCTCTACCTGTCTCTCTCTCTCTACCTGTCTCTCTCTCTCGACTTGTCTCTGTCTCTCTACCTGTCTCTCTCTCTCTCTACCGGTCTCTCTCACTCTCTACCTGTCTCTCTTTCACGACTTGTCTCTCTCTCTCGATTGTCTCTCTCTCTCTACTTGTCTCTGCCTGTCTCTCTCTCTCTCTCTACCTGTCTCTCTCTCTCTCTCTCTACCTGTCTCTCTCTCTCGACTTGTCTCTCTCTCTCGATTGTCTCTCTCTCTCTACCTGTCTCTGCCTGTCTCTCTCACTCTGCCTGTCTCTCTCTCTCTCTGCCTGCTCTCTCTCTCTTTGCCTGTCTCTCTCTCTCTCTCTCTACCTGTCTCTCTATCTACCTGTCTCTCTCTCTCTCTACCTCCCTCTGCCTGTCTCTCTCTCTCTACTTGTCTCTTTCTCTGTACCTGTCTCTCTTACTCTACCTGTCTCTCTCTCTCTACTTGTCTCTCTCTCTCTACTTGTCTCTCTCTCTCTACCTGTCTCTGCCTGTCTCTGTCTCTCTCTACCTGTCTCTCTCTCTCTGTACCTGTCTCTCTTATTCTACCTGTCTCTCTCTCTCACTCTCTCTCTACCTGTCTCTCTCTCTCTCTACCTGTCTCTCTCTCTCTCTCCTTGTCTCTCTCTCTCTAATTGTCTCTCTCCCTACCTGTCTGTGCCTGTCTCTCTCTCTCTCTATCTGTCTCTCTCTCTCTACCCGTCTCTCTCTCTCTCTCTACCTCTCTCTGCCTGTGACTCTCTCACTCTACCTGTGTGTCTCTCTCTCTCTCTCTACTTGTCTCTCTCTACCTCTCTCTCTACCTCTCTCTGCCTGTCTCTCTCTCTCTCTCTACCTGTCTCTTCCTGTCTCTTTCTCTCTCTACCTGTCTCTGTCTCTCTCTCTCTCTGCCTGTCTCGCTCTCTCTCTGCCTGTCTCTCTCTCTCTCTCTGCCTGTCTCTCTCTCTCTGCCTGTCTAGCTCTCTCTACCTGTCTCTGCCTGCGCTCTCTCTCTCTCTACCTGTCTCTCTCTCTCTTTCTCTACCTGTCTCTCTCTCTCTCTACCCCTCTCTCTCTCTCTATCTCTACTTGTCTCTCTCTCTACCTCTCTCTGCCTGTCTCTCTCGCTCTACCTGTCTCTCTCTCCCTACCTCTTTCTGCCTGTCTCTCTCTCTCTACCCGTCTCTCTCTCTACCTCTCTCTGCCTGTCTCTCTCTCTCTCTCTCTACCTCTCTCTCTCTCTCTCTACTTGTCCCTCTCTCTCTACCTCTCTCTCTCTACCTGTCTCTCTCTCTCTCTCTACCTGTCTCTCTCTCTCTACGTCTCTCTCTCTCTCTCTAACTGTCTCTCTCTCTCTCTACCTGTCTCTCTCTCTCTACGTCTCTCTCTCTCTCTCTACCTGTCTCTCTCTCTCTACCTGTCTCTCTCGCTCTCTCTACCTGTCTCTCTCTCTCTTTCTCTACCTGTCTCTCTCTCTCTCTACCCCTCTCTCTCTCTCTATCTCTACTTGTCTCTCTCTCTACCTCTCTCTGCCTGTCTCTCTCGCTCTACCTGTCTCTCTCTCCCTACCTCTTTCTGCCTGTCTCTCTCTCTCTACCCGTCTCTCTCTCTACCTCTCTCTGCCTGTCTCTCTCTCTCTCTCTCTACCTCTCTCTCTCTCTACTTGTCCCTCTCTCTCTACCTCTCTCTCTCTACCTGTCTCTCTCTCTCTCTCTACCTGTCTCTCTCTCTCTACGTCTCTCTCTCTCTCTCTCTCTAACTGTCTCTCTCTCTCTCTACCTGTCTCTCTCTCTCTCTACGTCTCTCTCTCTCTCTCTACCTGTCTCTCTCTCTCTACCTGTCTCTCTCGCTCTCTCTACCTGTCTCTCTCGCTCTCTCTACCTGTCTCTGCCTGTCTCTCTCACTCTACCTGTCTCTCTCTCTCTACCTGTCTAGCTCTCTCTACCTCTCTCTCTCTCTCTGCCTGTCTCTCTCTCTCTACCTGTCTCTCTCTCTCTACCTGTCTAGCTCTCTCTCTACCTCTCTCTCTCTCTACCTGTCTCTCTCTCTCTACCTGTCTCTCTCTCTTTATCTCTACCTGTCTCTCTCTCTCTCTACCTGTCTCTCTCTCTCTTTCTCTACCTGTCTCTCTCTCTCTCTACCCGTCTCTCTCTCTCTATCTCTACTTGTCTCTCTCTCTACCTCTCTCTGCCTGTCTCTCTCTCTCTACCTGTCTCTCTCTCTCCCTACCTCTTTCTGCCTGTCTCTCTCTCTCTACCTGTCCCTCTCTCTCTACCCGTCTCTCTCTCTCTCTCTACCTCTCTCTCTCTCTCTACTTGTCTCTCTCTCTACCTGTCTCTCTCTCTCTCTCTCTCTCTACCTGTCTCTCTCTCTCTACCTGTCTCTCTCTCTCGACTTGTCTCTGTCTCTCTACCTGTCTCTCTCTCTCTCTACCTGTCTCTCTCACTCTCTACCTGTCTCTCTTTCTCGACTTGTCTCTCTCTCTCGATTGTCTCTCTCTCTCTACCTGTCTCTGCCTGTCTCTCTCTCTCTCTACCTGTCTCTCTCTCTCTCTCTCAACCTGTCTCTGCCTGTCTCTCTCAATCTGCCTGTCTCTCTCTCTGCCTGCTCTCTCTCTCTTTGCCTGTCTCTCTCTCTCTCTCTCTACCTGTCTCTCTCTCTACCTGTCTCTCTCTCTCTCTCTACCTCCCTCTGCCTGTCTCTCTCTCTCTACTTGTCTCTTTCTCTGTACCTGTCTCTCTTACTCTACCTGTCTCTCTCTCTACTTGTCTCTCTCTCTCTACTTGTCTCTCTCTCTCTACCTGTCTCTGCCTGTCTCTGTCTCTCTCTACCTGTCTCTCTCTCTCTCCCTGTCTCTCTCTCTACCTGTCTCTCTCTCTCTGTACCTGTCTCTCTTATTCTACCTGTCTCTCTCTCTCACTCTCTCTCTACCTGTCTCTCTCTCTCTCTACCTGTCTCTCTCTCTCTCCTTGTCTCTCTCTCTCTAATTGTCTCTCTCCCTACCTGTCTGTGCCTGTCTCTCTCTCTCTATCTGTCTCTCTCTCTCTCTACCTCTCTCTGCCTGTGTCTCTCTCACTCTACCTGTGTCTCTCTCTCTCTCTACCTCTCTCTCTCTCTACTTGTCTCTCTCTACCTCTCTCTGCCTGTCTCTCTCTCTCTCTCTCTACCTGTCTCTTCCTGTCTCTCTCTCTCTACCTGTCTCTGTCTCTCTCTCTCTCTCTGCCTGTCTCGCTCTCTCTCTGCCTGTCTCTCTCTCTCTCTCTGCCTGTCTCTCTCTCTCTGCCTGTCTCTCTCTCTCTACCTGTCTCTGCCTGCGCTCTCTCTCTCTCTCTCTCTGCCTGTCTCTCTCTCTCTCTACCTGTCTCGCTCTCTCTCCACCTGTCTCTCTGTCTCTCTCTACCTCTCTCTACCTGTCTCTCTCTCTCTACTTGCCTCTCTCTCTCTACCTGTCTCTGCCTGTCTCTCTCACTCTCTCTACCTGTCTCTCTCTCTCTACCTGTCTCTCTCTCTCTCTACCTGTCTCTCTCCCTCTGCCTGTCTCTCTCTCTCTACTTGTCTCTTTCTCTGTACCTGTCTCTCTTACTCTACCTGTCCCTCTCTCTACTTCTCTCTCTCTCTCTACTTGTCTCTCTCTCTCTCTCTACCTGTCTCTGCCTGTCTCTCTCTCTCTCTACCTGTCTCTCTCTACCTTTGTCTCTCTGTACCTGTCTCTCTTATTCTACCTGTCTCTCTCATCTCTCTCTACCTGTCTCTCTCTCTGTCTCTACCTGTTTCTCTCTCTCTCTCGCCTTGTCTCTCTCTATCTACCCGTCTCTCTCTCTCTCTCTACCTCTCTCTGCTGTCTCTCTCTCTCTACCTGTCTCTCTCTCTGTCTCTACCTGTCTCTCTCTCTCTCTCTACCTCGCTCTGCCTGTCTCTCTCTCTCTACCTGTCTCTCTCTCTCTCTACTGTCTCTCTCTCTTTCTACCTGTCTCTCTCTCTCTCACTCTACCTGTCTCTCTCTCTACCTATCTCTCTCTCTCTGCTTGTCTCTCTCTCTACCTGTCTCTCTCTCTCTCTCTCTACCTCTCTCTGCCTGTCTCTCTCTATCTACCTGTCTCTTCCTGTCTCTCTCTCTCTACCTGTCCTCTCTCTCTCTCTGCCTGTCTCGCTCTCTCTCAACCTGTCTCTCTCTCTCTCTCTCTACCTGCCTCTCTCTCTCTACTTGTCGCTCTCTCTCTCTACTTGTCTCTCTCTCTCTCTCTACCTCTCTCTCTCTCTCTCTCTCCTGTCTCTCTCTCTCTCTCCCTGTCTCTCTCTCTCTCTCCCTGTCTCTCTCTCTCCCTGTCTCTCTCTCTACTTCTCTCTCTCTCTCTCTTCCTGTCTCTGCTTGTCTCTCTCTCTCTCTCTCCCTGTTTCTCTCTCTCTACTTGCCTCTCTCTCTACCTGTCTCTACCTCTCTCTCTCTCTCTCTCCCTGTCTCTCTCTCTACCTGTCTCTGCCTGTCTCTCTCTCTCTACCTGTCTCTCTCTCTCTCTCTACCTGTCTCTCTCTCTCTCTCTCTCTACCTGTCTCTGCCTGTCTCTCTCTCTCTCTACCTGTCTCTGCCTGTCTCTCTCTCTCCCTCTACCTGTCTCTCTCTCTCTCTACTTGTCTCTCTCTCTCTCTACTTGTCTCTCTCACTACTTGTCTCTGCCTGTCTCTCTCTCTCTCTCTACCTGTCTCTCTCTCTCTCTACCTGTCTCTCTCTCTACCTGTCTCTCTCTCTGTACCTGTCTCACTTACTCTACCGGTCTCTCTCTCTCTCTTCCTGTCTCTCTCTCTACCTGTCTCTCTCTCTCTCTCTACTTGTATCTCTCTCCCTACTTGTCTCTCTCTCTCTATCTGTCTCTGGCTGTCTTTCTCTCTCTCTACCTGTCTTTCTCTCTCTCTCTTCCTCTCTCTCACTCTTCTACCTTCTCTCTCTCACTCTCTCTACCTGTCTCTCTCTACCTGTCTCTCTCACTCTCTCTACTTGTCTCTCTCTCTCTATTTGTCTCTCTCTCTCTATCTGTCTCTGCCTGTCTCTCTCTCTCTCTCTACCTGTCTCTCTCTCTCTACCTGTCTCTCTCTCTGTACCTGTCTCTCTTACTCTACCTGTCTCTCTCTCACTCTCTCTCCACCTGTCTCTCTCTCTCTCTACTTGCCTCTCTCTCTACCTGTCTCTACCTGTCTCTCTCTCTCTCTCTACCTGTCTCTCTCTCTCTCATATTCTGTCTCTCTTCTACCTCTCTCTCTCTCTCTCTACCTGTCTCTCTCTCTCTCTCTCTACCTCTCTCTGCCTGTCTCTCTCTATCTACCTGTCTCTTCCTGTCTCTCTCTCTCTACCTGTCTCTCTCTCTCTCTGCCTGTCTCGCTCTCTCTCAACCTGTCTCTCTCTCTCTCTCTCTACCTGCCTCTCTCTCTCTACTTGTCGCTCTCTCTCTCTCTACCTCTCTCTCTCTCTCTCTCCCTGTCTCTCTCTCTCTCTCCCTGTCTCTCTCTCTCTCCTCCCTGTCCTCTCTCTCTCCCTGTCTCTCTCTCTACTTCTCTCTCTCTCTCTCTTCCTGTCTCTGCTTGTCTCTCTCTCTCTCTCTCCCTGTTTCTCTCTCTCTACTTGCCTCTCTCTCTACCTGTCATCTACCTCTCTCTCTCTCTCTCTCCCTGTCTCTCTCTCTACCTGTCTCTGCCTGTCTCTCTCTCTCTACCTGTCTCTCTCTCTCTCTCTACCTGTCTCTCTCTCTCTCTCTCTCTCTACCTGTCTCTGCCTGTCTCTCTCTCTCTCTACCTGTCTCTGCCTGTCTCTCTCTCTCCCTCTACCTGTCTCTCTCTCTCTCTACTTGTCTCTCTCTCTCTCTACTTGTCTCTCTCACTACTTGTCTCTGCCTGTCTCTCTCTCTCTCTCTACCTGTCTCTCTCTCTCTCTACCTGTCTCTCTCTCTACCTGTCTCTCTCTCTGTACCTGTCTCACTTACTCTACCGGTCTCTCTCTCTCTCTTCCTGTCTCTCTCTCTACCTGTCCTCTCTCTCTCTCTCTACTTGTATCTCTCTCCCTACTTGTCTCTCTCTCTCTATCTGTCTCTGGCTGTCTTTCTCTCTCTCTACCTGTCTTTCTCTCTCTCTCTTCCTCTCTCTCACTCTCTACCTTTCTCTCTCTCACTCTCTCTACCTGTCTCTCTCTACCTGTCTCTCTCACTCTCTCTACTTGTCTCTCTCTCTCTATTTGTCTCTCTCTCTCTATCTGTCTCTGCCTGTCTCTCTCTCTCTCTCTACCTGTCTCTCTCTCTCTACCTGTCTCTCTCTCTGTACTGTCCTCTTACTCTACCTGTCTCTCTCTCATCTCTCTCTCCACCTGTCTCTCTCTCTCTCTACTTGCCTCTCTCCTCTACCTGTCTCTACCTGTCTCTCTCCTCTCTCTCTACCTGTCCTCTCTCTCTCTCTATCTGTCTCTCTCTCTACCTCTCTCTCTCTCTCTCTACCTGTCTCTCTCTCTCTGTACCTGTCTCTCTTACTCTACCTGTCTCTCTCTCACTCTCTCTCTACCTGTCTCTCTCTCTCTACTTATCTCTCTCTCTCTACCTCTCTCTGCCCGTCTCTCTCGCTCTACCTGTCTCTCTCTCCCTACCTCTTTCTGCCTGTCTCTCTCTCTCTACCCGTCTCTCTCTCTACCTCTCTCTGCCTGTCTCTCTCTCTCTCTCTCTAACCTCTCTCTCTCTCTCTCTACTTGTCCTCTCTCTCTACCTCTCTCTCTCTACCTGTCTCTCTCTCTCTCTCTACCTGTCTCTCTCTCTCTACCCTCTCTCTCTCTCTCTAACTGTCTCTCTCTCTCTCTAACCTGTCTCTCTCTCTCTCTACGTCTCTCTCTCTCTCTACCTGTCTCTCTCTCTCTACCTGTCTCTCTCGCTCTCTCTACCTGTCTCTCTCGCTCTCTCTACTGTCTCTGCCTGTCTCTCTCACTCTACCTGTCTCTCTCTCTCTACCTGTCTAGCTCTCTCTACCTCTCTCTCTCTCTCTGCCCTGTCTCTCTCTCTCTACCTGTCTCTCTCTCTCTACCTGTCTCTCTCTCTCTACCTGTCTAGCTCTCTCTCTACCTCTCTCTCTCTCTACCTGTCTCTCTCTCTCTACCTGTCTCTCTCTCTTTATCTCTACCTGTCTCTCTCTCTCTCTCTCTCTCTACCTGTCTCTCTCTCTTTCTCTACCTGTCTCTCTCTCTCTCTACCCCTCTCTCTCTCTCTATCTCTACTTGTCTCTCTCTCTACCTCTCTCTGCCTGTCTCTCTCTCTCTACCTGTCTCTCTCTCTCCCTACCTCTTTCTGCCTGTCTCTCTCTCTCTACCTGTCCCTCTCTCTCTACCCGTCTCTCTCTCTCTCTCTACCTCTCTCTCTCTCTCTCTTGTCTCTCTCTCTACCTGTCTCTCTCTACGTCTCTCTCTACCTGTCTCTCTCTACCTGTCTCTCTCTCTCGACTTGTCTCTGTCTCTCTACCTGTCTCTCTCTCTCTCTACCTGTCTCTCTCACTCTCTACCTGTCTCTCTTTCACGACTTGTCTCTCTCTCTCGATTGTCTCTCTCTCTCTACCTGTCTCTGCCTGTCTCTCTCTCTCTCTCTACCTGTCTCTCTCTCTCGACTTGTCTCTCTCTCTCGATTGTCTCTCTCTCTCTACCTGTCTCTGCCTGTCTCTCTCACTCTGCCTGTCTCTCTCTCTCACTGCCTGCTCTCTCTCTCTTTGCCTGTCTCTCTCTCTCTCTCTCTACCTGTCTCTCTATCTACCTGTCTCTCTCTCTCTCTACCTCCCTCTGCCTGTCTCTCTCTCTCTACTTGTCTCTTTCTCTGTACCTGTCTCTCTTATTCTACCTGTCTCTCTCTCTCACTCTCTCTCTACCTGTCTCTCTCTCTCTCTACCTGTATCTCTCTCTCTCTCCTTGTCTCTCTCTCTCTAATTGTCTCTCTCCCTACCTGTCTGTGCCTGTCTCTCTCTCTCTCTATCTGTCTCTCTCTCTCTCTACCCGTCTCTCTCTCTCTCTCTACCTCTCTCTGCCTGTGTCTCTCTCACTCTACCTGTGTCTCTCTCTCTCTCTACCTCTCTCTCTCTCTACTTGTCTCTCTCTACCTCTCTCTCTACCTCTCTCTGCCTGTCTCTCTCTCTCTCTACCTGTCTCTTCCTGTCTCTTTCTCTCTCTACCTGTCTCTGTCTCTCTCTCGCTCTGCCTGTCTCGCTCTCTCTCTGCCTGTCTCTCTCTCTCTCTCTGCCTGTCTCTCTCTCTCTGCCTGTCTCTCTCTCTCTACCTGTCTCTGCCTGCGCTCTCTCTCTCTCTACCTGTCTCTCTCTCTCTTTCTCTACCTGTCTCTCTCTCTCTCTACCCCTCTCTCTCTCTCTATCTCTACTTGTCTCTCTCTCTACCTCTCTCTGCCTGTCTCTCTCGCTCTACCTGTCTCTCTCTCCCTACCTCTTTCTGCCTGTCTCTCTCACTCTACCTGTCTCTCTCTCTCTACCTGTCTAGCTCTCTCTACCTCTCTCTCTCTCTCTGCCTGTCTCTCTCTCTCTACCTGTCTCTCTCTCTCTACCTGTCTAGCTCTCTCTCTACCTCTCTCTCTCTCTACCTGTCTCTCTCTCTCTACCTGTCTCTCTCTCTTTATCTCTACCTGTCTCTCTCTCTCTCTCTCTCTCTCTCTACCTGTCTCTCTCTCTCTTTCTCTACCTATCTCTCTCTCTCTCTACCCCTCTCTCTCTCTATCTCTACTTGTCTCTCTCTCTACCTCTCTCTGCCTGTCTCTCTCTCTCTGCCTGTCTCTCTCTCTCCCTACCTCTTTCTGCCTGTCTCTCTCTCTCTACCTGTCCCTCTCTCTCTACCCGTCTCTCTCTCTCTCTCTACCTCTCTCTCTCTCTCTACTTGTCTCTCTCTCTACCTGTCTCTCTCTCTCTCTACCTGTCTCTCTCTCTCTACCTGTCTCTCTCTCTCGACTTGTCTCTGTCTCTCTACCTGTCTCTCTCTCTCTCTACCTGTCTCTCTCACTCTCTACCTGTCTCTCTTTCACGACTTGTCTCTCTCTCTCGATTGTCTCTCTCTCTCTACCTGTCTCTGCCTGTCTCTCTACCTGTCTCTCTCTCTCTCTACGTCTCTCTCTCTCTCTATCTGTCTCTCTCTCTCTACCTGTCTCTCTCGCTCTCTCTACCTGTCTCTCTCGCTCTCTCTACCTGTCTCTGCCTGTCTCTCTCACTCTACCTGTCTCTCTCTCTCTACCTGTCTCTCTCTCTCTACGTCTCTCTCTCTCTCTACCTGTCTCTCTCTCTCTACCTGTCTCTCTCGCTCTCTCTACCTGTCTCTCTCGCTCTCTCTACCTGTCTCTGCCTGTCTCTCTCACTCTACCTGTCTCTCTCTCTCTACCTGTCTAGCTCTCTCTACCTCTCTCTCTCTCTCTGCCTGTCTCTCTCTCTCTACCTGTCTCTCTCTCTCTACCTGTCTCTCTCTCTCTACCTGTCTAGCTCTCTCTCTACCTCTCTCTCTCTCTACCTGTCTCTCTCTCTCTACCTGTCTCTCTCTCTTTATCTCTACCTGTCTCTCTCTCTCTCTCTCTCTCTACCTGTCTCTCTCTCTTTCTCTACCTGTCTCTCTCTCTCTCTACCCCTCTCTCTCTCTCTATCTCTACTTGTCTCTCTCTCTACCTCTCTCTGCCTGTCTCTCTCTCTCTACCTGTCTCTCTCTCTCCCTACCTCTTTCTGCCTGTCTCTCTCTCTCTACCTGTCCCTCTCTCTCTACCCGTCTCTCTCTCTCTCTCTACCTCTCTCTCTCTCTCTCTACTTGTCTCTCTCTCTACCTGTCTCTCTCTCTCTCTCTACCTGTCTCTCTCTCTCTCTACCTGTCTCTCTCTCTCGACTTGTCTCTGTCTCTCTACCTGTCTCTCTCTCTCTCTACCTGTCTCTCTCACTCTCTACCTGTCTCTCTTTCACGACTTGTCTCTCTCTCTCGATTGTCTCTCTCTCTCTACCTGTCTCTGCCTGTCTCTCTCTCTCTCTCTACCTGTCTCTCTCTCTCGACTTGTCTCTCTCTCTCGATTGTCTCTCTCTCTCTACCTGTCTCTGCCTGTCTCTCTCACTCTGCCTGTCTCTCTCTCTCACTGCCTGCTCTCTCTCTCTTTGCCTGTCTCTCTCTCTCTCTCTCTACCTGTCTCTCTATCTACCTGTCTCTCTCTCTCTCTACCTCCCTCTGCCTGTCTCTCTCTCTCTACTTGTCTCTTTCTCTGTACTCCTGTCTCTCTTATTCTACCTGTCTCTCTCTCTCACTCTCTCTCTACCTGTCTCTCTCTCTCTCTACCTGTATCTCTCTCTCTCTCCTTGTCTCTCTCTCTCTAATTGTCTCTCTCCCTACCTGTCTGTGCCTGTCTCTCTCTCTCTCTATCTGTCTCTCTCTCTCTACCCGTCTCTCTCTCTCTCTCTACCTCTCTCTGCCTGTGTCTCTCTCACTCTACCTGTGTCTCTCTCTCTCTCTACCTCTCTCTCTCTCTACTTGTCTCTCTCTACCTCTCTCTCTACCTCTCTCTGCCTGTCTCTCTCTCTCTCTACCTGTCTCTTCCTGTCTCTTTCTCTCTCTACCTGTCTCTGTCTCTCTCTCGCTCTGCCTGTCTCGCTCTCTCTCTGCCTGTCTCTCTCTCTCTCTCTGCCTGTCTCTCTCTCTCTGCCTGTCTCTCTCTCTCTACCTGTCTCTGCCTGCGCTCTCTCTCTCTCTACCTGTCTCTCTCTCTCTTTCTCTACCTGTCTCTCTCTCTCTCTACCCCTCTCTCTCTCTCTATCTCTACTTGTCTCTCTCTCTACCTCTCTCTGCCTGTCTCTCTCGCTCTACCTGTCTCTCTCTCCCTACCTCTTTCTGCCTGTCTCTCTCTCTCTACCCGTCTCTCTCTCTACCTCTCTCTGCCTGTCTCTCTCTCTCTCTCTCTACCTCTCTCTCTCTCTACTTGTCCCTCTCTCTCTACCTCTCTCTCTCTACCTCTCTCTCTCTACCTGTCTCTCTCTCTCTACGTCTCTCTCTCTCTCTCTCTCTAACTGTCTCTCTCTCTCTCTACCTGTCTCTCTCTCTCTCTACCTGTCTCTCTCTCTCTCTACGTCTCTCTCTCTCTCTCTATCTGTCTCTCTCTCTCTACCTGTCTCTCTCGCTCTCTCTACCTGTCTCTCTCGCTCTCTCTACCTGTCTCTGCCTGTCTCTCTCACTCTACCTGTCTCTCTCTCTCTACCTGTCTAGCTCTCTCTACCTCTCTCTCTCTCTCTGCCTGTCTCTCTCTCTCTACCTGTCTCTCTCTCTCTACCTGTCTAGCTCTCTCTCTACCTCTCTCTCTCTCTACCTGTCTCTCTCTCTCTACCTGTCTCTCTCTCTTTATCTCTACCTGTCTCTCTCTCTCTCTCTCTCTCTCTCTACCTGTCTCTCTCTCTCTTTCTCTACCTATCTCTCTCTCTCTCTACCCCTCTCTCTCTCTCTATCTCTACTTGTCTCTCTCTCTACCTCTCTCTGCCTGTCTCTCTCTCTCTGCCTGTCTCTCTCTCTCCCTACCTCTTTCTGCCTGTCTCTCTCTCTCTACCTGTCCCTCTCTCTCTACCCGTCTCTCTCTCTCTCTCTACCTCTCTCTCTCTCTCTACTTGTCTCTCTCTCTACCTGTCTCTCTCTCTCTCTACCTGTCTCTCTCTCTCTACCTGTCTCTCTCTCTCGACTTGTCTCTGTCTCTCTACCTGTCTCTCTCTCTCTCTACCTGTCTCTCTCACTCTCTACCTGTCTCTCTTTCTCGACTTGTCTCTCTCTCTCGATTGTCTCTCTCTCTCTACCTGTCTCTGCCTGTCTCTCTCTCTCTCTACCTGTCTCTCTCTCTCTCTCAACCTGTCTCTGCCTGTCTCTCTCAATCTGCCTGTCTCTCTCTCTGCCTGCTCTCTCTCTCTTTGCCTGTCTCTCTCTCTCTCTCTCTACCTGTCTCTCTCTCTACCTGTCTCTCTCTCTCTCTCTACCTCCCTCTGCCTGTCTCTCTCTCTCTACTTGTCTCTTTCTCTGTACCTGTCTCTCTTACTCTACCTGTCTCTCTCTCTACTTGTCTCTCTCTCTACTTGTCTCTCTCTCTCTACCTGTCTCTGCCTGTCTCTGTCTCTCTCTACCTGTCTCTCTCTCTCTCTCCCTGTCTCTCTCTCTACCTGTCTCTCTCTCTCTGTACCTGTCTCTCTTATTCTACCTGTCTCTCTCTCTCACTCTCTCTCTACCT
This sequence comes from Chiloscyllium punctatum, assembly GCF_047496795.1. Taxonomy (NCBI): domain Eukaryota; kingdom Metazoa; phylum Chordata; class Chondrichthyes; order Orectolobiformes; family Hemiscylliidae; genus Chiloscyllium; species Chiloscyllium punctatum. Next base: position 33,486,749 of record NC_092762.1, on the reverse strand, counting down.
GTCTCTCTCTCTCTCTACCTGTCTCTCTCTCTCTCCTTGTCTCTCTCTCTCTAATTGTCTCTCTCCCTACCTGTCTGTGCCTGTCTCTCTCTCTCTATCTGTCTCTCTCTCTCTCTACCCGTCTCTCTCTCTCTACCTCTCTCTGCCTGTGTCTCTCTCACTCTACCTGTGTCTCTCTCTCTCTCTACCTCTCTCTCTCTCTACTTGTCTCTCTCTACCTCTCTCTGCCTGTCTCTCTCTCTCTCTCTATACCTGTCTCTTCCTGTCTCTCTCTCTCTACCTGTCTCTGTCTCTCTCTCTCTCTCTCTCTGCCTGTCTCGCTCTCTCTCTGCCTGTCTCTCTCTCTCTCTCTGCCTGTCTCTCTCTCTCTGCCTGTCTCTCTCTCTCTACCTGTCTCTGCCTGCGCTCTCTCTCTCTCTCTCTCTGCCTGTCACTCTCTCTCTCTACCTGTCTCGCTCTCTCTCCACCTGTCTCTCTGTCTCTCTCTACCTCTCTCTACCTGTCTCTCTCTCTCTACTTGCCTCTCTCTCTCTACCTGTCTCTGCCTGTCTCTCTCACTCTCTCTACCTGTCTCTCTCTCTCTACCTGTCTCTCTCTCTCTCTACCTGTCTCTCTCCCTCTGCCTGTCTCTCTCTCTCTACTTGTCTCTTTCTCTGTACCTGTCTCTCTTACTCTACCTGTCCCTCTCTCTACTTCTCTCTCTCTCTCTACTTGTCTCTCTCTCTCTCTCTACCTGTCTCTGCCTGTCTCTCTCTCTCTCTACCTGTCTCTCTCTACCTTTGTCTCTCTGTACCTGTCTCTCTTATTCTACCTGTCTCTCTCATTCTCTCTCTACCTGTCTCTCTCTCTGTCTCTACCTGTTTCTCTCTCTCTCTCGCCTTGTCTCTCTCTATCTACCCGTCTCTCTCTCTCTCTCTACCTCTCTCTGCCTGTCTCTCTCTCTCTACCTGTCTCTCTCTCTGTCTCTACCTGTCTCTCTCTCTCTCTCTACCTCTCTCTGCCTGTCTCTCTCTCTCTACCTGTCTCTCTCTCTCTCTACCTGTCTCTCTCTCTTTCTACCTGTCTCTCTCTCTCTCACTCTACCTGTCTCTCTCTCTACCTATCTCTCTCTCTCTGCTTGTCTCTCTCTCTACCTGTCTCTCTCTCTCTCTCTACCTCTCTCTGCCTGTCTCTCTCTATCTACCTGTCTCTTCCTGTCTCTCTCTCTCTACCTGTCTCTCTCTCTCTCTGCCTGTCTCGCTCTCTCTCAACCTGTCTCTCTCTCTCTCTCTCTACCTGCCTCTCTCTCTCTACTTGTCGCTCTCTCTCTCTACTTGTCTCTCTCTCTCTCTCTACCTCTCTCTCTCTCTCTCTCTCCCTGTCTCTCTCTCTCTCCCTGTCTCTCTCTCTCTCTCCCTGTCTCTCTCTCTCCCTGTCTCTCTCTCTACTTCTCTCTCTCTCTCTCTCTTCCTGTCTCTGCTTGTCTCTCTCTCTCTCTCTCCCTGTCTCTCTCTGTCTACTTGTCTGTCTCTCTCTATCTGTCTCTGCCTGTCTCTCCCTCTCTCTCTATATGTCTCTCTCTCTCTCTACCTGTCTCTCTCTCTCTCTCTGTACCTGTCTCTCTTACTCTACCTGTCTCTCTCTCAGTCTCTCTCTACCTGTCTCTCTCTCTCTACTTGCCTCTCTCTCTACCTGTCTCTACCTCTCTCTCTCTCTCTCTACCTGTCTCTCTCTCTCTACTGTCTCTCTCTCTGTACCTGTCTCTCTCTCTCTACCTGTCTCTCTCTCTCTCTCTACCTGTCTCTCTCTCTCTCTCTCTCTACCTGTCTCTGCCTGTCTCTCTCTCTCTCTACCTGTCTCTGCCTGTCTCTCTCTCTCCCTCTACCTGTCTCTCTCTCTCTCTACTTGTCTCTCTCTCTCTCTACTTGTCTCTCTCACTACTTGTCTCTGCCTGTCTCTCTCTCTCTCTACCTGTCTCTCTCTCTCTCTACCTGTCTCTCTCTCTACCTGTCTCTCTCTCTGTACCTGTCTCACTTACTCTACCGGTCTCTCTCTCTCTCTTCCTGTCTCTCTCTCTACCTGTCTCTCTCTCTCTCTCTACTTGTATCTCTCTCCCTACTTGTCTCTCTCTCTCTATCTGTCTCTGGCTGTCTTTCTCTCTCTCTACCTGTCTTTCTCTCTCTCTCTTCCTCTCTCTCACTCTCTACCTTTCTCTCTCTCACTCTCTCTACCTGTCTCTCTCTACCTGTCTCTCTCACTCTCTCTACTTGTCTCTCTCTCTCTATTTGTCTCTCTCTCTCTATCTGTCTCTGCCTGTCTCTCTCTCTCTCTCTACCTGTCTCTCTCTCTCTACCTGTCTCTCTCTCTGTACCTGTCTCTCTTACTCTACCTGTCTCTCTCTCACTCTCTCTCTCTCCCTGTCTCTCTCTCTACCTGTCTCTGCCTGTCTCTCTCTCTCTACCTGTCTCTCTCTCTCTCTCTACCTGTCTCTCTCTCTCTCTCTGTCTACCTGTCTCTGCCTGTCTCTCTCTCTCTCTACCTGTCTCTGCCTGTCTCTCTCTCTCCCTCTACCTGTCTCTCTCTCTCTCTACTTGTCTCTCTCTCTCTCTGCTTGTCTCTCTCACTACTTGTCTCTGCCTGTCTCTCTCTCTCTCTACCTGTCTCTCTCTCTCTCTACCTGTCTCTCTCTCTACCTGTCTCTCTCTCTGTACCTGTCTCACTTACTCTACCGGTCTCTCTCTCTCTCTTCCTGTCTCTCTCTCTACCTGTCTCTCTCTCTCTCTCTACTTGTATCTCTCTCCCTACTTGTCTCTCTCTCTCTATCTGTCTCTGGCTGTCTTTCTCTCTCTCTACCTGTCTTTCTCTCTCTCTCTTCCTCTCTCTCACTCTCTACCTTTCTCTCTCTCACTCTCTCTACCTGTCTCTCTCTACCTGTCTCTCTCACTCTCTCTACTTGTCTCTCTCTCTCTATTTGTCTCTCTCTCTCTATCTGTCTCTGCCTGTCTCTCTCTCTCTCTCTACCTGTCTCTCTCTCTCTACCTGTCTCTCTCTCTGTACCTGTCTCTCTTACTCTACCTGTCTCTCTCTCACTCTCTCTCCACCTGTCTCTCTCTCTCTCTACTTGCCTCTCTCTCTACCTGTCTCTACCTGTCTCTCTCTCTCTCTCTCTCTACCTGTCTCTCTCTCTCTCTATCTGTCTCTCTCTCTACATCTCTCTGCCTGTCTCACTCTCTCTACCTGCCTCTCTCTCTCTACCTGTCTCTCCCTCTACCTGTGTCTCTCTCTACCTGTCTCTCTCTCTCTCTACCTGTATCTCTCTCTGTACCTGTCTCTCTCTCACTCTCTCTCTCTACCTGTCTCTCTCTCTACTTGCCTCTCTCTCTACCTGTCTCTACCTGTCTCTCTCTCTCTCACTCTGCCTGTCTCTCTCTCTCTCTCTACCTGTCTATCTCTCTCTGCCTGTCTCTCTCTCTCTACCTGTCTCCCTCTGTCTCTACTTGTCTCTCTCACTCTGCCTGTCTCTCTCTCTCTCTCTACCTGTCTCTCTCTCTCTCTACCTGTATCTCTCTCTGTACCTGTCTCTCTCTCACTCTCTCTCTCTACCTGTCTCTCTCTCTACTTGCCTCTCTCTCTACCTGTCTCTCTCTCTACCTGTCTCTCTCTCTCTCTGTACCTGTCTCTCTTACTCTACCTGTCTCTCTCTCTACATCTCTCTGCCTGTCTCACTCTCTCTACCTGCCTCTCTCTCTCCACCTGTCTCTCCCTCTACCTGTGTCTCTCTTTACCTGTCTATCTCTCTCTCTACTTGTCTCTCTCTCTTTATCTGTCTCTGCCTGTCTCTCCCTCTCTCTCTACCTGTCTCTCTCTCTCTACCTGTCTCCCTCTGTCTCTACTTGTCTCTCTCTCTCTGCCTCTCTCTCTCTCTCTCTCTACCTGTCTCTCTCTCTCTCTACCTGTCTCTCTCTCTACATCTCTCTGCCTGTCTCACTCTCTCTACCTGCCTCTCTCTCTCTACCTGTCTCTCCCTCTACCTGTGTCTCTCTTTACCTGTCTATCTCTCTCTCTACTTGTCTCTCTCTCTTTATCTGTCTCTGCCTGTCTCTCCCTCTCTCTCTACCTGTCTCTCTCTCTCTACCTGTATCTCTCTCTGTACCTGTCTCTCTCTCACTCTCTCTCTCTACCTGTCTCTCTCTCTACTTGCCTCTCTCTCTACCTGTCTCTACCTGTCTCTCTCTCTCTCTCTCTCTACCTGTCTCTCTCTCTCTACCTGTCTCTCTCTCTGTACCTGTCTCTCTTACTCTACCTGTCTCTCTCTCACTCTCTCTCTCTACCTGTCTCTCTCTCTACCTGTCTCTGCCTGTCTCTCTCTCTCTACCTGTCTCTCTCTCTCTCTACCTATCACTGCCTGTCTCTCTCTCTCTCTACCTGTCTCTCTCTCTCTCTCTCTACTTGTCTCTCTCTCTCTCTACTTGTCTCTCTCTCACTACCTGTCTCTGCCTGTCTCTCTCTCTCTATACCTGTCTCTCTCTCTCTCTACCTGTCTCTCTCTCTACCTGTCTCTCTCTCTCTTTCTCTACCTGTCTCTCTCTCTGTACCTGTCTCTCTTACTCTACCTGTAGCTCTCTCACTCTCTCTACCTGTCTCTCTCTCTACCTGTCTCTCTCTCTCTCTACTTGTCTCTCTCTCTCTACTTATCTCTCTCTCTCTATCTGTCTCTGGCTGTCTTTCTCTCTCTCTCTACCTCTCTCTCTCTCTCTCTCTACCTGTCTCTCTCTCTCTGTACCTGTCTCTCTTACTCTACCTGTCTCTCTCTCACTCTCTCTCTACCTGTCTCTCTCTCTCTACTTATCTCTCTCTCTCTACCTCTCTCTGCCCGTCTCTCTCGCTCTACCTGTCTCTCTCTCCCTACCTCTTTCTGCCTGTCTCTCTCTCTCTACCCGTCTCTCTCTCTACCTCTCTCTGCCTGTCTCTCTCTCTCTCTCTCTACCTCTCTCTCTCTCTACTTGTCCCTCTCTCTCTACCTCTCTCTCTCTACCTGTCTCTCTCTCTCTCTCTACCTGTCTCTCTCTCTACCTCTCTCTCTCTCTCTAACTGTCTCTCTCTCTCTCTACCTGTCTCTCTCTCTCTCTACGTCTCTCTCTCTCTCTCTACCTGTCTCTCTCTCTCTACCTGTCTCTCTCGCTCTCTCTACCTGTCTCTCTCGCTCTCTCTACCTGTCTCTGCCTGTCTCTCTCACTCTACCTGTCTCTCTCTCTCTACCTGTCTAGCTCTCACTACCTCTCTCTCTCTCTCTGCCTGTCTCTCTCTCTCTACCTGTCCCTCTCTCTCTACCTCTCTCTCTCTGCCTGTCTCTCTCTCTCTCTACCTGTCTCGCTCTCTCTCCACCTGTCTCTCTGTCTCTCTCTACCTCTCTCTACCTGTCTCTCTCTCTCTACTTGCCTCTCTCTCTCTACCTGTCTCTGCCTGTCTCTCTCACTCTCTCTACCTGTCTCTCTCTCTCTACCTGTCTCTCTCTCTCTCTACCTGTCTCTCTCCCTCTGCCTGTCTCTCTCTCTCTACTTGTCTCTTTCTCTGTACCTGTCTCTCTTACTCTACCTGTCCCTCTCTCTACTTCTCTCTCTCTCTACTTGTCTCTCTCTCTCTCTCTACCTGTCTCTGCCTGTCTCTCTCTCTCTCTACCTGTCTCTCTCTACCTTTGTCTCTCTGTACCTGTCTCTCTTATTCTACCTGTCTCTCTCATTCTCTCTCTACCTGTCTCTCTCTCTGTCTCTACCTGTTTCTCTCTCTCTCTCGCCTTGTCTCTCTCTATCTACCCGTCTCTCTCTCTCTCTCTACCTCTCTCTGCCTGTCTCTCTCTCTCTACCTGTCTCTCTCTCTGTCTCTACCTGTCTCTCTCTCTCTCTCTACCTCTCTCTGCCTGTCTCTCTCTCTCTACCTGTCTCTCTCTCTCTACCTGTCTCTCTCTCTTTCTACCTGTCTCTCTCTCTCTCACTCTACCTGTCTCTCTCTCTACCTATCTCTCTCTCTCTGCTTGTCTCTCTCTCTACCTGTCTCTCTCTCTCTCTCTCTACCTCTCTCTGCCTGTCTCTCTCTATCTACCTGTCTCTTCCTGTCTCTCTCTCTCTCTACCTGTCTCTCTCTCTCTCTGCCTGTCTCGCTCTCTCTCAACCTGTCTCTCTCTCTCTCTCTACCTGCCTCTCTCTCTCTACTTGTCGCTCTCTCTCTCTACTTGTCTCTCTCTCTCTCTCTACCTCTCTCTCTCTCTACCTCTCTCTCTCTCTCTCTCTCCCTGTCTCTCTCTCTCTCCCTGTCTCTCTCTCTCTCTCCCTGTCTCTCTCTCTCCCTGTCTCTCTCTCTACTTCTCTCTCTCTCTCTCTCTTCCTGTCTCTGCTTGTCTCTCTCTCTCTCTCTCCCTGTCTCTCTCTGTCTACTTGTCTGTCTCTCTCTATCTGTCTCTGCCTGTCTCTCCCTCTCTCTCTACCTGTCTCTCTCTCTCTCTACCTGTCTCTCTCTCTCTCTGTACCTGTCTCTCTTACTCTACCTGTCTCTCTCTCAGTCTCTCTCTACCTGTCTCTCTCTCTCTACTGTCTCTCTCTCTGTACCTGTCTCTCTTACTCTACCTGTCTCTCTCTCACTCTCTCTCTCTCCCTGTCTCTCTCTCTACCTGTCTCTGCCTGTCTCTCTCTCTCTACCTGTCTCTCTCTCTCTCTACCTGTCTCTCTCTCTCTCTCTCTCTACCTGTCTCTGCCTGTCTCTCTCTCTCTCTACCTGTCTCTGCCTGTCTCTCTCTCTCCCTCTACCTGTCTCTCTCTCTCTCTACTTGTCTCTCTCTCTCTCTACTTGTCTCTCTCACTACTTGTCTCTGCCTGTCTCTCTCTCTCTCTACCTGTCTCTCTCTCTCTCTACCTGTCTCTCTCTCTACCTGTCTCTCTCTCTGTACCTGTCTCACTTACTCTACCGGTCTCTCTCTCTCTCTTCCTGTCTCTCTCTCTACCTGTCTCTCTCTCTCTCTCTCTACTTGTATCTCTCTCCCTACTTGTCTCTCTCTCTCTATCTGTCTCTGGCTGTCTTTCTCTCTCTCTACCTGTCTTTCTCTCTCTCTCTTCCTCTCTCTCACTCTCTACCTTTCTCTCTCTCACTCTCTCTACCTGTCTCTCTCTACCTGTCTCTCTCACTCTCTCTACTTGTCTCTCTCTCTCTATTTGTCTCTCTCTCTCTATCTGTCTCTGCCTGTCTCTCTCTCTCTCTCTACCTGTCTCTCTCTCTCTACCTGTCTCTCTCTCTGTACCTGTCTCTCTTACTCTACCTGTCTCTCTCTCACTCTCTCTCCACCTGTCTCTCTCTCTCTCTACTTGCCTCTCTCTCTACCTGTCTCTACCTGTCTCTCTCTCTCTCTCTCTCTACCTGTCTCTCTCTCTCTCTATCTGTCTCTCTCTCTACATCTCTCTGCCTGTCTCACTCTCTCTACCTGCCTCTCTCTCTCTACCTGTCTCTCCCTCTACCTGTGTCTCTCTCTACCTGTCTCTCTCTCTCTCTACCTGTATCTCTCTCTGTACCTGTCTCTCTCTCACTCTCTCTCTCTACCTGTCTCTCTCTCTACTTGCCTCTCTCTCTACCTGTCTCTACCTGTCTCTCTCTCTCTCACTCTGCCTGTCTCTCTCTCTCTCTCTCTCTACCTGTCTATCTCTCTCTGCCTGTCTCTCTCTCTCTACCTGTCTCCCTCTGTCTCTACTTGTCTCTCTCACTCTGCCTGTCTCTCTCTCTCTCTCTACCTGTCTCTCTCTCTCTCTACCTGTATCTCTCTCTGTACCTGTCTCTCTCTCACTCTCTCTCTCTACCTGTCTCTCTCTCTACTTGCCTCTCTCTCTACCTGTCTCTCTCTCTACCTGTCTCTCTCTCTCTCTGTACCTGTCTCTCTTACTCTACCTGTCTCTCTCTCTACATCTCTCTGCCTGTCTCACTCTCTCTACCTGCCTCTCTCTCTCCACCTGTCTCTCCCTCTACCTGTGTCTCTCTTTACCTGTCTATCTCTCTCTCTACTTGTCTCTCTCTCTTTATCTGTCTCTGCCTGTCTCTCCCTCTCTCTCTACCTGTCTCTCTCTCTCTACCTGTCTCCCTCTGTCTCTACTTGTCTCTCTCTCTCTGCCTCTCTCTCTCTCTCTCTCTACCTGTCTCTCTCTCTCTCTACCTGTCTCTCTCTCTACATCTCTCTGCCTGTCTCACTCTCTCTACCTGCCTCTCTCTCTCTACCTGTCTCTCCCTCTACCTGTGTCTCTCTTTACCTGTCTATCTCTCTCTCTACTTGTCTCTCTCTCTTTATCTGTCTCTGCCTGTCTCTCCCTCTCTCTCTACCTGTCTCTCTCTCTCTACCTGTATCTCTCTCTGTACCTGTCTCTCTCTCACTCTCTCTCTCTACCTGTCTCTCTCTCTACTTGCCTCTCTCTCTACCTGTCTCTACCTGTCTCTCTCTCTCTCTCTCTCTACCTGTCTCTCTCTCTCTACCTGTCTCTCTCTCTGTACCTGTCTCTCTTACTCTACCTGTCTCTCTCTCACTCTCTCTCTCTACCTGTCTCTCTCTCTACCTGTCTCTGCCTGTCTCTCTCTCTCTACCTGTCTCTCTCTCTCTCTACCTATCACTGCCTGTCTCTCTCTCTCTCTACCTGTCTCTCTCTCTCTCTCTCTACTTGTCTCTCTCTCTCTCTACTTGTCTCTCTCTCACTACCTGTCTCTGCCTGTCTCTCTCTCTCTATACCTGTCTCTCTCTCTCTCTACCTGTCTCTCTCTCTACCTGTCTCTCTCTCTCTTTCTCTACCTGTCTCTCTCTCTGTACCTGTCTCTCTTACTCTACCTGTAGCTCTCTCACTCTCTCTACCTGTCTCTCTCTCTACCTGTCTCTCTCTCTCTCTACTTGTCTCTCTCTCTCTACTTATCTCTCTCTCTCTATCTGTCTCTGGCTGTCTTTCTCTCTCTCTCTACCTCTCTCTCTCTCTCTCTCTACCTGTCTCTCTCTCTCTGTACCTGTCTCTCTTACTCTACCTGTCTCTCTCTCACTCTCTCTCTACCTGTCTCTCTCTCTCTACTTATCTCTCTCTCTCTACCTCTCTCTGCCCGTCTCTCTCGCTCTACCTGTCTCTCTCTCCCTACCTCTTTCTGCCTGTCTCTCTCTCTCTACCCGTCTCTCTCTCTACCTCTCTCTGCCTGTCTCTCTCTCTCTCTCTCTACCTCTCTCTCTCTCTACTTGTCCCTCTCTCTCTACCTCTCTCTCTCTACCTGTCTCTCTCTCTCTCTCTCTCTACCTGTCTCTCTCTCTACCTCTCTCTCTCTCTCTAACTGTCTCTCTCTCTCTCTACCTGTCTCTCTCTCTCTCTACGTCTCTCTCTCTCTCTCTACCTGTCTCTCTCTCTCTACCTGTCTCTCTCGCTCTCTCTACCTGTCTCTCTCGCTCTCTCTACCTGTCTCTGCCTGTCTCTCTCACTCTACCTGTCTCTCTCTCTCTACCTGTCTAGCTCTCACTACCTCTCTCTCTCTCTCTGCCTGTCTCTCTCTCTCTACCTGTCCCTCTCTCTCTACCTCTCTCTCTCTGCCTGTCTCTCTCTCTCTCTACCTGTCTCGCTCTCTCTCCACCTGTCTCTCTGTCTCTCTCTACCTCTCTCTACCTGTCTCTCTCTCTCTACTTGCCTCTCTCTCTCTACCTGTCTCTGCCTGTCTCTCTCACTCTCTCTACCTGTCTCTCTCTCTCTACCTGTCTCTCTCTCTCTCTACCTGTCTCTCTCCCTCTGCCTGTCTCTCTCTCTCTACTTGTCTCTTTCTCTGTACCTGTCTCTCTTACTCTACCTGTCCCTCTCTCTACTTCTCTCTCTCTCTCTACTTGTCTCTCTCTCTCTCTCTACCTGTCTCTGCCTGTCTCTCTCTCTCTCTACCTGTCTCTCTCTACCTTTGTCTCTCTGTACCTGTCTCTCTTATTCTACCTGTCTCTCTCATTCTCTCTCTACCTGTCTCTCTCTCTGTCTCTACCTGTTTCTCTCTCTCTCTCGCCTTGTCTCTCTCTATCTACCCGTCTCTCTCTCTCTCTCTACCTCTCTCTGCCTGTCTCTCTCTCTCTACCTGTCTCTCTCTCTGTCTCTACCTGTCTCTCTCTCTCTCTCTACCTCTCTCTGCCTGTCTCTCTCTCTCTACCTGTCTCTCTCTCTCTACCTGTCTCTCTCTCTTTCTACCTGTCTCTCTCTCTCTCACTCTACCTGTCTCTCTCTCTACCTATCTCTCTCTCTCTGCTTGTCTCTCTCTCTACCTGTCTCTCTCTCTCTCTCTCTACCTCTCTCTGCCTGTCTCTCTCTATCTACCTGTCTCTTCCTGTCTCTCTCTCTCTACCTGTCTCTCTCTCTCTCTGCCTGTCTCGCTCTCTCTCAACCTGTCTCTCTCTCTCTCTCTACCTGCCTCTCTCTCTCTACTTGTCGCTCTCTCTCTCTACTTGTCTCTCTCTCTCTCTCTACCTCTCTCTCTCTCTACCTCTCTCTCTCTCTCTCTCTCCCTGTCTCTCTCTCTCTCCCTGTCTCTCTCTCTCTCTCCCTGTCTCTCTCTCTCCCTGTCTCTCTCTCTACTTCTCTCTCTCTCTCTCTCTTCCTGTCTCTGCTTGTCTCTCTCTCTCTCTCTCCCTGTCTCTCTCTGTCTACTTGTCTGTCTCTCTCTATCTGTCTCTGCCTGTCTCTCCCTCTCTCTCTACCTGTCTCTCTCTCTCTCTACCTGTCTCTCTCTCTCTCTGTACCTGTCTCTCTTACTCTACCTGTCTCTCTCTCAGTCTCTCTCTACCTGTCTCTCTCTCTCTACTGTCTCTCTCTCTGTACCTGTCTCTCTTACTCTACCTGTCTCTCTCTCACTCTCTCTCTCTCCCTGTCTCTCTCTCTACCTGTCTCTGCCTGTCTCTCTCTCTCTACCTGTCTCTCTCTCTCTCTCTACCTGTCTCTCTCTCTCTCTCTCTCTACCTGTCTCTGCCTGTCTCTCTCTCTCTCTACCTGTCTCTGCCTGTCTCTCTCTCTCCCTCTACCTGTCTCTCTCTCTCTCTACTTGTCTCTCTCTCTCTCTACTTGTCTCTCTCACTACTTGTCTCTGCCTGTCTCTCTCTCTCTCTACCTGTCTCTCTCTCTCTCTACCTGTCTCTCTCTCTACCTGTCTCTCTCTCTGTACCTGTCTCACTTACTCTACCGGTCTCTCTCTCTCTCTTCCTGTCTCTCTCTCTACCTGTCTCTCTCTCTCTCTCTACTTGTATCTCTCTCCCTACTTGTCTCTCTCTCTCTATCTGTCTCTGGCTGTCTTTCTCTCTCTCTACCTGTCTTTCTCTCTCTCTCTTCCTCTCTCTCACTCTCTACCTTTCTCTCTCTCACTCTCTCTACCTGTCTCTCTCTACCTGTCTCTCTCACTCTCTCTACTTGTCTCTCTCTCTCTATTTGTCTCTCTCTCTCTATCTGTCTCTGCCTGTCTCTCTCTCTCTCTCTACCTGTCTCTCTCTCTCTACCTGTCTCTCTCTCTGTACCTGTCTCTCTTACTCTACCTGTCTCTCTCTCACTCTCTCTCCACCTGTCTCTCTCTCTCTCCACCTGTCTCTCTCTCTCTCTACTTGCCTCTCTCTCTACCTGTCTCTACCTGTCTCTCTCTCTCTCTCTCTCTACCTGTCTCTCTCTCTCTCTATCTGTCTCTCTCTCTACATCTCTCTGCCTGTCTCACTCTCTCTACCTGCCTCTCTCTCTCTCTACCTGTCTCTCCCTCTACCTGTGTCTCTCTATACCTGTCTATCTCTCTCTCTACTTGTCTCTCTCTCTTTATCTGTCTCTGCCTGTCTCTCCCTCTCTCTCTACCTGTCTCTCTCTCACTCTCTCTCTCTACCTGTCTCTCTCTCTACTTGCCTCTCTCTCTACCTGTCTCTACCTGTCTCTCTCTCTCTCTCTCTGCCTGTCTCTCTCTCTCTCTCTACCTGTCTATCTCTCTCTGCCTGTCTCTCTCTCTCTACCTGTCTCCCTCTGTCTCTACTTGTCTCTCTCTCTCTGCCTGTCTCTCTCTCTCTCTACCTGTCTCTCTCTCTCTCTACCTGTATCTCTCTCTGTACCTGTCTCTCTCTCACTCTCTCTCTCTACCTGTCTCTCTCTCTACTTGCCTCTCTCTCTACCTGTCTCTCTCTCTACCTGTCTCTCTCTCTCTCTGTACCTGTCTCTCTTACTCTACCTGTCTCTCTCTCAGTCTCTCTCTACCTGTCTCTCTCTCTCTACCTGTCTCTACCTCTCTCTCTCTCTCTCTGCCTGTCTCTCTCTCTCTCTACCTGTCTCTCTCTCTCTCTACCTGTCTCTCTCTCTCTACATCTCTCTGCCTGTCTCTCTCTCTACCTGTCTCTCTCTCTACCTGTCTCTCTCTCTACCTGTCTCTGCCTGTCTCTCTCTCTCTACCTCTCTCTCTCTCTCTCTCTCTACCTGTCTCTCTCTTTCTACTTGTCCCTCTCTCTCTACTTGTCTCTCTCTCTACCTGTTTCTGCCTGTCTCTCTCTCTCTCTCTGCCTGTCTCTCTCTCTCTCTACCTGTCTCTCTCTCCCTACCCGTCTCTCTCTCGCTCTACCTCCCTCTGCCTGTCTCTCTCTCTACCTGTCTCTCTCTCTCTGTACCTGTCTCTCTAACTCTACCTATCTCTCTCTCACTCACTCTCTACCTGTCTCTCTCTCTCTACCTGTCTCTCTCTCTCTACATGCCTCTCTCTCTCTCTACCTGTCTCTCTCTCTCTCTACCTCTCTCTGCCTGTCTCTCTCTCTCTACCTGTCTCCCTCTGTCTCTACTTGTCTCTCTCTCTCTGCCTCTCTCTCTCTCTCTCTCTCTCTACCTGTCTCTCTCTCTCTCTACCTGTCTCTCTCTCTACATCTCTCTGCCTGTCTCACTCTCTCTACCTGCCTCTCTCTCTCTACCTGTCTCTCCCTCTACCTGTGTCTCTCTATACCTGTCTATCTCTCTCTCTACTTGTCTCTCTCTCTTTATCTGTCTCTGCCTGTCTCTCCCTCTCTCTCTACCTGTCTCTCTCTCTCTACCTGTATCTCTCTCTGTACCTGTCTCTCTCTCACTCTCTCTCTCTACCTGTCTCTCTCTCTACTTGCCTCTCTCTCTACCTGTCTCTCTCTCTACCTGTCTCTCTCTCTCTCTGTACCTGTCTCTCTCTCTCTACCTGTCTCTCTCTCTGTACCTGTCTCTCTTACTCTACCTGTCTCTCTCTCACTCTCTCTCTCTACCTGTCTCTCTCTCTACCTGTCTCTGCCTGTCTCTCTCTCTCTACCTGTCTCTCTCTCTCTCTACCTATCACTGCCTGTCTCTCTCTCTCTCTACCTGTCTCTCTCTCTCTCTCTCTACTTGTCTCTCTCTCTCTCTACTTGTCTCTCTCTCACTACCTGTCTCTGCCTGTCTCTCTCTCTCTCTACCTGTCTCTCTCTCTCTCTACCTGTCTCTCTCTCTACCTGTCTCTCTCTCTCTTTCTCTACCTGTCTCTCTCTCTGTACCTGTCTCTCTTACTCTACCTGTAGCTCTCTCACTCTCTCTACCTGTCTCTCTCTCTACCTGTCTCTCTCTCTCTCTACTTGTCTCTCTCTCTCTACTTGTCTCTCTCTCTCTATCTGTCTCTGGCTGTCTTTCTCTCTCTCTCTACCTCTCTCTCTCTCTCTCTACCTGTCTCTCTCTCTCTGTACCTGTCTCTCTTACTCTACCTGTCTCTCTCTCACTCTCTCTCTACCTGTCTCTCTCTCTCTACTTATCTCTCTCTCTCTACCTCTCTCTGCCCGTCTCTCTCGCTCTACCTGTCTCTCTCTCCCTACCTCTTTCTGCCTGTCTCTCTCTCTCTACCCGTCTCTCTCTCTACCTCTCTCTGCCTGTCTCTCTCTCTCTCTCTCTACCTCTCTCTCTCTCTACTTGTCCCTCTCTCTCTACCTCTCTCTCTCTACCTGTCTCTCTCTCTCTCTCTACCTGTCTCTCTCTCTACCTCTCTCTCTCTCTCTCTAACTGTCTCTCTCTCTCTCTACCTGTCTCTCTCTCTCTCTACGTCTCTCTCTCTCTCTCTACCTGTCTCTCTCTCTCTACCTGTCTCTCTCGCTCTCTCTACCTGTCTCTCTCGCTCTCTCTACCTGTCTCTGCCTGTCTCTCTCACTCTACCTGTCTCTCTCTCTCTACCTGTCTAGCTCTCTCTACCTCTCTCTCTCTCTGCCTGTCTCTCTCTCTCTACCTGTCTCTCTCTCTCTACCTGTCTAGCTCTCTCTCTACCTCTCTCTCTCTCTACCTGTCTCTCTCTCTCTACCTGTCTCTCTCTCTTTATCTCTACCTGTCTCTCTCTCTCTCTCTACCTGTCTTTCTCTCTCTTTCTCTACCTGTCTCTCTCTCTCTCTACCCCTCTCTCTCTCTCTATCGCTACTTGTCTCTCTCTCTACCTCTCTCTGCCTGTCTCTCTCTCTCTACCTGTCTCTCTCTCTCTCCCTACCTCTTTCTGCCTGTCTCTCTCTCTCTACCTGTCCCTCTCTCTCTACCCGTCTCTCTCTCTCTCTCTACCTCTCTCTCTCTCTCGATTGTCTCTCTCTCTCTACCTGTCTCTGCCTGTCTCTCTCTCTCTCTCTACCTGTCTCTCTCTCTCTCTCTACCTGTCTCTCTCTCTCGACTTGTCTCTCTCTCTCGATTGTCTCTCTCTCTCTACCTGTCTCTGCCTGTCTCTCTCACTCTGCCTGTCTCTCTCTCTCTCTGCCTGCTCTCTCTCTCTTTGCCTGTCTCTCTCTCTCTCTCTCTACCTGTCTCTCTATCTACCTGTCTCTCTCTCTCTAACTCCCTCTGCCTGTCTCTCTCTCTCTACTTGTCTCTTTCTCTGTACCTGTCTCTCTTACTCTACCTGTCTCTCTCTCTACTTGTCTCTCTCTCTCTACTTGTCTCTCTCTCTCTACCTGTCTCTGCCTGTCTCTGTCTCTCTCTACCTGTCTCTCTCTCTCTGTACCTGTCTCTCTTATTCTACCTGTCTCTCTCTCTCACTCTCTCTCTACCTGTCTCTCTCTCTCTACCTGTCTCTCTCTCTCTCTCCTTGTCTCTCTCTCTCTAATTGTCTCTCTCCCTACCTGTCTGTGCCTGTCTCTCTCTCTCTCTCTATCTGTCTCTCTCTCTCTACCCGTCTCTCTCTCTCTCTCTACCTCTCTCTGCCTGTGTCTCTCTCACTCTACCTGTGTCTCTCTCTCTCTCTACCTCTCTCTCTCTCTACTTGTCTCTCTCTACCTCTCTCTCTACCTCTCTCTGCCTGTCTCTCTCTCTCTCTCTACCTGTCTCTTCCTGTCTCTTTCTCTCTCTACCTGTCTCTGTCTCTCTCTCTCTCTGCCTGTCTCGCTCTCTCTCTGCCTGTCTCTCTCTCTCTCTCTCTGCCTGTCTCTCTCTCTCTGCCTGTCTAGCTCTCTCTACCTGTCTCTGCCTGCGCTCTCTCTCTCTCTCTACTGTCTCTCTCTCTCTTTCTCTACCTGTCTCTCTCTCTCTCTACCCCTCTCTCTCTCCTCTCTATCTCTACTTGTCTCTCTCTCTACCTCTCTCTGCCTGTCTCTCTCGCTCTACCTGTCTCTCTCTCCCTACCTCTTCTGCCTGTCTCTCTCTCTCTACCCGTCTCTCTCTCTACCTCTCTCTGCTGTCTCTCTCTCTCTCTCTCTCTACCTCTCTCTCTCTCTCTACTTGTCCCTCTCTCTCTACCTCTCTCTCTCTACCTGTCTCTCTCTCTCTCTCTACCTGTCTCTCTCTCTCTACGTCTCTCTCTCTCTCTCTCTCTCTAACTGTCCTCTCTCTCTCTCTCTACCTGTCTCTCTCTTTCTACGTCTCTCTCTCTCTCTCTCTACCTGTCTCTCTCTCTCTACCTGTCTCTCTCGCTCTCTCTACCTGTCTCTCTCGCTCTCTCTACCTGTCCTCTGCCTGTCTCTCTCACTCTACCTGTCTCTCTCTCTCTACCTGTCTAGCTCTCTCTACCTCTCTCTCTCTCTCTGCCTGTCTCTCTCTCTCTACCTGTCTCCTCTCTCTCTACCTGTCTAGCTCTCCCTCTACCTCTCTCTCTCTCTACCTGTCTCTCTCTCTCTACCTGTCTCTCTCTCTTTATCTCTACCTGTCTCTCTCTCTCTCTCTCTCTCTCTCTACCTGTCTCTCTCTCTCTTTCTCTACCTGTCTCTCTCTCTCTCTACCCCCTCTCTCTCTCTCTATCTCTACTTGTCTCTCTCTCTACCTCTCTCTGCCTGTCTCTCTCTCTCTACCTGTCTCTCTCTCTCCCGACCTCTTTCTGCCTGTCTCTCTCTCTCTACCTGTCCCTCTCTCTCTACCCGTCTCTCTCTCTCTCTACCTGTCTCTCTCTCTACTTGTCTCTCTCTCTACCTGTCTCTCTCTCTCTACCTGTCTCTCTCTCTCTACCTGTCTCTCTCTCGACTTGTCTCTGTCTCTCTACCTGTCTCTCTCTCTCTCTACCTGTCTCTCTCACTCTCTACCTGTCTCTCTTTCACGACTTGTCTCTCTCTCTCGATTGTCTCTCTCTCTCTACCTGTCTCTGCCTGCCTCTCTCTCTCTCTACCTGTCTCTCTCTCTCTCTACCTGTCTCTCTCTCTCTCTCTACCTGTCTCTCTCTCTCGACTTGTCTCTCTCTCTCGATTGTCTCTCTCTCTCTACCTGTCTCTGCCTGTCTCTCTCAATCTGCCTGTCTCTCTCTCTCTCTGCCTGCTATCTCTCTCTTTGCCTGTCTCTCTCTCTCTCTACCTGTCTCTCTATCTACCTGTCTCTCTCTCTCTCTACCTCCCTCTGCCTGTCTCTCTCTCTCTACTTGTCTCTTTCTCTGTACCTGTCTCTCTTACTCTACCTGTCTCTCTCTCTACTTGTCTCTCTCTCTCTACTTGTCTCTCTCTCTCTACCTGTCTCTGCCTGTCTCTGTCTCTCTCTACCTGTCTCTCTCTCTCTGTACCTGTCTCTCTTATTCTACCTGTCTCTCTCTCTCACTCTCTCTCTACCTGTCTCTCTCTCTCTCTACCTGTCTCTCTCTCTCTCTCCTTGTCTCTCTCTCTCTAATTGTCTCTCTCCCTACCTGTCTGTGCCTGTCTCTCTCTCTCTCTATCTGTCTCTCTCTCTCTACCCGTCTCTCTCTCTCTCTCTACCTCTCTCTGCCTGTGTCTCTCTCACTCTACCTGTGTCTCTCTCTCTCTCTACCTCTCTCTCTCTCTACTTGTCTCTTTCTACCTCTCTCTCTACCTCTCTCTGCCTGTCTCTCTCTCTCTCTCTACCTGTCTCTTCCTGTCTCTCTCTCTCTCTACCTGTCTCTGTCTCTCTCTCTCTCTCTCTGCCTGTCTCTCTCTCTCTGCCTGTCTCTCTCTCTCTACCTTTCTTTGCCTGCGCTCTCTCTCTCTCTCTCTCTCTACCTGTCTCTCTCTCTCTTTCTCTACCTGTCTCTCTCTCTCTCTACCCCTCTCTCTCTCTATCTCTACTTGTCTCTCTCTCTACCTCTCTCTGCCTGTCTCTCTCTCTCTACCTGTCTCTCTCTCTCCCTACCTCTTTCTGCCTGTCTCTCTCTCTCTACCTGTCCCTCTCTCTCTACCCGTCTCTCTCTCTCTCTACCTCTCTCTCTCTCTCTACTTGTCTCTCTCTCTACCTGTCTCTCTCTCTCTCTCTACCTGTCTCTCTCTCTCTACCTGTCTCTCTCTCTCGACTTGTCTCTGTCTCTCTACCTGTCTCTCTCTCTCTCTACCTGTCTCTCTTACTCTCTACCTGTCTCTCTTTCACGACTTGTCTCTCTCTCTCGATTGTCTCTCTCTCTCTACCTGTCTCTGCCTGTCTCTCTCTCTCTCTACCTGTCTCTCTCTCTCTCTCTACCTGTCTCTCTCTCTCGACTTGTCTCTCTCTCTCGATTGTCTCTCTCTCTCTACCTGTCTCTGCCTGTCTCTCTCAATCTGCCTGTCTCTCTCTCTCTCTGCCTGCTCTCTCTCTCTTTGCCTGTCTCTCTCTCTCTCTCTACCTGTCTCTCTATCTACCTGTCTCTCTCTCTCTCTACCTCCCTCTGCCTGTCTCTCTCTCTCTACTTGTCTCTTTCTCTGTACCTGTCTCTCTTACTCTACCTGTCTCTCTCTCTACTTGTCTCTCTCTCTCTACTTGTCTCTCTCTCTCTACCTGTCTCTGCCTGTCTCTGTCTCTCTCTACCTGTCTCTCTCTCTCTGTACCTGTCTCTCTTATTCTACCTGTCTCTCTCTCTCACTCTCTCTCTACCTGTCTCTCTCTCTCTCTCCTTGTCTCTCTCTCTCTAATTGTCTCTCTCCCTACCTGTCTGTGCCTGTCTCTCTCTCTCTCTATCTGTCTCTCTCTCTCTACCCGTCTCTCTCTCTCTCTCTACCTCTCTCTGCCTGTGTCTCTCTCACTCTACCTGTGTCTCTCTCTCTCTCTACCTCTCTCTCTCTCTACTTGTCTCTCTCTACCTCTCTCTCTACCTCTCTCTGCCTGTCTCTCTCTCTCTCTCTACCTGTCTCTTCCTGTCTCTCTCTCTCTCTACCTGTCTCTGTCTCTCTCTCTCTCTCTCTGCCTGTCTCGCGCTCTCTCTGCCTGTCTCTCTCTCTCTGCCTGTCTCTCTCTCTCTACCTGTCTCTGCCTGCGCGCTCTCTCTCTCTCTCTCTCTACCTGTCTCTCTCTCTCTTTCTCTACCTGTCTCTCTCTCTCTCTACCCCTCTCTCTCTCTCTATCTCTACTTGTCTCTCTCTCTACCTCTCTCTGCCTGTCTCTCTCTCTCTACCTGTCTCTCTCTCTCCCTACCTCTTTCTGCCTGTCTCTCTCTCTCTACCTGTCCCTCTCTCTCTACCCGTCTCTCTCTCTCTCTCTACCTCTCTCTCTCTCTCTACTTGTCTCTCTCTCTACCTGTCTCTCTCTCTCTCTCTACCTGTCTCTCTCTCTCTACCTGTCTCTCTCTCTCGACTTGTCTCTGTCTCTCTACCTGTCTCTCTCTCTCTCTACCTGTCTCTCTTACTCTCTACCTGTCTCTCTTTCACGACTTGTCTCTCTCTCTCGATTGTCTCTCTCTCTCTACCTGTCTCTGCCTGTCTCTCTCTCTCTCTACCTGTCTCTCTCTCTCTCTCTACCTGTCTCTCTCTCTCGACTTGTCTCTCTCTCTCGATTGTCTCTCTCTCTCTACCTGTCTCTGCCTGTCTCTCTCAATCTGCCTGTCTCTCTCTCTCTCTGCCTGCTCTCTCTCTCTTTGCCTGTCTCTCTCTCTCTCTCTACCTGTCTCTCTATCTACCTGTCTCTCTCTCTCTCTACCTCCCTCTGCCTGTCTCTCTCTCTCTACTTGTCTCTTTCTCTGTACCTGTCTCTCTTACTCTACCTGTCTCTCTCTCTACTTGTCTCTCTCTCTCTACTTGTCTCTCTCTCTCTACCTGTCTCTGCCTGTCTCTGTCTCTCTCTACCTGTCTCTCTCTC
The DNA here is from genome assembly GCF_047496795.1 of Chiloscyllium punctatum. NCBI lineage: Eukaryota > Metazoa > Chordata > Chondrichthyes > Orectolobiformes > Hemiscylliidae > Chiloscyllium > Chiloscyllium punctatum. The sequence goes on along the minus strand of NC_092762.1, from coordinate 33,467,319 downwards.
TCTGTACCTGTCTCTCTTATTCTACCTGTCTCTCTCTCTCACTCTCTCTCTACCTGTCTCTCTCTCTCTCTCCTTGTCTCTCTCTCTCTAATTGTCTCTCTCCCTACCTGTCTGTGCCTGTCTCTCTCTCTCTCTATCTGTCTCTCTCTCTCTACCCGTCTCTCTCTCTCTCTCTACCTCTCTCTGCCTGTGTCTCTCTCACTCTACCTGTGTCTCTCTCTCTCTCTACCTCTCTCTCTCTCTACTTGTCTCTCTCTACCTCTCTCTCTACCTCTCTCTGCCTGTCTCTCTCTCTCTCTCTACCTGTCTCTTCCTGTCTCTCTCTCTCTCTACCTGTCTCTGTCTCTCTCTCTCTCTCTCTGCCTGTCTCGCGCTCTCTCTGCCTGTCTCTCTCTCTCTGCCTGTCTCTCTCTCTCTACCTGTCTCTGCCTGCGCGCTCTCTCTCTCTCTCTCTCTACCTGTCTCTCTCTCTCTTTCTCTACCTGTCTCTCTCTCTCTCTACCCCTCTCTCTCTCTCTATCTCTACTTGTCTCTCTCTCTACCTCTCTCTGCCTGTCTCTCTCTCTCTACCTGTCTCTCTCTCTCCCTATCTCTTTCTGCCTGTCTCTCTCTCTCTACCTGTCCCTCTCTCTCTACCCGTCTCTCTCTCTCTCTCTACCTCTCTCTCTCTCTCTACTTGTCTCTCTCTCTACCTGTCTCTCTCTCTCTCTCTACCTGTCTCTCTCTCTCTACCTGTCTCTCTCTCTCGACTTGTCTCTGTCTCTCTACCTGTCTCTCTCTCTCTCTACCTGTCTCTCTCACTCTCTACCTGTCTCTCTTTCACGACTTGTCTCTCTCTCTCGATTGTCTCTCTCTTTCTACCTGTCTCTGCCTGTCTCTCTCTCTCTCTACCTGTCTCTCTCTCTCTCTACCTGTCTCTCTCTCTCGACTTGTCTCTCTCTCTCGATTGTCTCTCTCTCTCTACCTGTCTCTGCCTGTCTCTCTCACTCTGCCTGTCTCTCTCTCTCTCTGCCTGCTCTCTCTCTTTGCCTGTCTCTCTCTCTCTCTCTACCTGTCTCTCTATCTACCTCTCTCTCTCTCTCTCTACCTCCCTCTGCCTGTCTCTCTCTCTCTACTTGTCTCTTTCTCTGTACCTGTCTCTCTTACTCTACCTGTCTCTCTCTCTACTTGTCTCTCTCTCTCTACTTGTCTCTCTCTCTCTACCTGTCTCTGCCTGTCTCTGTCTCTCTCTACCTGTCTCTCTCTCTCTGTACCTGTCTCTCTTATTCTACCTGTCTCTCTCTCTCACTCTCTCTCTACCTGTCTCTCTCTCTCTCTACCTGTCTCTCTCTCTCTCTCCTTGTCTCTCTCTCTCTAATTGTCTCTCTCCCTACCTGTCTGTGCCTGTCTCTCTCTCTCTCTATCTGTCTCTCTCTCTCTATCCGTCTCTCTCTCTCTCTCTACCTCTCTCTCTCTCTACTTGTCTCTCTCTACCTCTCTCTCTACCTCTCTCTGCCTGTCTCTCTCTCTCTCTACCTGTCTCTTCCTGTCTCTCTCTCTCTACTAGTCTCTGTCTCTCTCTCTCTCTCTCTCTGCCTGTCTCGCTCTCTCTCTGCCTGTCTCTCTCTCTCTCTCTGCCTGTCTCTCTCTCTCTGCCTGTCTCTCTCTCTCTGCCTGTCTCTGCCTGCGCTCTCTCTCTCTCTCTCTCTCTCTCTCTGCCTGTCTCTCTCTCTCTCTACCTGTCTCGCTCTCTCTCCACCTGTCTCTCTGTCTCTCACTACCTCTCTCTACCTGTCTCTCTCTCTCTACTTGCCTCTCTCTCTCTAGCTGTCTCTGCCTGTCTCTCTCACTCTCTCTACCTGTCTCTCTCTCTCTACCTGTCTCTCTCTCTCTCTACCTGTCTCTCTCCCTCTGCCTGTCTCTCTCTCTCTCTACTTGTCTCTTTCTCTGTACCTGTCTCTCTTACTCTACCTGTCTCTCTCTCTACTTCTCTCTCTCTCTCTACTTGTCTCTCTCTCTCTCTCTACCTGTCTCTGCCTGTCTCTCTCTCTCTCTACCTGTCTCTCTCTACCTGTCTCTCTTATTCTACCTGTCTCTCTCATTCTCTCTCTACCTGTCTCTCTCTCTCTGTCTCTACCTGTTTCTCTCTCTCTCTCGCCTTGTCTCTCTCTATCTACCCGTCTCCCTCTCTCTCTCTACCTCTCTCTGCCTGTCTCTCTCTCTCTACCTGTCTCTCTCTCTGTCTCTACCTGTCTCTCTCTCTCTCTCTACCTCTCTCTGCCTGTCTCTCTCTATCTACCTGTCTCTCTCTCTCTCACTCTACCTGTCTCTCTCTCTCTACCTATCTCTCTCTCTCTGCTTGTCTCTCTCTCTACCTGTCTCTCTCTCTCTCTACCTCTCTCTGCCTGTCTCTCTCTATCTACCTGTCTCTTCCTGTCTCTCTCTCTCTACCTGTCTCTCTCTCTCTCTCTCTCTGCCTGTCTCGCTCTCTCTCAACCTGTCTCTCTCTCTCTCTACCTGCCTCTCTCTCTCTACTTGTCTCTCTCTCTCTACTTGTCTCTCTCTCTCTCTCTACCTCTCTCTCTCTCTCTCTCCCTGTCTCTCTCTCTCTCTCCCTGTCTCTCTCTCTCTCTCCCTGTCTCTCTCTCTACTTCTCTCTCTCTCTCTCTTCCTGTCTCTGCTTGTCTCTCTCTCTCTCTCCCTGTCTCTCTCTGTCTACTTGTCTGTCTCTCTCTATCTGTCTCTGCCTGTCTCTCCCTCTCTCTCTACCTGTCTCTCTCTCTCTCTACCTGTCTCTCTCTCTCTCTGTACCTGTCTCTCTTACTCTACCTGTCTCTCTCTCTCTACTGTCTCTCTCTCTGTACCTGTCTCTCTTACTCTACCTGTCTCTACCTCTCTCTCTCTCTCTCTACCTGTCTCTCTCTCTCTACTGTCTCTCTCTCTGTACCTGTCTCTCTTACTCTACCTGTCTCTCTCTCACTCTCTCTCTCTCCCTGTCTCTCTCTCTACCTGTCTCTGCCTGTCTCTCTCTTTACCTGTCTCTCTCTCTCTCTCTCTACCTGTCTCTCTCTCTCTCTCTACCTGTCTCTGCCTGTCTCTCTCTCTCTCTACCTGTCTCTGCCTGTCTCTCTCTCTCCCTCTACCTGTCTCTCTCTCTCTCTACTTGTCTCTCTCTCTCTCTACTTGTCTCTCTCACTACTTGTCTCTGCCTGTCTCTCTCTCTCTCTCTACCTGTCTCTCTCTCTCTCTACCTGTCTCTCTCTCTACCTGTCTCTCTCTCTGTACCTGTCTCTCTTACTCTACCGGTCTCTCTCTCTCTCTCTCTCTCTTCCTGTCTCTCTCTCTACCTGTCTCTCTCTCTCTCTCTACTTGTATCTCTCTCCCTACTTGTCTCTCTCTCTCTATCTGTCTCTGGCTGTCTTTCTCTCTCTCTACCTGTCTTTCTCTCTCTCTCTTCCTCTCTCTCACTCTCTACCTTTCTCTCTCTCACTCTCTCTACCTGTCTCTCTCTACCTGTCTCTCTCACTCTCTCTACTTGTCTCTCTCTCTCTATTTGTCTCTCTCACTCTATCTGTCTCTGCCTGTCTCTCTCTCTCTCTCTACCTGTCTCTCTCTCTCTACCTGTCTCTCTCTCACTCTCTCTCTACTTGCCTCTCTCTCTACCTGTCTCTACCTGTCTCTCTCTCTCTCTCTACCTGTCTATCTCTCTCTGCCTGTCTCTCTCTCTCTACCTCTCTCTCTCTCTCTCTCTCCCTGTCTCTCTCTCTCTCCCTGTCTCTGTCTCTCTACCTCTCTCTGCCTCTCTCTCACTCTCTACATGCCTCTCTCTCTCTCTCTCTACCTGTCTCTCTCTCTCTCTACCTCTCTCTGCCTGTCTCTCTCTCTCTCTCCCTGTCTCCCTCTGTCTCTACTTGTCTCTCTCTCTCTGCCTGTCTCTCTCTCTCTCTACCTGTCTCTCACTCTCTCTACCTGTCTCTCTCTCTCTACATCTCTCTGCCTGTCTCTCTCTCTCCCTGTCTCTCTCTCTACCTGTCTCTCTCTCTACCTGTCTCTGCCTGTCTCTCTCTCTCTACCTCTCTCTCTCTCTCTCTACCTGTCTCTCTCTTTCTACTTGTCCCTCTCTCTCTACTTGTCTCTCTCTCTACCTGTTTCTGCCTGTCTCTCTCTCTCTCTGCCTGTCTCTCTATCTCTCTACCTGTCTCTCTGTCTCTCTACTTGCCTCTCTCTCTACCTGTCTCTACCTGTCTCTCTCTCTCTCTCTGCCTGTCTCTCTCTCTCTCTCTACCTGTCTATCTCTCTCTGCCTGCCTCTCTCTCTCTACCTCTCTCTCTCTCTCTACCTCTCTCTCTCTCTCTCTCTCCCTGTCTCTCTCTCTCTCCCTGTCTCTGTCTCTCTACCTCTCTCTGCCTCTCTCTCTCTCTCTACATGCCTCTCTCTCTCTCTCTACCTGTCTCTCTCTCTCTCTACCTCTCTCTGCCTGTCTCTCTCTCTCTCCCTGTCTCCCTCTGTCTCTACTTGTCTCTCTCTCTCTGCCTGTCTCTCTCTCTCTCTACCTGTCTCTCTCTCTCTCTACCTGTCTCTCTCTCTCTGCATCTCTCTGCCTGTCTCTCTCTCTACCTGTCTCTCTCTCTACCTGTCTCTCTCTCTACCTGTCTCTGCCTGTCTCTCTCTCTCTACCTCTCTCTCTCTCTCTCTCTACCTGTCTCTCTCTTTCTACATGTCCCTCTCTCTCTACTTGTCTCTCTCTCTACCTGTTTCTGCCTGTCTCTCTCTCTCTCTCTGCCTGTCTCTCTCTCTCTCTACCTGTCTCTCTCTCCCTACCCGTCTCTCTCTCGCTCTACCTCCCTCTGCCTGTCTCTCTCTCTACCTGTCTCTCTCTCTCTGTACCTGTCTCTCTAACTCTACCTATCTCTCTCTCACTCACTCTCTACCTGTCTCTCTCTCTCTACCTGTCTCTCTCTCTCTCTACCTGTATCTCTCTCTGTACCTGTCTCTCTCTCACTCTCTCTCTCTACCTGTCTCTCTCTCTACTTGCCTCTCTCTCTACCTGTCTCTACCTGTCTCTCTCTCTCTACCTGTCTCTCTCTCTCTACCTGTCTCTCTCTCTGTACCTGTCTCTCTTATTCTACCTGTCTCTCTCTCACTCTCTCTCTCTACCTGTCTCTCTCTCTACCTGTCTCTGCCTGTCTCTCTCTCTCTACCTGTCTCTCTCTCTCTCTACCTGTCTCTCTCTCTCTCTACCTGTCTCTCTCTCTCTCTACTTGTCTCTCTCTCTCTCTACTTGTCTCTCTCTCACTACCTGTCTCTGCCTGTCTCTCTCTCTCTCTACCTGTCTCTCTCTCTCTCTACCTGTCTCTCTCTCTACCTGTCTCTCTCTCTCTTTCTCTACCTGTCTCTCTCTCTGTACCTGTCTCTCTTACTCTACCTGTAGCTCTCTCACTCTCTCTACCTGTCTCTCTCTCTACCTGTCTCTCTCTCTCTCTACTTGTCTCTCTCTCTCTACTTGTCTCTCTCTCTCTATCTGTCTCTGGCTGTCTTTCTCTCTCTCTCTACCTCTCTCTCTCTCTCTCTACCTGTCTCTCTCTCTCTGTACCTGTCTCTCTTACTCTACCTGTCTCTCTCTCACTCTCTCTCTACCTGTCTCTCTCTCTCTACTTATCTCTCTCTCTCTACCTGTCTCTCTTATTCTACCTGCCTGACTCTCTCTCTCTCTCTCTCTATACCTGTCTCTCTCTCTCTACTTCTCTCACTCTCTGTCTACCTGTCTCTGCCTGTCTCTCTGTCTCTCTACCTGTCTCTCTCTCTACCTCTCCCTCTCTTTCTCTGTACCTGTCTCTCTCTCTGTACCTGTCTCTCTTACTCTACCTGTCTCTCTCTACCTGTCTCTCTCTCTACCTGTCTCTCTCTCTCTCTTCCTGTCTCTCTTACTCTACCTGTCTCTCTCTCTCTCTACCTGTCTCTCTCTCTACCTGTCTCTCTCTCTGTACCTGTCTCTCTTACTCTCCCTGTCTCTGCCTGTCTCTCTCTCTCTCTACCTGTCTCTCTCTGTACCTGTCTCTCTCTGTACCTGTCTCTCTCTCTGTACTTGTCTCTCTCTCTCTCTACTTGTCTCTCTCTCTCTACTTCTCTCTCTCTCTCTACCTGTCTCTCTCTGTACCTGTCTCTCTTACTCTACCTCTCTCTCTCTCTCTACCTGTCTCGTTCTCTCTCTACCTGTCTCTCTCTCTACCTGTCTCTCTCTGTACCTGTCTCTCTCTCTGTACCTGTCTCTCTCTCTGTACTTGTCTCTCTCTCTCTCTACTTGTCTCTCTCTCTCTACTTCTCTCTCTCTCTCTCTACCTGTCTCTCTCTGTACCTGTCTCTCTTACTCTACCTCTCTCTCTCTCTCTACCTGTCTCGTTCTCTCTCTACCTGTCTCTCTCTCTCTACCTGTCTCTCTCTCTCTCTACCTGTCTCTGCCTGTCTCTCTCTCTCTCTGCCTGTCTCTCTCTCTACCTGTCTCTCTCTCTCTACCTGTCTCTCTCTCTGTAACTGTCTCTCTTACTCTACCTCTCTCTCTCTCTCTCTCTACCTGTCTCTCTCTCTCTCTGTACCTGTCTCTCTCTGTGTACCTGTCTCTCTTACCCTACCTGTCTCTCTCTACCTGTCTCTCTCTCTACCTGTCTCTCTCTCTACCTGTCTCTCTCTCTCTCTTCCTGTCTCTCTTACTCTACCTGTCTCTCTCTCTCTCTACCTTTCTCTCTCTCTACCTGTCTCTCTCTCTGTACCTGTCTCTCTTACTCTCCCTGTCTCTGCCTGTCTCTCTCTCTCTCTACCTGTCTCTCTCTGTACCTGTCTCTCTCTGTACCTGTCTCTCTCTCTGTACTTGTCTCTCTCTCTCTACTTGTCTCTATCTCTCTACTTCTCTCTCTCTCTCTCTACCTGTCTCTCTCTGTACCTGTCTCTCTTACTCTACCTCTCTCTCTCTCTCTACCTGTCTCGTTCTCTCTCTACCTGTCTCTCTCTCTCTACCTGTCTCTCTCTCTCTCTACCTGTCTCTGCCTGTCTCTCTCTCTCTCTGCCTGTCTCTCTCTCTACCTGTCTCTCTCTCTCTACCTGTCTCTCTCTCTGTAACTGTCTCTCTTACTCTACCCCTCTCTCTCTCTCTCTCTACCTGTCTCTCTCTCTCTCTGTACCTGTCTCTCTTACTCTGCCTGTCTCTCTCTCTCTGCCTGTCTCTCTCTCTCTACTTCTCTCTCTCTCTCTACCTGTCTCTGCCTGTCTCTCTTACTCTACCTGTCTCTGCCTGTCTCTGTCTCTCTCTACCTGTCTCTCTCTCTCTCTACCTGTCTCTCTCTCTCTACCTGTCTGTCTCTCTGTACTTGTCTCTCTTACTCTACCTGTCTGTCTCTCTCTCTACCTGTCTCTCTCTCTCTCTACCTGTCTCTCTCTCTCTCTGTACCTGTCTCTCTTACTCTACCTGTCTCTCTCTCACTCTCTCTCTCTCTACCTGTCTCTCTTATTCTACCTGCCTGTCTCTCTCTCTCTATATATATATGTCTCTCTCTCACTACTTGTCTCTCTCTCTCTACCTGTCTCTGCCTGTCTCTCTCTCTCTGTGCCTGTCTCTCTTACTCTACCTGTCTCTGCCTGTCTGTCTCTCTCTACCTGTCTCTATCTCTCTCCTCCTGTCTCTCTCGCTATCTCTCTACCTAGCTCTCTCTACCTGTCCCTGTCTATCTCTCGACCTCTCTCTACCGCTCTCTCTCTACCTGTCTCTCTCTCTCCACCTGTCTCTCTATCTGTCTCTCTCTCTCTACCTCTCTCCATCTCACTCTCTCTCTTTACCTGTCTCTCTCTCTACCTGTCTACCCCTCTCTCTACCTATCTCTCACTATCTACTTGTCTCTCTCTCTACGTCTCTGTCTCTATCTCTCTCTCTCTACCTGTCTCTCTGTCTCTACCCGTCTCTCTCTCTACCCGTCTCTCTCTCTCCACCTGTCTCTCTCTCTCTACCTGTCTCTCCATCTCACTCTCTCTCTCTACCTGTCTACCCCTCTCTCTACCTATCTCTCACTATCTACTTGTCTCTCTCTCTACGTCTCTGTCTCTATATCTCTCTCTCTCTACCTGTCTCTCTCTCTCTCTACCTGTCACTCTCTCACTCTCTCTCTCTACCTGTCTCTCTCGCTACCTCTCCACCTCTCTCTCTCCACTTGTCTCTCTGTCTCTATATCTGTCTCCCTCTACCTGTCTCTCTCTATGTCTCTCTTTCTGTCTCAACCTATCTCTCTCTCTACTTGTCTCTCTCTCTCTACCTCTCTCTCTCTATGTCTCTGTCTCTCTATCTGTCTCTACCTGTCTCTATCTCTCTCTCACTCCACCTGTCTCTCTCTATATGTCTCTCTCTCTACCTGTCTCTCTCTCTCTCTCTACCTGTCTCTCTCTATCTACCTGTCTCTCGCTCACTCTCTCTCTCTACCTGTCTCTCTCTCCACCTGTCTCTCTTGCTACGTCTCTAACTCTCTCTCTTTACCTGTCTCTGTCTATCTCTCTACCTCTCTCTACCTGTCTCTCTCTTTCTCTACCTATCCCTCTCTCTCCACCTGTCTCTCTCTGTCTCTCTATCTGTCTCTCTCTCTCTACCTGTCTCTCTATCTCACTCTCTCTTTACCTGTCTCTCACTCTACCTCTCTACCTCTCACTCTACCTGTCTGTCCCTTTCTCAATAGGTGTCTCTCTTTCTCTCTTCCTGTCTCTCTCTCTCTACCTCTCTCTCTCAACCTCTCTCTCTAGCTGTCTCACTCTCTCGAGCTGTCTCTCTCTCTCTCACTCTCTCTCTGCCTCTCTCTCTCTCTACCAGTCTCTCTCTCTCTCTACCTGTCTCTGTCTCTCTCTGCTTGTCTCTCTCTCTCTCTCTATACTTGTCTCTATCTATGTCTCTTTCTCTCTACCTGTCTCTCTTTCCCAACTTGTCTCTCTCTCTCTACCTGTCTCTCTGTCTACCTGTCTCTCTCTATACCTGTCTCTCTCTCTACCTGTCTCTCGCTCTATCTCTCTATCTCTATGTCTCTCTGTCTCTCTCTAACTGTCTCAACCTGTCTCTCTCTCTCTACCTGTCTCTCTCTCTACCTGTCTCACTCTCTCTACCTGTCTCTGCCTGCGCTCTCTCTCTCTCTCTCTCTGCCTGTCTCTCTCTCTCTCTACCTGTCTCGCTCTCTCTCCACCTGTCTCTCTGTCTCTCACTACCTCTCTCTACCTGTCTCTCTCTCTCTACTTGCCTCTCTCTCTCTAGCTGTCTCTGCCTGTCTCTCTCACTCTCTCTACCTGTCTCTCTCTCTCTACCTGTCTCTCTCTCTCTCTACCTGTCTCTCTCCCTCTGCCTGTCTCTCTCTCTCTCTACTTGTCTCTTTCTCTGTACCTGTCTCTCTTACTCTACCTGTCTCTCTCTCTACTTCTCTCTCTCTCTCTACTTGTCTCTCTCTCTCTCTCCACCTGTCTCTGCCTGTCTCTCTCTCTCTCTACCTGTCTCTCTCTACCTGTCTCTCTTATTCTACCTGTCTCTCTCATTCTCTCTCTACCTGTCTCTCTCTCTCTGTCTCTACCTGTTTCTCTCTCTCTCTCGCCTTGTCTCTCTCTATCTACCCGTCTCCCTCTCTCTCTCTACCTCTCTCTGCCTGTCTCTCTCTCTCTACCTGTCTCTCTCTCTGTCTCTACCTGTCTCTCTCTCTCTCTCTACCTCTCTCTGCCTGTCTCTCTCTCTCTACCTGTCTCTCTCTCTTTCTACCTGTCTCTCTCTCTCTCACTCTACCTGTCTCTCTCTCTCTACCTATCTCTCTCTCTCTGCTTGTCTCTCTCTCTACCTGTCTCTCTCTCTCTCTACCTCTCTCTGCCTGTCTCTCTCTATCTACCTGTCTCTTCCTGTCTCTCTCTCTCTACCTGTCTCTCTCTCTCTCTCTCTGCCTGTCTCGCTCTCTCTCAACCTGTCTCTCTCTCTCTCTCTCTACCTGCCTCTCTCTCTCTACTTGTCTCTCTCTCTCTACTTGTCTCTCTCTCTCTCTCTACCTCTCTCTCTCTCTCTCTCTCTCCCTGTCTCTCTCTCTCTCTCCCTGTCTCTCTCTCTCTCTCCCTGTCTCTCTCTCTACTTCTCTCTCTCTCTCTCTTCCTGTCTCTGCTTGTCTCTCTCTCTCTCTCCCTGTCTCTCTCTGTCTACTTGTCTGTCTCTCTCTATCTGTCTCTGCCTGTCTCTCCCTCTCTCTCTACCTGTCTCTCTCTCTCTCTACCTGTCTCTCTCTCTCTCTGTACCTGTCTCTCTTACTCTACCTGTCTCTCTCTCACTCTCTCTCTACCTGTCTCTCTCTCTCTACTTGCCTCTCTCTCTACCTGTCTCTACCTCTCTCTCTCTCCCTCTACCTGTCTCTCTCTCTCTACTGTCTCTCTCTCTGTACCTGTCTCTCTTACTCTACCTGTCTCTCTCTCACTCTCTCTCTCTCCCTGTCTCTCTCTCTACCTGTCTCTGCCTGTCTCTCTCTCTACCTGTCTCTCTCTCTCTCTCTACCTGTCTCTCTCTCTACCTGTCTCTGCCTGTCTCTCTCTCTCTCTACCTGTCTCTGCCTGTCTCTCTCTCTCCCTCTACCTGTCTCTCTCTCTCTCTCTACTTGTCTCTCTCTCTCTCTACTTGTCTCTCTCACTACTTGTCTCTGCCTGTCTCTCTCTCTCTCCCTACCTGTCTCTCTCTCTCTCTACCTGTCTCTCTCTCTACCTGTCTCTCTCTCTGTACCTGTCTCTCTTACTCTACCGGTCTCTCTCTCTCTCTCTCTCTCTTCCTGTCTCTCTCTCTACCTGTCTCTCTCTCTCTCTCTACTTGTATCTCTCTCCCTACTTGTCTCTCTCTCTCTACCTGTCTCTGGCTGTCTTTCTCTCTCTCTACCTGTCTTTCTCTCTCTCTCTTCCTCTCTCTCACTCTCTACCTTTCTCTCTCTCACTCTCTCTACCTGTCTCTCTCTACCTGTCTCTCTCACTCTCTCTACTTGTCTCTCTCTCTCTATTTGTCTCTCTCTCTCTATCTGTCTCTGCCTGTCTCTCTCTCTCTCTCTCTACCTGTCTCTCTCTCTCTACCTGTCTCTCTCTCACTCTCTCTCTACTTGCCTCTCTCTCTACCTGTCTCTACCTGTCTCTCTCTCTCTCTGCCTGTCTCTCTCTCTCTCTCTACCTCTCTCTCTCTCTCTCTCTCCCTGTCTCTCTCTCTCTCCCTGTCTCTGTCTCTCTACCTCTCTCTGCCTCTCTCTCACTCTCTACATGCCTCTCTCTCTCTCTCTCTACCTGTCTCTCTCTCTCTCTACCTCTCTCTCTCTCTCTCTACCTCTCTCTGCTTGTCTCTCTCTCTCTCCCTGTCTCCCTCTGTCTCTACTTGTCTCTCTCTCTCTGCCTGTCTCTCTCTCTCTCTACCTGTCTCTCACTCTCTCTACCTGTCTCTCTCTCTCTACATCTCTCTGCCTGTCTCTCTCTCTACCTGTCTCTCTCTCTACCTGTCTCTCTCTCTACCTGTCTCTGCCTGTCTCTCTCTCTCTACCTCTCTCTCTCTCTCTCTCTACCTGTCTCTCTCTTTCTACTTGTCCCTCTCTCTCTACTTGTCTCTCTCTCTACCTGTTTCTCTATCTCTCTACCTGTCTCTCTGTCTCTCTACTTGCCTCTCTCTCTACCTGTCTCTACCTGTCTCTCTCTCTCTCTCTGCCTGTCTCTCTCTCTCTCTCTACCTGTCTATCTCTCTCTGCCTGCCTCTCTCTCTCTACCTCTCTCTCTCTCTCTACCTCTCTCTCTCTCTCTCTCCCTGTCTCTCTCTCTCTCCCTGTCTCTGTCTCTCTACCTCTCTCTGCCTCTCTCTCTCTCTCTACATGTCTCTCTCTCTCTCTCTACCTGTCTCTCTCTCTCTCTACCTCTCTCTGCCTGTCTCTCTCTCTCTCCCTGTCTCCCTCTGTCTCTACTTGTCTCTCTCTCTCTGCCTGTCTCTCTCTCTCTCTACCTGTCTCTCTCTCTCTCTACCTGTCTCTCTCTCTCTGCATCTCTCTGCCTGTCTCTCTCTCTACCTGTCTCTCTCTCTACCTGTCTCTCTCTCTACCTGTCTCTGCCTGTCTCTCTCTCTCTACCTCTCTCTCTCTCTCTCTCTACCTGTCTCTCTCTTTCTACTTGTCCCTCTCTCTCTACTTGTCTCTCTCTCTACCTGTTTCTGCCTGTCTCTCTCTCTCTCTCTGCCTGTCTCTCTCTCTCTCTACCTGTCTCTCTCTCCCTACCCGTCTCTCTCTCGCTCTACCTCCCTCTGCCTGTCTCTCTCTCTACCTGTCTCTCTCTCTCTGTACCTGTCTCTCTAACTCTACCTATCTCTCTCTCACTCACTCTCTACCTGTCTCTCTCTCTCTACCTGTCTCTCTCTCTCTACATGCCTCTCTCTCTCTCTCTCTACCTGTCTCTCTCTCTCTCTACCTCTCTCTGCCTGTCTCACTCTCTCTACCTGTCTCCCTCTGTCTCTACTTGTATCTCTCTCTCTGCCTGTCTCTCTCTCTCTCTACCTGTCTCTCTCTCTCTCTACCTGTCTCTCTCTCTACATCTCTCTGCCTGTCTCACTCTCTCTACCTGCCTCTCTCTCTCTACCTGTCTCTCCCTCTACCTGTGTCTCTCTATACCTGTCTATCTCTCTCTCTACTTGTCTCTCTCTCTTTATCTGTCTCTGCCTGTCTCTCCCTCTCTCTCTACCTGTCTCTCTCTCTCTACCTGTATCTCTCTCTGTACCTGTCTCTCTCTCTCTCTCTCTCTCTCTACCTGTCTCTCTCTCTACTTGCCTCTCTCTCTACCTGTCTCTACCTGTCTCTCTCTCTCTACCTGTCTCTCTCTCTCTACCTGTCTCTCTCTCTGTACCTGTCTCTCTTATTCTACCTGTCTCTCTCTCACTCTCTCTCTCTCTACCTGTCTCTCTCTCTACCTGTCTCTGCCTGTCTCTCTCTCTCTACCTGTCTCTCTCTCTCTCTACCTGTCTCTCTCTCTCTCTACCTGTCTCTCTCTCTCTCTCTACTTGTCTCTCTCTCTCTCTACTTGTCTCTCTCTCACTACCTGTCTCTGCCTGTCTCTCTCTCTCTCTACCTGTCTCTCTCTCTCTCTACCTGTCTCTCTCTCTACCTGTCTCTCTCTCTCTTTCTCTACCTGTCTCTCTCTCTGTACCTGTCTCTCTTACTCTACCTGTAGCTCTCTCACTCTCTCTACCTGTCTCTCTCTCTACCTGTCTCTCTCTCTCTCTACTTGTCTCTCTCTCTCTACTTGTCTCTCTCTCTCTATCTGTCTCTGGCTGTCTTTCTCTCTCTCTCTACCTCTCTCTCTCTCTCTCTACCTGTCTCTCTCTCTCTGTACCTGTCTCACTTACTCTACCTGTCTCTCTCTCACTCTCTCTCTACCTGTCTCTCTCTCACTCTCTCTCTACCTGTCTCTCTCTCTACCTGTCTCTCTCTCTCTTTCTCTACCTGTCTCTCTCTCTGTACCTGTCTCTCTTACTCTACCTGTAGCTCTCTCACTCTCTCTACCTGTCTCTCTCTCTACCTGTCTCTCTCTCTCTCTACTTGTCTCTCTCTCTCTACTTGTCTCTCTCTCTCTATCTGTCTCTGGCTGTCTTTCTCTCTCTCTCTACCTCTCTCTCTCTCTCTCTACCTGTCTCTCTCTCTCTGTACCTGTCTCTCTTACTCTACCTGTCTCTCTCTCACTCTCTCTCTACCTGTCTCTCTCTCTCTACTTATCTCTCTCTCTCTACCTGTCTCTCTTATTCTACCTGCCTGACTCTCTCTCTCTCTCTCTCTATACCTGTCTCTCTCTCTCTACTTGTCTCTCTCTCTCTACCTGTCTCTGCCTGTCTCTCTCTCTCCAGAAGTCTCTCTCTCTATCTACTTCTCTCACTCTCTGTCTACCTGTCTCTGCCTGTCTCTCTGTCTCTCTACCTGTCTCTCTCTCTACCTCTCCCTCTCTTTCTCTGTACCTGTCTCTCTCTCTGTACCTGTCTCTCTTACTCTACCTGTCTCTCTCTACCTGTCTCTCTCTCTACCTGTCTCTCTCTCTCTCTTCCTGTCTCTCTTACTCTACCTGTCTCTCTCTCTCTCTACCTGTCTCTCTCTCTGTACCTGTCTCTCTTACTCTCCCTGTCTCTGCCTGTCTCTCTCTCTCTCTACCTGTCTCTCTCTGTACCTGTCTCTCTCTGTACCTGTCTCTCTCTCTGTACTTGTCTCTCTCTCTCTCTACTTGTCTCTCTCTCTCTACTTCTCTCTCTCTCTCTACCTGTCTCTCTCTGTACCTGTCTCTCTTACTCTACCTCTCTCTCTCTCTCTCTACCTGTCTCGTTCTCTCTCTACCTGTCTCTCTCTCTACCTGTCTCTCTCTGTACCTGTCTCTCTCTCTGTACCTGTCTCTCTCTCTGTACTTGTCTCTCTCTCTCTCTACTTGTCTCTCTCTCTCTACTACTCTCTCTCTCTCTCTACCTGTCTCTCTCTGTACCTGTCTCTCTTACTCTACCTCTCTCTCTCTCTCTACCTGTCTCGTTCTCTCTCTACCTGTCTCTCTCTCTCTACCTGTCTCTCTCTCTCTCTACCTGTCTCTGCCTGTCTCTCTCTCTCTCTGCCTGTCTCTCTCTCTACCTGTCTCTCTCTCTCTACCTGTCTCTCTCTCTACATCTCTCTGCCTGTCTCACTCTCTCTACCTGCCTCTCTCTCTCTACCTGTCTCTGCCTGTCTCTCTCTCTCTCTGCCTGTCTCTCTCTCTACCTGTCTCTCTCTCTCTCTACCTGTCTCTCTCTCTACATCTCTCTGCCTGTCTCACTCTCTCTACCTGCCTCTCTCTCTCTACCTGTCTCTCCCTCTACCTGTGTCTCTCTATACCTGTCTATCTCTCTCTCTACTTGTCTCTCTCTCTTTATCTGTCTCTGCCTGTCTCTCCCTCTCTCTCTACCTGTCTCTCTCTCTCTCTACCTGTATCTCTCTCTGTACCTGTCTCTCTCTCTCTCTCTCTCTCTACCTGTCTCTCTCTCTACTTGCCTCTCTCTCTACCTGTCTCTACCTGTCTCTCTCTCTCTACCTGTCTCTCTCTCTCTACCTGTCTCTCTCTCTGTACCTGTCTCTCTTATTCTACCTGTCTCTCTCTCACTCTCTCTCTCTACCTGTCTCTCTCTCTACCTGTCTCTGCCTGTCTCTCTCTCTCTACCTGTCTCTCTCTCTCTCTACCTGTCTCTCTCTCTCTCTACCTGTCTCTCTCTCTCTCTCTCTACTTGTCTCTCTCTCTCTCTACTTGTCTCTCTCTCACTACCTGTCTCTGCCTGTCTCTCTCTCTCTCTACCTGTCTCTCTCTCTCTCTACCTGTCTCTCTCTCTACCTGTCTCTCTCTCTACCTGTCTCTCTCTCTCTTTCTCTACCTGTCTCTCTCTCTGTACCTGTCTCTCTTACTCTACCTGTAGCTCTCTCACTCTCTCTACCTGTCTCTCTCTCTACCTGTCTCTCTCTCTCTCTACTTGTCTCTCTCTCTCTACTTGTCTCTCTCTCTCTATCTGTCTCTGGCTGTCTTTCTCTCTCTCTCTACCTCTCTCTCTCTCTCTCTACCTGTCTCTCTCTCTCTGTACCTGTCTCTCTTACTCTACCTGTCTCTCTCTCACTCTCTCTCTACCTGTCTCTCTCTCTCTACTTATCTCTCTCTCTCTACCTCTCTCTGCCCGTCTCTCTTACTCTACCTGTCTCTCTCTACCTGTCTCTCTCTCTACCTGTCTCTCTCTCTCTCTTCCTGTCTCTCTTACTCTACCTGTCTCTCTCTCTCTCTACCTGTCTCTCTCTCTACCTGTCTCTCTCTCTGTACCTGTCTCTCTTACTCTCCCTGTCTCTGCCTGTCTCTCTCTCTCTCTACCTGTCTCTCTCTGTACCTGTCTCTCTCTGTACCTGTCTCTCTCTCTGTACTTGTCTCTCTCTCTCTCTACTTGTCTCTCTCTCTCTACTTCTCTCTCTCTCTCTACCTGTCTCTCTCTGTACCTGTCTCTCTTACTCTACCTCTCTCTCTCTCTCTACCTGTCTCGTTCTCTCTCTACCTGTCTCTCTCTCTACCTGTCTCTCTCTGTACCTGTCTCTCTCTCTGTACCTGTCTCTCTCTCTGTACTTGTCTCTCTCTCTCTCTACTTGTCTCTCTCTCTCTACTACTCTCTCTCTCTCTACCTGTCTCTCTCTGTACCTGTCTCTCTTACTCTACCTCTCTCTCTCTCTCTACCTGTCTCGTTCTCTCTCTACCTGTCTCTCTCTCTCTACCTGTCTCTCTCTCTGTAACTGTCTCTCTTACTCTACCTCTCTCTCTCTCTCTCTCTACCTGTCTCTCTCTCTCTCTGTACCTGTCTCTCTCTGTGTACCTGTCTCTCTTACTCTACCTGTCTCTCTCTACCTGTCTCTCTCTCTACCTGTCTCTCTCTCTACCTGTCTCTCTCTCTACCTGTCTCTCTCTCTCTCTTCCTGTCTCTCTTACTCTACCTGTCTCTCTCTCTCTCTACCTTTCTCTCTCTCTACCTGTCTCTCTCTCTGTACCTGTCTCTCTTACTCTCCCTGTCTCTGCCTGTCTCTCTCTCTCTCTACCTGTCTCTCTCTGTACCTGTCTCTCTCTGTACCTGTCTCTCTCTCTGTACTTGTCTCTCTCTCTCTACTTGTCTCTATCTCTCTACTTCTCTCTCTCTCTCTCTACCTGTCTCTCTCTGTACCTGTCTCTCTTACTCTACCTCTCTCTCTCTCTCTACCTGTCTCGTTCTCTCTCTACCTGTCTCTCTCTCTCTACCTGTCTCTCTCTCTCTCTACCTGTCTCTGCCTGTCTCTCTCTCTCTGCCTGTCTCTCTCTCTACCTGTCTCTCTCTCTCTACCTGTCTCTCTCTCTGTAACTGTCTCTCTTACTCTACCCCTCTCTCTCTCTCTCTCTGCCTGTCTCTCTCTCTGTACCTGTCTCTCTTACTCTGCCTGTCTCTGCCTGTCTCTCTTACTCTACCTGTCTCTGCCTGTCTCTGTCTCTCTCTACCTGTCTCTCTCTCTCTCTACCTGTCTCTCTCTCTCTACCTGTCTGTCTCTCTGTACTTGTCTCTCTTACTCTACCTGTCTCTCTCTCTCTCTACCTGTCTCTCTCTCTCTCTACCTGTCTCTCTCTCTCTCTGTACCTGTCTCTCTTACTCTACCTGTCTCTCTCTCACTCTCTCTCTCTCTACCTGTCTCTCTCTCGACCTGTCTCTCTCTCAACCTGTCACTCTCTCTCTACCTGTCTCTCTCTCTACCTCTCTCTCTCTCTACCAGTCTCTCTCTTTCTCTACCTGTCTCTGCCTGTCTCTCTCTCTCTCTACCAGTCTCTCTCTTTCTCTACCTGTCTCTGCCTGTCTCTCTCTCTCTACCTGTCTCTCTCTCTCTCTCTAATTGTCTCTCTCTCTATCTGACTCTCTCTCTCTACCTGTCTCTCTCTCTCTCTACCTGTCTCTGCCCGTCTCTCTCTCTCTCGACGTGTCTCTCTCTGTCTCTACCTGTCTCTGCCTGTCTCTCTCTCTCTCTCTCTGCCTGTCTCTCTCTCTCTCTCTGCCTGTCTCTCTCTCTATACCTGTCTCTCTCTCTCTCTACCTGTCTCTGCCTGTCTCTCTCTATCTACCTGTCTCTCTATCTACCTCTCTCTCTCTCTACATGTCTCTCTCTCTCTACCTGTCTCTATCTGACTCTCTCTCCCTCTACCTGTCTCTCTCTCTACCTGTGTCTCCCTCTCTACCTGTCTCTCTCTCTACTTGTCTCTCTCTCTCTACCTGTCTCTCTCTCTCTCTACCTGTCTCTGCCTGTCTCTCTCTCTCTCTACCTGTGTCTCCCTCTCTACCTGTCTCTCTCTCTACTTGTCTCTCTCTCTCGACTTGTCTCTCTCTCTCGACTTGTCTCTCTCTCTCTCTCTACCTGTCTCTCTATCACTACCTGTCTCTCTCTCTCTACTTGTCTGTCTCTCTCTATGTCTCTGTCTCTAACTGTCTCTCTCTCTACCTGTCTCTCTCTCTCTACCTGTCTCTCTCTCTCTGACTCTCTCTCTACCTGTCTCTCTCTCGACCTGTCACTCTCTCTCTCTCAACCTGTCACTCTCTCTCTACCTCTCTCTCTCTCTACCTGTCTCTCTCTTTCTCTACCTGTCTCTGCCTGTCTCTCTCTCTCTACCTGTCTCTCTCTCTCTACCTGTCTCTCTCTCTCTAATTGTCTCTCTCTCTACCTGACTCTCTCTCTCTACCTGTCTCTCTCTCTCTTTACCTGTCTCTGCCCGTCTCTCTCTCTCTCGACCTGTCTCTCTCTCTCTCTACATGTCTCTGCCTGTCTCCCTCTCTCTCTCTGCCTGTCTCTCTCTCTCTGCCTGTCTCTCTCTCTATACCTGTCTCTCTCTCTCTACCTGTCTCTGCCTGTCTCTCTCTCTGTACCTGTATCTCTCTCTCTACCTGCCTCTGCCTGTCTCTCTCTATCTACCTGTCTCTCTATCTACCTCTCTCTCTCTCTCTCTACTTGTCTCTCTCTCTCTACCTGTCTCTACCTGACTCTCTCTCTCTCTCTACCTGTCTCTCTCTCTACCTGTCTCTCTCTCTCTACCTGCCTCTCACTCTCTCTCTACCTGTCTCTCGCTCTCTACCTGTCTCTGTCTCTACCTGTCTCTGTCTCTACCTGTCTCTCTCTCTACCTGTCTCTCTCTCCGCCTGTCTCTCTCTCTCACTCTACCTGTCTCTCTCTCTCTACCTGTCTCTCTCTCTCTACCTGTCTCTCTCTACCTCTCTCTCTACCTCTCTCGCTCTCTCTCTACCTGTCTCTCTCTATGTCTCTCTCTCTCCACCTATTTCTCTCTCTCTCTCTCTCCACCTGTATGTCTCTGTCTCTCTATCTGTCTTACTCTCTACCTGTCTCTCTGTCTCACTGTCTCTCTTTACCTGTCTCTCTCTCTACCTCTCTACCTCTCTGTCCACCGGCCTCTCTCTCTCTCAACAGTTGTCTCTCTCTCTCTACCTGTCTCTCTCTCTACCTGTCTCTCTCTCAACCTCTCTCTCTCTCTAGCTGTCTCTCTCACTCTCTCTCGAGCTGTCCCTCTCTCACTCTCTCTCTCTGCCTGTCTGTCTCTCTCTCTCTCTCGCTCTGCCTGTCTCTCTCTCTCTCTACCTGTCTCTCTATGTCTCTCTCCCTTTCTCTCTCTCTACCTGCCTCTCTCTCTCTACCTGTCTCTCTCTTTACCTGTCTCTCTCCCTCTACCTCTCTCTCTGTCTCTCGCTCTACCTGTCTCTCTCCCTCTACCTGTCTCTCTCCCTCTACCTGTCTCTCTCTCTACCTGTGTCTCCCTCTCTACCTGTCTCTCTCTCTACTTGTCTCTCTCTCTCTACCTGTCTCTCTCTCTCTCTACCTGTCTCTGCCTGTCTCTCTCTCTCTCTACCTGTCTCTCTCTCTCTACCTGTCTCTCTCTCTCTCTACCTGTCTCTCTCTCTCTCTACCTGTCTCTGCCTGTCTCTCTCTCACTCTACCTGTCTCTCTCTCTACCTGTCTCTCTCTCTCTAATTGTCTCTCTCTCTACCTGACTCTCTCTCTCTACCTGTCTCTCTCTCTCTCTACCTGTCTCTGCCCGTCTCTCTCTCTCTACCTGTCTCTCTCTCCCTCTACCTGTCTCTGCCTGTCTCTCTCTCTCTGCCTGTCTCTCTCTCTCTGCCTGTCTCTCTCTCTATACCTGTCTCTCTCTCTCTCTCTCTCTCTACCTGTCTCTGCCTGTCTCTCTCTGTACCTGTATCTATCTCTCTCTACCTGTCTCTGCCTGTCTCTCTCTCTCTACCTGTCTCTCTCTCTACCTCTCTCTCTCTCTCGCTACTTGTCTCTCTCTCTCTACCTGTCTCTACCTGTCTCTCTCTTTCTCTACCTGTCTCTCTCTGCCTGTCTCTCTCTCTCTACCTGCCTCTCGCTCTCTCTCTACCTGTCTCTCGCTCTCTACCTGTCTCTGTCTCTACCTGTCTCTCTCTCCGCCTGTCTCTCTCTCTCACTCTACCTGTCTCTCTCTCTACCTGTCTCTCTCTCTCTACCTGTCTCTCTCACTCTATCTCTACCTGTCATTCTCTATGTCTCTCTCTCCCCACCTATTTCTCTCTCTCTCTCCACCTGTATCTCTCTGTCTCTCTATCTGTCTTACTCTCTACCTGTCTCTCTGTCTCACTGTCTCTCTTTACCTGTCTCTCTGTCTACCTCTCTACCTCTCTGTCTACCGGCCTCTCTCTCTCAACAGTTGTCTCTCTCTCTCTACCTGTCTCTCTCTCTACCTGTCTCTCTCTCAACCTCTCTCTCTCTCTAGCTGTCTCTCGCACTCTCTCTCGAGCTGTCCCTCTCTCACTCTCTCTCTCTGCCTGTCTGTCTCTCTCTCTCTCGCTCTGCCTGTCTCTCTCTCTCTCTACCTGTCTCTCTATGTCTCTCTCCCTTTCTCTCTCTCTACCTGTCTCTCTCTTTACCTGTCTCTCTCTCTACCTCTCTCTCTGTCTCTCCCTCTGCCTGTCTCTCTCCCTCTGCCTGTCTCTCTCCCTCTGCCTGTCTCTCTCCCTCTACCTGTCTCTCTCTCTCTACCTTTGTCTCCCTCTCTACCTGTCTCTCTCTCTACCTGTCTCTCTCTCTCTACCTGTCTCTCTCTCTCTACCTGTCTCTGCCTGTCTCTCTCTCTCTCTACCTGTCTCTCTCTCTACCTGTCTCTCTCTCTCTCTACCTGTCTCTCTCTCTCTCTCTACCTGTCTCTGCCTGTCTCTCTCTCTCTCTCTACCTGTCTCTCTCTCTCTACCTGTCTCTCTCTCTCTAATTGTCTCTCTCTCTACCTGACTCTCTCTCTCTACCTGTCTCTCTCTCTCTCTACCTGTCTCTGCCTGTCTCTCTCTCTCTCTCTGCCTGTCTCTCTCTCTCTCTGCCTGTCTCTCTCTCTCTATACCCGTCTCTCTCTTTACCTGTCTCTCTCTCTCTACCTCTCTCTCTGTCTCTCCCTCTACCTGTCTCTCTCCCTCTACCTGTCTCTCTCCCTCTACTTGTCTCTCTCTCTCTACCTGTCTCTCTCTCTCTACCTGTCTCTGCCTGTCTCTCTCTCTCTCTTCCTGTCTCTCTCTCTCTACCTGTCTCTCTCTCTCTCTACCTGTCTCTCTCTCTACCTGTCTCTCTCTCCCACTCTACGTGTCTCTATCTCTACCTGTCTCTCTACCTGTCTCTCGCTCTCTCTCTACCTGTCTCTCGCTCTCTCTCTACCTGTCTCTCGCACTCACTCTACCTGTCTCTCGCTCTCTCTCTCTACCTGTCTCTCACTCCCTCTCTACCTGTCTCTCGCTCTCTACCTGTCTCTCGCTCTCTCCCTGTCTCTCTCTCTCTAATTGTCTCTCTCTCTACCTCTTCTTCTACCTGTCACTCTCTCTCTACCTGTCTCTCTCTCTCTGATTGTCTCTGTCTATAACTGTCTCTGCCTGTCTCTCTCTCTCTCTCTACCTGTCTCTCTCTCTCTCTCTACCTGTCTCTCTCTCTCTCTCTCTACCTGTCTCTGCCGGTCTCTCTCTCTCTCTACCTGTCTCTCTCTCTCTCTCTACCTGTCTCTGCATGTCACTCTCTCTCTCTACCTATCTCTCTCTCTCTCTACCTGTCTCTCTCTCTACCTGCCTCTCTCTCTCTCTACCTATCTCTCTCTTTACCTGTCTCTCTCTCTCTACCTCTCTCTATGTCTCTCTCTCTACCTGTCTCTCTCCCTCTACCTGTCTCTCTCCCTCTACCTGTCTCTCTCTCTACCTGTCTCTCTCTCTCTACCTGTCTCTCTCACTCTCTCTCGAGCTGTCCCTCTCTCACTCTCTCTCTCTGCCTGTCTCTCTCTCTCTGTGCCTATCTCTCTCTCTCTGCCTGTCTCTATCTCGCTACCTGTCGCTCTCTCTCTACTTATCTCTGTCTGTCTCTCTACCTGTCTCTATCTCTCTGTCTCTCTCTACCTGTTTCTGCCTGTCTCTCTCTCTACTGTCTCTACCTGTCTCTCTCTCTCACTACCTGTCTCTCTCACTCTATCTGTCTCTCTCTCACTCTCTCTCTACCTGTGTCTATCTCTCTGTCTCTCGCTCTCTTCCTGTTTCTACCTCTCTCTCTCTCTCTCTCTCTACCTGTCTCTCTCTCACTACCTGTCTCTCTCTCTCTACCTGTCTCTGCCTGTCTCACTCTCTCTCTCTACCTGTCTCTCTCTCTCTACCTGTCTCTCTCTCTCTACTTGACTTTCTCTCTCTACCTGTCTCTGCCTGTCTCTCTCTCTCTACCTGTCTCTCTCTCTCTACCTGTCTCTCTCTCTCTCTACCTGTCTCTCTCTCTCTACGTGTCTCTCTCTCTACCTGTCTCTCTCTCTCTACCTGTCTCTCTCTCTCTCTACCTCCCTCTGCTGTCTCTCTTTCTACCTGTCTCTCTCTCTGTACCTGTCTCTCTTACTCTACCTGTCTGTACTCACTCTCTCTACCTGTCTCTCTCTCTACCTGTCTCTCTCTCTCGACTTGTCTCTCTCTCTACTTGTCTCTCTCTTTCTACCTGTCTTTCTCTCTCTACCTATCTCTGCCTGTCTCTCTCTCTCTACCTGTCTCTCTCTCTCTACCTGTCTCTCTCTCTCTCTACCTGTCTCTCTCTCTCTACCTGTCTCTCTCTCTCTCTACCTGTCTCTCTCTCTCTACCTGTCTCTATGTCTCTCTCTCTCTAACTGTCCCTCTCTCTCTAACTGTCTCTCTCTCTCTACCTGTCTCTCTCTCTCTCCCTACCTCTCTCTCTCTCTCTCTCTCTACCTGTCTGTCTCTCTCTCTCTCTCTACCTGTCTCTCTCTCTCTCTCTACCTGTCTCTCTCTCTCGCTACCTGTCTCTCTCTCTCTCTACCTGTCTCTCCCTGTCTCTCTCACTCTACCTGTCTCTCTCTCTCTACCTGTCTAGCTCTCTCTCTACCTGTCTCTCTCTCTCTCTCTCTCTCTCTATATACCTGTCTCTCTCTCTGTCTCTCTATCTGTCTCTCTTAATCTACCTGTCTCTCTCTCTACTTCTCTCTCTCTCTACTTGTCTCTCTCTCTACCTGTCTCTACCTGTCTCTCTCTCTCTGCCTGTCTCTCTCTCTCTACCTGTCTCTCTCTACCTGTCTCTCTCTCTCTACCTGTCTCTGCCTGTCTCTCTCTCTCTACCTTTCACTCTCTCTCTACCTGTCTCTCTCTCTCTCTCTACCGGTCTCTCTCTCTCTCTACCTCTCTCTCTCTCTCTCTCTCTCTACTTGTCTCTCTCTCTGCCCGTCTCTCTCGCTCTACCTGTCTCTCTCTCCCTACCTCTTTCTGCCTGTCTCTCTCTCTCTACCCGTCTCTCTCTCTACCTCTCTCTGCCTGTCTCTCTCTCTCTCTCTCTACCTCTCCCTCTCTCTCTACTTGTCCCTCTCTCTCTACCTCTCTCTCTCTACTTGTCTCTCTCTCTACCTGTCTCTCTCTCTCTCTCTACCTGTCTCTCTCTCTCTCTACGTCTCTCTCTCTCTCTCTAACTGTCTCTCTCTCCCTCTGCCTGTCTCTCTCCCTCTGCCTGTCTCTCTCCCTCTACCTGTCTCTCTCTCTCTACCTTTGTCTCCCTCTCTACCTGTCTCTCTCTCTACCTGTCTCTCTCTCTCTACCTGTCTCTCTCTCTCTACCTGTCTCTGCCTGTCTCTCTCTCTCTCTACCTGTCTCTCTCTCTCGCTACCTGTCTCTCTCTCTCTCTACCTGTCTCTCCCTGTCTCTCTCACTCTACCTGTCTCTCTCTCTCTACCTGTCTAGCTCTCTCTCTACCTGTCTCTCTCTCTCTCTCTCTCTCTATACCTGTCTCTCTCTCTGTCTCTCTATCTGTCTCTCTTAATCTACCTGTCTCTCTCTCTACTTCTCTCTCTCTCTACTTGTCTCTCTCTCTACCTGTCTCTACCTGTCTCTCTCTCTCTGCCTGTCTCTCTCTCTCTACCTGTCTCTCTCTACCTGTCTCTCTCTCTCTACCTGTCTCTGCCTGTCTCTCTCTCTCTACCTTTCACTCTCTCTCTACCTGTCTCTCTCTCTCTCTCTACCGGTCTCTCTCTCTCTCTACCTCTCTCTCTCTCTCTCTCTCTCTCTCTCTACTTGTCTCTCTCTCTGCCCGTCTCTCTCGCTCTACCTGTCTCTCTCTCCCTACCTCTTTCTGCCTGTCTCTCTCTCTCTACCCGTCTCTCTCTCTACCTCTCTCTGCCTGTCTCTCTCTCTCTCTCTACCTCTCCCTCTCTCTCTACTTGTCCCTCTCTCTCTACCTCTCTCTCTCTACTTGTCTCTCTCTCTACCTGTCTCTCTCTCTCTCTCTACCTGTCTCTCTCTCTCTCTACGTCTCTCTCTCTCTCTCTAACTGTCTCTCTCTCTCTCTACCTGTCTCTCTCTCTCTCTCTCTACGTCTCTCTCTCTCTCTACCTGTCTCTCTCGCTCTCTCTACCTGTCTCTCTCGCTCTCTCTACCTGTCTCTCTCACTCTCTCTACCTGTCTCTGCCTGTCTCTCTCACTCTACCTGTCTCTCTCCCTCTACCTGTCTAGCTCTCTCTACCTCTCTCTCTCTCTGCCTGTCTCTCTCTCTCTGCCTGTCTCTCTCTCTCTACCTGTCTCTCTCTCTCTACCTGTCCAGCTCTCTCTCTACCTCTCTCTCTCTCTACCTGTCTCTCTCTCTCTACCTGTCTCTCTCTCTTTATCTCTACCTGTCTCTCTCTCTCTCTCTCTCTCTCTCTACCTGTCTCTCTCTCTCTTTCTCTACCTGTCTCTCTCTCTCTCTACCCCTCTCTCTCTCTCTATCTCTACTTGTCTCTCTCTCTACCTCTCTCTGCCTGTCTCTCTCTCTCTACCTGTCTCTCTCTCTCCCTACCTCTTTCTGCCTGTCTCTCTCTCTCTACCTGTCCCTCTCTCTCTACCCGTCTCTCTCTCTCTACCTCTCTCTCTCTCTCTACTTGTCTCTCTCTCTACCTGTCTCTCTCTCTCTCTCTACCTGTCTCTCTCTCTCTACCTGTCTCTCTCTCTCGACTTGTCTCTGTCTCTCTACCTGTCTCTCTCTCTCTCTACCTGTCTCTCTCTCTCTCTACCTGTCTCTCTTTCTCGACTTGTCTCTCTCTCTCGATTGTCTCTCTCTCTCTACCTGTCTCTGCCTGTCTCTCTCTCTCTCTCTACCTGTCTCTCTCTCTCTCTCAACCTGTCTCTGCCTGTCTCTCTCAATCTGCCTGTCTGTCTCTCTCTCTGCCTGCTCTCTCTCTCTTTGCCTGTCTCTCTCTCTCTCTCTACCTGTCTCTCTCTCTACCTGTCTCTCTCTCTCTCTCTACCTGTCTCTGCCTGTCTCTCTCTCTCTCTACCTGTCTCTCTCTCTCTCTCAACCTGTCTCTTCCTGTCTCTCTCTCTCTACCTGTCTCTCTCTCTCTCTACCTGTCTCTCTCTCTACCTGTCTCTCTCTCCCACTCTACGTGTCTCTATCTCTACCTGTCTCTCTACCTGTCTCTCGCTCTCTCTCTACCTGTCTCTCGCTCTCTCTCTACCTGTCTCTCGCACTCACTCTACCTGTCTCTCGCTCTCTCTCTCTACCTGTCTCTCGCTCCCTCTCTACCTGTCTCTCGCTCTCTACCTGTCTCTCGCTCTCTCCCTGTCTCTCTCTCTCTAATTGTCTCTCTCTCTACCTCTTCTTCTACCTGTCACTGTCTCTCTACCTGTCTCTCTCTCTCTGATTGTCTCTGTCTATAACTGTCTCTGCCTGTCTCTCTCTCTCTCTCTACCTGTCTCTCTCTCTCTCTCTACCTGTCTCTCTCTCTCTCTCTCTACCTGTCTCTGCCGGTCTCTCTCTCTCTCTACCTGTCTCTCTCTCTCTCTACCTGTCTCTCTCTCTCTCTACCTGTCTCTGCATGTCACTCTCTCTCTCTACCTATCTCTCTCTCTCTCTACCTGTCTCTCTCTCTACCTGCCTCTCTCTCTCTCTACCTATCTCTCTCTTTACCTGTCTCTCTCTCTCTACCTCTCTCTATGTCTCTCTCTCTACCTGTCTCTCTCCCTCTACCTGTCTCTCTCCCTCTACCTGTCTCTCTCTCTACCTGTCTCTCTCTCTCTACCTGTCTCTCTCACTCTCTCTCGAGCTGTCCCTCTCTCACTCTCTCTCTCTGCCTGTCTCTCTCTCTCTGTGCCTATCTCTCTCTCTCTGCCTGTCTCTATCTCGCTACCTGTCGCTCTCTCTCTACTTATCTCTGTCTGTCTCTCTACCTGTCTCTATCTCTCTGTCTCTCTCTACCTGTTTCTGCCTGTCTCTCTCTCTACTGTCTCTACCTGTCTCTCTCTCTCACTACCTGTCTCTCTCACTCTATCTGTCTCTCTCTCACTCTCTCTCTACCTGTGTCTATCTCTCTGTCTCTCGCTCTCTTCCTGTTTCTACCTCTCTCTCTCTCTCTCTCTCTACCTGTCTCTCTCTCACTACCTGTCTCTCTCTCTCTCTACCTGTCTCTGCCTGTCTCACTCTCTCTCTCTACCTGTCTCTCTCTCTCTACCTGTCTATCTCTCTCTACCCGTCTCTCTCTCTACCTGTCTCTCTCTCTCTACTTGACTTTCTCTCTCTACCTGTCTCTGCCTGTCTCTCTCTCTCTACCTGTCTCTCTCTCTCTACCTGTCTCTCTCTCTCTCTACCTGTCTCTCTCTCTCTACGTGTCTCTCTCTCTACCTGTCTCTCTCTCTCTACCTCTCTCTCTCTCTCTCTACCTCCCTCTGCTGTCTCTCTCTCTACCTGTCTCTCTCTCTGTACCTGTCTCTCTTACTCTACCTGTCTGTACTCACTCTCTCTACCTGTCTCTCTCTCTACCTGTCTCTCTCTCTCGACTTGTCTCTCTCTCTACTTGTCTCTCTCTTTCTACCTGTCTTTCTCTCTCTACCTATCTCTGCCTGTCTCTCTCTCTCTACCTGTCTCTCTCTCTCTACCTGTCTCTCTCTCTCTACCTGTCTCTCTCTCTCTCTACCTGTCTCTCTCTCTCTACCTGTCTCTCTCTCTCTCTACCTGTCTCTCTCTCTACCTGTCTCTATGTCTCTCTCTCTCTAACTGTCCCTCTCTCTCTAACTGTCTCTCTCTCTCTACCTGTCTCTCTCTCTCTCCCTACCTCTCTCTCTCTCTCTCTCTCTACCTGTCTGTCTCTCTCTCTCTCTCTACCTGTCTCTCTCTCTCTCTCTACCTGTCTCTCTCTCTCGCTACCTGTCTCTCTCTCTCTCTACCTGTCTCTCCCTGTCTCTCTCACTCTACCTGTCTCTCTCTCTCTACCTGTCTAGCTCTCTCTCTACCTGTCTCTCTCTCTCTCTCTCTCTCTCTCTCTATACCTGTCTCTCTCTCTGTCTCTCTATCTGTCTCTCTTAATCTACCTGTCTCTCTCTCTACTTCTCTCTCTCTCTACTTGTCTCTCTCTCTACCTGTCTCTACCTGTCTCTCTCTCTCTGCCTGTCTCTCTCTCTCTACCTGTCTCTCTCTACCTGTCTCTCTCTCTCTACCTGTCTCTGCCTGTCTCTCTCTCTCTACCTTTCACTCTCTCTCTACCTGTCTCTCTCTCTCTCTCTACCGGTCTCTCTCTCTCTCTACCTCTCTCTCTCTCTCTCTCTCTCTCTCTCTCTACTTGTCTCTCTCTCTGCCCGTCTCTCTCGCTCTACCTGTCTCTCTCTCCCTACCTCTTTCTGCCTGTCTCTCTCTCTCTACCCGTCTCTCTCTCTACCTCTCTCTGCCTGTCTCTCTCTCTCTCTCTACCTCTCCCTCTCTCTCTACTTGTCCCTCTCTCTCTACCTCTCTCTCTCTACTTGTCTCTCTCTCTACCTGTCTCTCTCTCTCTCTCTACCTGTCTCTCTCTCTCTCTACGTCTCTCTCTCTCTCTCTAACTGTCTCTCTCTCTCTCTACCTGTCTCTCTCTCTCTCTCTACGTCTCTCTCTCTCTCTACCTGTCTCTCTCGCTCTCTCTACCTGTCTCTCTCGCTCTCTCTACCTGTCTCTCTCGCTCTCTCTACCTGTCTCTGCCTGTCTCTCTCACTCTACCTGTCTCTCTCCCTCTACCTGTCTAGCTCTCTCTACCTCTCTCTCTCTCTGCCTGTCTCTCTCTCTCTGCCTGTCTCTCTCTCTCTACCTGTCTCTCTCTCTCTACCTGTCCAGCTCTCTCTCTACCTCTCTCTCTCTCTACCTGTCTCTCTCTCTCTACCTGTCTCTCTCTCTTTATCTCTACCTGTCTCTCTCTCTCTCTCTCTCTCTCTACCTGTCTCTCTCTCTCTTTCTCTACCTGTCTCTCTCTCTCTCTACCCCTCTCTCTCTCTCTCTATCTCTACTTGTCTCTCTCTCTACCTCTCTCTGCCTGTCTCTCTCTCTCTACCTGTCTCTCTCTCTCCCTACCTCTTTCTGCCTGTCTCTCTCTCTCTACCTGTCCCTCTCTCTCTACCCGTCTCTCTCTCTCTACCTCTCTCTCTCTCTCTACTTGTCTCTCTCTCTACCTGTCTCTCTCTCTCTCTCTACCTGTCTCTCTCTCTCTACCTGTCTCTCTCTCTCGACTTGTCTCTGTCTCTCTACCTGTCTCTCTCTCTCTCTACCTGTCTCTCTCTCTCTCTACCTGTCTCTCTTTCTCGACTTGTCTCTCTCTCTCGATTGTCTCTCTCTCTCTACCTGTCTCTGCCTGTCTCTCTCTCTCTCTACCTGTCTCTCTCTCTCTCTCAACCTGTCTCTGCCTGTCTCTCTCAATCTGCCTGTCTGTCTCTCTCTCTGCCTGCTCTCTCTCTCTTTGCCTGTCTCTCTCTCTCTCTCTCTACCTGTCTCTCTCTCTACCTGTCTCTCTCTCTCTCTCTACCTCCCTCTGCCTGTCTCTTTCTCTCTACTTGTCTCTTTCTCTGTACCTGTCTCTCTCGCTCTCTCTACCTGTCTCTGCCTGTCTCTCTCACTCTACCTGTCTCTCTCTCTCTACCTGTCTAGCTCTCTCTACCTCTCTCTCTCTCTCTACTTGTCTCTCTCTCTACCTCTCTCTGCCTGTCTCTCTCTACCTGTCTCTCTCTCTCCCTACCTCTTTCTGCCTGTCTCTCTCTCTCTACCTGTCCCTCTCTCTCTACCCGTCTCTCTCTCTCTACCTCTCTCTCTCTCTCTACTTGTCTCTCTCTCTACCTGTCTCTCTCTCTCTCTCTACCTGTCTCTCTCTCTCTACCTGTCTCTCTCTCTCGACTTGTCTCTGTCTCTCTACCTGTCTCTCTCTCTCTCTACCTGTCTCTCTCACTCTCTACCTGTCTCTCTTTCTCGACTTGTCTCTCTCTCTCTACCTGTCTCTCTCTCTCAACCTGTCTCTGCCTGTCTCTCTCAATCTGCCTGTCTCTCTCAATCTGCCTGTCTCTCTCTCTGCCTGCTCTCTCTCGCTTTGCCTGTCTCTCTCTCTCTCTCTCTACCTGTCTCTCTCTCTAACTGTCTCTCTCTCTCTCTACCTCCCTCTGCCTGTCTCTCTCTCTCTACTTGTCTCTTTCTCTGTACCTGTCTCTCTTACTCTACCTGTCTCTCTCTCTACTTGTCTCTCTCTCTCTACTTGTCTCTCTCTCTCTACCTGTCTCTGCCTGTCTCTGTCTCTCTCTACCTGTCTCTCTCTCTCTCTCCCTGTCTCTCTCTCTACCTATCTCTCTCTCTCTGTACCTGTCTCTCTTATTCTACCTGTCTCTCTCTCTCACTCTCTCTCTACCTGTCTCTCTCTCTCTCTACCTGTCTCTCTCTCTCTCCTTGTCTCTCTCTCTCTAATTGTCTCTCTCCCTACCTGTCTGTGCCTGTCTCTCTCTCTCTATCTGTCTCTCTCTCTCTCTACCCGTCTCTCTCTCTCTACCTCTCTCTGCCTGTGTCTCTCTCACTCTACCTGTGTCTCTCTCTCTCTCTACCTCTCTCTCTCTCTACTTGTCTCTCTCTACCTCTCTCTGCCTGTCTCTCTCTCTCTCTCTCTACCTGTCTCTTCCTGTCTCTCTCTCTCTACCTGTCTCTGTCTCTCTCTCTCTCTGCCTGTCTCGCTCTCTCTCTGCCTGTCTCTCTCTCTCTCTCTACCTGCCTCTCTCTCTCTGCCTGTCTCTCTCTCTCTACCTGTCTCTGCCTGCGCTCTCTCTCTCTCTCTCTCTGCCTGTCTCTCTCTCTGTCTACCTGTCTCGCTCTCTCTCCACCTGTCTCTCTGTCTCTCTCTACCTCTCTCTACCTGTCTCTCTCTCTCTACTTGCCTCTCTCTCTCTACCTGTCTCTGCCTGTCTCTCTCACTCTCTCTACCTGTCTCTCTCTCTCTACCTGTCTCTCTCTCTCTCTACCTGTCTCTCTCCCTCTGCCTGTCTCTCTCTCTCTACTTGTCTCTTTCTCTGTACCTGTCTCTCTTACTCTACCTGTCCCTCTCTCTACTTCTCTCTCTCTCTCTACTTGTCTCTCTCTCTCTCTCTACCTGTCTCTGCCTGTCTCTCTCTCTCTCTACCTGTCTCTCTCTCTCTCTACCTGTCTCTCTCTACCTTTGTCTCTCTGTACCTGTCTCTCTTATTCTACCTGTCTCTCTCATTCTCTCTCTACCTGTCTCTCTCTCTGTCTCTACCTGTTTCTCTCTCTCTCTCGCCTTGTCTCTCTCTATCTACCCGTCTCTCTCTCTCTCTCTACCTCTCTCTGCCTGTCTCTCTCTCTCTACCTGTCTCTCTCTCTGTCTCTACCTGTCTCTCTCTCTCTCTCTACCTCTCTCTGCCTGTCTCTCTCTCTCTACCTGTCTCTCTCTCTCTCTACCTGTCTCTCTCTCTTTCTACCTGTCTCTCTCTCTCTCACTCTACCTGTCTCTCTCTCTACCTATCTCTCTCTCTCTGCTTGTCTCTCTCTCTACCTGTCTCTCTCTCTCTCTCTCTACCTCTCTCTGCCTGTCTCTCTCTATCTACCTGTCTCTTCCTGTCTCTCTCTCTCTACCTGTCTCTCTCTCTCTCTCTGCCTGTCTCGCTCTCTCTCAACCTGTCTCTCTCTCTCTCTCTCTACCGGCCTCTCTCTCTCTACTTGTCGCTCTCTCTCTACTTGTCTCTCTCTCTCTCTCTACCTCTCTCTCTCTCTCTCTCCCTGTCTCTCTCTCTCTCTCTCCCTGTCTCTCTCTCTCTCTCTCTCCCTGTCTCTCTCTCTCCCTGTCTCTCTCTCTACTTCTCTCTCTCTCTCTCTTCCTGTCTCTGCTTGTCTCTCTCTCTCTCTCTCCCTGTCTCTCTCTGTCTACTTGTCTGTCTCTCTCTATCTGTCTCTGCCTGTCTCTCCCTCTCTCTCTACCTCTCTCTCTCTCTCTCTACCTGTCTCTCTCTCTCTCTGTACCTGTCTCTCTTACTCTACCTGTCTCTCTCTCACTCTCTCTCTACCTGTCTCTCTCTCTCTACTTGCCTCTCTCTCTACCTGTCTCTACCTCTCTCTCTCTCTCTCTACCTGTCTCTCTCTCTCTACTGTCTCTCTCTCTGTACCTGTCTCTCTTACTCTACCTGTCTCTCTCTCACTCTCTCTCTCTCCCTGTCTCTCTCTCTACCTGTCTCTGCCTGTCTCTCTCTCTCTACCTGTCTCTCTCTCTCTCTCTACCTGTCTCTCTCTCTCTCTCTCTACCTGTCTCTGCCTGTCTCTCTCTCTCTCTCTACCTGTCTCTGCCTGTCTCTCTCTCTCCCTCTACCTGTCTCTCTCTCTCTCTACCTGTCTCTCTCTCTCTCTACGTCTCTCTCTCTCTCTACCTGTCTCTCTCGCTCTCTCTACCTGTCTCTCTCGCTCTCTTTACCTGTCTCTCTCGCTCTCTCTACCTGTCTCTGCCTGTCTCTCTCACTCTACCTGTCTCTCTCTCTCTACCTGTCTAGCTCTCTCTACCTCTCTCTCTCTCTCTACTTGTCTCTCTCTCTACCTGTCTCTCTCTCTCTCTCTACCTGTCTCTCTCTCTCTACCTGTCTCTCTCTCTCGACTTGTCTCTGTCTCTCTACCTGTCTCTCTCTCTCTCTACCTGTCTCTCTCACTCTCTACCTGTCTCTCTTTCTCGACTTGTCTCTCTCTCTCGATTGTCTCTCTCTCTCTACCTGTCTCTGCCTGTCTCTCTCACTCTCTACCTGTCTCTCTCTCTCTCTCTCAACCTGTCTCTGCCTGTCTCTCTCAATCTGCCTGTCTCTCTCAATCTGCCTGTCTCTCTCTCTGCCTGCTCTCTCTCTCTTTGCCTGTCTCTCTCTCTCTCTCTCTACCTGTCTCTCTCTCTACCTGTCTCTCTCTCTCTCTCTACCTCCCTCTGCCTGTCTCTCTCTCTCTACTTGTCTCTTTCTCTGTACCTGTCTCTCTTACTCTACCTGTCTCTCTCTCTACTTGTCTCTCTCTCTCTACTTGTCTCTCTCTCTCTACCTGTCTCTGCCTGTCTCTTTCTCTCTCTACCTGTCTCTCTCTCTCTCTCCCTGTCTCTCTCTCTACCTGTCTCTCTCTCTCTGTACCTGTCTCTCTTATTCTACCTGTCTCTCTCTCTCACTCTCTCTCTACCTGTCTCTCTCTCTCTCCTTGTCTCTCTCTCTCTAATTGTCTCTCTCCCTACCTGTCTGTGCCTGTCTCTCTCTCTCTATCTGTCTCTCTCTCTCTCTACCCGTCTCTCTCTCTCTCTACCTCTCTCTGCCTGTGTCTCTCTCACTCTACCTGTGTCTCTCTCTCTCTCTACCTCTCTCTCTCTCTACTTGTCTCTCTCTACCTCTCTCTGCCTGTCTCTCTCTCTCTCTCTCTACCTGTCTCTTCCTGTCTCTCTCTCTCTACCTGTCTCTGTCTCTCTCTCTCTCTCTCTCTCTGCCTGTCTCGCTCTCTCTCTGCCTGTCTCTCTCTCTCTCTCTCTGCCTGTCTCTCTCTCTCTACCTGTCTCTCTCTCTCTCTCTCTGCCTGTCTCGCTCTCTCTCAACCTGTCTCTCTCTCTCTCTCTCTACCTGCCTCTCTCTCTCTACTTGTCGCTCTCTCTCTCTACTTGTCTCTCTCTCTCTCTCTACCTCTCTCTCTCTCTCTCCCTGTCTCTCTCTCTCTCCCTGTCTCTCTCTCTCTCTCCCTGTCTCTCTCTCTCCCTGTCTCTCTCTCTACTTCTCTCTCTCTCTCTCTTCCTGTCTCTGCTTGTCTCTCTCTCTCTCTCTCTCTCCCTGTCTCTCTCTGTCTACTTGTCTGTCTCTCTCTATCTGTCTCTGCCTGTCTCTCCCTCTCTCTCTACCTGTCTCTCTCTCTCTCTACCTGTCTCTCTCTCTCTCTGTACCTGTCTCTCTTACTCTACCTGTCTCTCTCTCAGTCTCTCTCTACCTGTCTCTCTCTCTCTACTTGCCTCTCTCTCTACCTGTCTCTACCTCTCTCTCTCTCTCTCTACCTGTCTCTCTCTCTCTACTGTCTCTCTCTCTGTACCTGTCTCTCTTACTCTACCTGTCTCTCTCTCACTCTCTCTCTCTCCCTGTCTCTCTCTCTACCTGTCTCTGCCTGTCTCTCTCTCTCTACCTGTCTCTCTCTCTCTCTCTACCTGTCTCTCTCTCTCTCTCTCTACCTGTCTCTGCCTGTCTCTCTCTCTCTCTACCTGTCTCTGCCTGTCTCTCTCTCTCTCTACCTGTCTCTGCCTGTCTCTCTCTCTCCCTCTACCTGTCTCTCTCTCTCTCTACTTGTCTCTCTCTCTCTCTACTTGTCTCTCTCACTACTTGTCTCTGCCTGTCTCTCTCTCTCTCTCTCTACCTGTCTCTCTCTCTCTCTACCTGTCTCTCTCTCTACCTGTCTCTCTCTCTGTACCTGTCTCA
This sequence comes from Chiloscyllium punctatum, assembly GCF_047496795.1. NCBI lineage: Eukaryota > Metazoa > Chordata > Chondrichthyes > Orectolobiformes > Hemiscylliidae > Chiloscyllium > Chiloscyllium punctatum. Next base: position 33,433,559 of record NC_092762.1, on the reverse strand, counting down.
CTTACTCTACCGGTCTCTCTCTCTCTCTTCCTGTCTCTCTCTCTACCTGTCTCTCTCTCTCTCTCTACTTGTATCTCTCTCCCTACTTGTCTCTCTCTCTCTATCTGTCTCTGGCTGTCTTTCTCTCTCTCTACCTGTCTCTCTCTACCTGTCTCTCTCACTCTCTCTACTTGTCTCTCTCTCTCTATTTGTCTCTCTCTCTCTATCTGTCTCTGCCTGTCTCTCTCTCTCTCTCTACCTGTCTCTCTCTCTCTACCTGTCTCTCTCTCTGTACCTGTCTCTCTTACTCTACCTGTCTCTCTCTCACTCTCTCTCCACCTGTCTCTCTCTCTCTCTACTTGCCTCTCTCTCTACCTGTCTCTACCTGTCTCTCTCTCTCTCTCTCTCTGCCTGTCTCTCTCTCTCTCTCTACCTGTCTATCTCTCTCTGCCTGTCTCTCTCTCTCTACCTCTCTCTCTCTCTCTACCTCTCTCTCTCTCTCTCCCTGTCTCTCTCTCTCTCCCTGTCTCTGTCTCTCTACCTCTCTCTGCCTCTCTCTCTCTCTCTACATGCCTCTCTCTCTCTCTCTACCTGTCTCTCTCTCTCTACCTCTCTCTGCCTGTCTCTCTCTCTCTCCCTGTCTCCCTCTGTCTCTACTTGTCTCTCTCTCTCTGCCTGTCTCTCTCTCTCTCTACCTGTCTCTCTCTCTCTCTACCTACCTGTCTCTCTCTCTCTACATCTCTCTGCCTGTCTCTCTCTCTACCTGTCTCTCTCTCTACCTGTCTCTCTCTCTACCTGTCTCTGCCTGTCTCTCTCTCTCTACCTCTCTCTCTCTCTCTCTCTCTCTACCTGTCTCTCTCTTTCTACTTGTCCCTCTCTCTCTACTTGTCTCTCTCTCTACCTGTTTCTGCCTGTCTCTCTCTCTCTCTCTGCCTGTCTCTCTCTCTCTCTACCTGTCTCTCTCTCCCTACCCGTCTCTCTCTCGCTCTACCTCCCTCTGCCTGTCTCTCTCTCTACCTGTCTCTCTCTCTCTGTACCTGTCTCTCTAACTCTACCTATCTCTCTCTCACTCACTCTCTACCTGTCTCTCTCTCTCTACCTGTCTCTCTCTCTCTACATGCCTCTCTCTCTCTCTCTCTCTACCTGTCTCTCTCTCTCTCTACCTCTCTCTACCTGTCTCTCTCTCTCTCTACCTCTCTCTGCCTGTCTCTACTTGTCTCTCTCTCTCTGCCTGTCTCTCTCTCTTTCTCTACCTGTCTCTCTCTTTCTCTACCTGTCTCTCTCTCTACATCTCTCTGCCTGTCTCACTCTCTCTACCTGCCTCTCTCTCTCTACCTGTCTCTCCCTCTACCTGTGTCTCTCTATACCTGTCTATCTCTCTCTCTACTTGTCTCTCTCTCTTTATCTGTCTCTGCCTGTCTCTCCCTCTCTCTCTACCTGTCTCTCTCTCTCTCTACCTGTATCTCTCTCTGTACCTGTCTCTCTCTCACTCTCTCTCTCTACCTGTCTCTCTCTCTACTTGCCTCTCTCTCTACCTGTCTCTACCTGTCTCTCTCTCTCTCTCTCTCTACCTGTCTCTCTCTCTCTACCTGTCTCTCTCTCTGTACCTGTCTCTCTTACTCTACCTGTCTCTCTCTCACTCTCTCTCTCTACCTGTCTCTCTCTCTACCTGTCTCTGCCTGTCTCTCTCTCTCTACCTGTCTCTCTCTCTCTCTCTCTCTCTCTACCTATCACTGCCTGTCTCTCTCTCTCTCTACCTGTCTCTCTCTCTCTCTCTACTTGTCTCTCACTCTCTCTACTTGTCTCTCTCTCACTACATGTCTCTGCCTGTCTCTCTCTCTCTCTCTACCTGTCTCTCTCTCTCTCTACCTGTCTCTCTCTCTACCTGTCTCTCTCTCTCTTTCTCTACCTGTCTCTCTCTCTGTACCTGTCTCTCTTACTCTACCTGTAGCTCTCTCACTCTCTCTACCTGTCTCTCTCTCTACCTGTCTCTCTCTCTCTCTACTTGTCTCTCTCTCTCTACTTGTCTCTCTCTCTTTATCTGTCTCTGGCTGTCTTTCTCTCTCTCTCTACCTCTCTCTCTCTCTCTCTACCTCTCTCTCTCTCTCTCTACCTGTCTCTCTTACTCTACCTGTCTCTCTCTCACTCTCTCTCTACCTGTCTCTCTCTCTCTACTTGCCTCTCTCTCTACCTGTCTCTACCTCTCTCTCTCTCTCTCTACCTGTCTCTCTCTCTCTACTGTCTCTCTCTCTGTACCTGTCTCTCTTACTCTACCTGTCTCTCTCTCACTCTCTCTCTCTCCCTGTCTCTCTCTCTACCTGTCTCTGCCTGTCTCTCTCTCTCTACCTGTCTCTCTCTCTCTCTCTACCTGTCTCTCTCTCTCTACCTGTCTCTGCCTGTCTCTCTCTCTCTCTACCTGTCTCTGCCTGTCTCTCTCTCTCCCTCTACCTGTCTCTCTCTCTCTCTACCTGTCTCTCTCTCTCTCTACGTCTCTCTCTCTCTCTACCTGTCTCTCTCGCTCTCTCTACCTGTCTCTCTCGCTCTCTTTACCTGTCTCTCTCGCTCTCTCTACCTGTCTCTGCCTGTCTCTCTCACTCTACCTGTCTCTCTCTCTCTACCTGTCTAGCTCTCTCTACCTCTCTCTCTCTCTCTACTTGTCTCTCTCTCTACCTGTCTCTCTCTCTCTCTCTACCTGTCTCTCTCTCTCTACCTGTCTCTCTCTCTCGACTTGTCTCTGTCTCTCTACCTGTCTCTCTCTCTCTCTACCTGTCTCTCTCACTCTCTACCTGTCTCTCTTTCTCGACTTGTCTCTCTCTCTCGATTGTCTCTGTCTCTCTACCTGTCTCTGCCTGTCTCTCTCACTCTCTACCTGTCTCTCTCTCTCTCTCAACCTGTCTCTGCCTGTCTCTCTCAATCTGCCTGTCTCTCTCAATCTGCCTGTCTCTCTCTCTCTTTGCCTGTCTCTCTCTCTCTCTCTCTACCTGTCTCTCTCTCTACCTGTCTCTCTCTCTCTCTACCTCCCTCTGCCTGTCTCTCTCTCTCTACTTGTCTCTTTCTCTGTACCTGTCTCTCTTACTCTACCTGTCTCTCTCTCTACTTGTCTCTCTCTCTCTACTTGTCTCTCTCTCTCTACCTGTCTCTGCCTGTCTCTTTCTCTCTCTACCTGTCTCTCTCTCTCTCTCCCTGTCTCTCTCTCTACCTGTCTCTCTCTCTCTGTACCTGTCTCTCTTATTCTACCTGTCTCTCTCTCTCACTCTCTCTCTACCTGTCTCTCTCTCTCTCCTTGTCTCTCTCTCTCTAATTGTCTCTCTCCCTACCTGTCTGTGCCTGTCTCTCTCTCTCTATCTGTCTCTCTCTCTCTCTACCCGTCTCTCTCTCTCTCTACCTCTCTCTGCCTGTGTCTCTCTCACTCTACCTGTGTCTCTCTCTCTCTCTACCTCTCTCTCTCTCTACTTGTCTCTCTCTACCTCTCTCTGCCTGTCTCTCTCTCTCTCTCTCTACCTGTCTCTTCCTGTCTCTCTCTCTCTACCTGTCTCTGTCTCTCTCTCTCTCTCTCTCTCTGCCTGTCTCGCTCTCTCTCTGCCTGTCTCTCTCTCTCTCTCTCTGCCTGTCTCTCTCTCTCTGCCTGTCTCTCTCTCTCTACCTGTCTCTGCCTGCGCTCTCTCTCTCTCTCTCTGCCTGTCTCTCTCTCTCTACCTGTCTCGCTCTCTCTCCACCTGTCTCTCTGTCTCTCTCTACCTCTCTCTACCTGTCTCTCTCTCTCTACTTGCCTCTCTCTCTCTACCTGTCTCTGCCTGTCTCTCTCACTCTCCCTACCTGTCTCTCTCTCTCTACCTGTCTCTCTCTCTCTCTACCTGTCTCTCTCCCTCTGCCTGTCTCTCTCTCTCTACTTGTCTCTTTCTCTGTACCTGTCTCTCTTACTCTACCTGTCCCTCTCTCTACTTCTCTCTCTCTCTCTACTTGTCTCTCTCTCTCTCTCTACCTGTCTCTGCCTGTCTCTCTCTCTCTCTACCTGTCTCTCTCTCTCTCTACCTGTCTCTCTCTACCTTTGTCTCTCTGTACCTGTCTCTCTTATTCTACCTGTCTCTCTCATTCTCTCTCTACCTGTCTCTCTCTCTGACTCTACCTGTTTCTCTCTCTCTCTCGCCTTGTCTCTCTCTATCTACCCGTCTCTCTCTCTCTCTCTACCTCTCTCTGCCTGTCTCTCTCTCTCTACCTGTCTCTCTCTCTGTCTCTACCTGTCTCTCTCTCTCTCTACCTCTCTCTTCCTGTCTCTCTCTCTCTACCTGTCTCTCTCTCTCTCTACCTGTCTCTCTCTCTTTCTACCTGTCTCTCTCTCTCTCACTCTACCTGTCTCTCTCTCTACCTATCTCTCTCTCTCTGCTTGTCTCTCTCTCTACCTGTCTCTCTCTCTCTCTCTACCTCTCTCTGCCTGTCTCTCTCTATCTACCTGTCTCTTCCTGTCTCTCTCTCTCTACCTGTCTCTCTCTCTCTCTCTGCCTGTCTCGCTCTCTCTCAACCTGTCTCTCTCTCTCTCTCTCTACCTGCCTCTCTCTCTCTACTTGTCGCTCTCTCTCTCTACTTGTCTCTCTCTCTCTCTACCTCTCTCTCTCTCTCTCCCTGTCTCTCTCTCTCTCCCTGTCTCTCTCTCTCTCTCCCTGTCTCTCTCTCTCCCTGTCTCTCTCTCTACTTCTCTCTCTCTCTCTCTTCCTGTCTCTGCTTGTCTCTCTCTCTCTCTCTCCCTGTCTCTCTCTGTCTACTTGTCTGTCTCTCTCTATCTGTCTCTGCCTGTCTCTCCCTCTCTCTCTACCTGTCTCTCTCTCTCTCTACCTGTCTCTCTCTCTCTCTGTACCTGTCTCTCTTACTCTACCTGTCTCTCTCTCAGTCTCTCTCTACCTGTCTCTCTCTCTCTACTTGCCTCTCTCTCTACCTGTCTCTACCTCTCTCTCTCTCTCTCTACCTGTCTCTCTCTCTCTACTGTCTCTCTCTCTGTACCTGTCTCTCTTACTCTACCTGTCTCTCTCTCACTCTCTCTCTCTCCCTGTCTCTCTCTCTACCTGTCTCTGCCTGTCTCTCTCTCTCTACCTGTCTCTCTCTCTCTCTCTACCTGTCTCTCTCTCTCTCTCTCTACCTGTCTCTGCCTGTCTCTCTCTCTCTCTACCTGTCTCTGCCTGTCTCTCTCTCTCTCTACCTGTCTCTGCCTGTCTCTCTCTCTCCCTCTACCTGTCTCTCTCTCTCTCTACTTGTCTCTCTCTCTCTCTACTTGTCTCTCTCACTACTTGTCTCTGCCTGTCTCTCTCTCTCTCTCTACCTGTCTCTCTCTCTCTCTACCTGTCTCTCTCTCTACCTGTCTCTCTCTCTGTAGCTGTCTCACTTACTCTACCGGTCTCTCTCTCTCTCTTCCTGTCTCTCTCTCTACCTGTCTCTCTCTCTCTCTCTACTTGTATCTCTCTCCCTACTTGTCTCTCTCTCTCTATCTGTCTCTGGCTGTCTTTCTCTCTCTCTACCTGTCTCTCTCTACCTGTCTCTCTCACTCTCTCTACTTGTCTCTCTCTCTCTATTTGTCTCTCTCTCTCTATCTGTCTCTGCCTGTCTCTCTCTCTCTCTCTACCTGTCTCTCTCTCTCTACCTGTCTCTCTCTCTGTACCTGTCTCTCTTACTCTACCTGTCTCTCTCTCACTCTCTCTCCACCTGTCTCTCTCTCTCTCTACTTGCCTCTCTCTCTACCTGTCTCTACCTGTCTCTCTCTCTCTCTCTCTCTGCCTGTCTCTCTCTCTCTCTCTCTACCTGTCTATCTCTCTCTGCCTGTCTCTCTCTCTCTACCTCTCTCTCTCTCTCTACCTCTCTCTCTCTCTCTCCCTGTCTCTCTCTCTCTCCCTGTCTCTGTCTCTCTACCTCTCTCTGCCTCTCTCTCTCTCTCTACATGCCTCTCTCTCTCTCTCTACCTGTCTCTCTCTCTCTACCTCTCTCTGCCTGTCTCTCTCTCTCTCCCTGTCTCCCTCTGTCTCTACTTGTCTCTCTCTCTCTGCCTGTCTCTCTCTCTCTCTACCTGTCTCTCTCTCTCTCTACCTACCTGTCTCTCTCTCTCTACATCTCTCTGCCTGTCTCTCTCTCTACCTGTCTCTCTCTCTACCTGTCTCTCTCTCTACCTGTCTCTGCCTGTCTCTCTCTCTCTACCTCTCTCTCTCTCTCTCTCTCTCTCTACCTGTCTCTCTCTTTCTACTTGTCCCTCTCTCTCTACTTGTCTCTCTCTCTACCTGTTTCTGCCTGTCTCTCTCTCTCTCTCTGCCTGTCTCTCTCTCTCTCTACCTGTCTCTCTCTCCCTACCCGTCTCTCTCTCGCTCTACCTCCCTCTGCCTGTCTCTCTCTCTACCTGTCTCTCTCTCTCTGTACCTGTCTCTCTAACTCTACCTATCTCTCTCTCACTCACTCTCTACCTGTCTCTCTCTCTCTACCTGTCTCTCTCTCTCTACCTGTCTCTCTCTCTCTACATGCCTCTCTCTCTCTCTCTCTCTACCTGTCTCTCTCTCTCTCTACCTCTCTCTACCTGTCTCTCTCTCTCTCTACCTCTCTCTGCCTGTCTCTACTTGTCTCTCTCTCTCTGCCTCTCTCTCTCTCTCTCTCTACCTGTCTCTCTCTCTCTCTACCTGTCTCTCTCTCTACATCTCTCTGCCTGTCTCACTCTCTCTACCTGCCTCTCTCTCTCTACCTGTCTCTCCCTCCACCTGTGTCTCTCTATACCTGTCTATCTCTCTCTCTACTTGTCTCTCTCTCTTTATCTGTCTCTGCCTGTCTCTCCCTCTCTCTCTACCTGTCTCTCTCTCTCTCTACCTGTATCTCTCTCTGTACCTGTCTCTCTCTCACTCTCTCTCTCTACCTGTCTCTCTCTCTACTTGCCTCTCTCTCTACCTGTCTCTACCTGTCTCTCTCTCTCTCTCTCTACCTGTCTCTCTCTCTCTACCTGTCTCTCTCTCTGTACCTGTCTCTCTTACTCTACCTGTCTCTCTCTCACTCTCTCTCTCTACCTGTCTCTCTCTCTACCTGTCTCTGCCTGTCTCTCTCTCTCTACCTGTCTCTCTCTCTCTCTCTCTACCTATCACTGCCTGTCTCTCTCTCTCTCTACCTGTCTCTCTCTCTCTCTCTACTTGTCTCTCACTCTCTCTACTTGTCTCTCTCTCACTACCTGTCTCTGCCTGTCTCTCTCTCTCTCTCTACCTGTCTCTCTCTCTCTCTACCTTTCTCTCTCTCTACCTGTCTCTCTCTCTCTTTCTCTACCTGTCTCTCTCTCTGTACCTGTCTCTCTTACTCTACCTGTAGCTCTCTCACTCTCTCTACCTGTCTCTCTCTCTACCTGTCTCTCTCTCTCTCTACTTGTCTCTCTCTCTCTACTTGTCTCTCTCTCTTTATCTGTCTCTGGCTGTCTTTCTCTCTCTCTCTACCTCTCTCTCTCTCTCTCTACCTGTCTCTCTCTCTCTGTACCTGTCTCTCTTACTCTACCTGTCTCTCTCTCACTCTCTCTCTACCTGTCTCTCTCTCTCTACTTATCTCTCTCTCTCTACCTCTCTCTGCCCGTCTCTCTCGCTCTACCTGTCTCTCTCTCCCTACCTCTTTCTGCCTGTCTCTCTCTCTCTACCCGTCTCTCTCTCTACCTCTCTCTGCCTGTCTCTCTCTCTCTCTCTCTACCTCTCTCTCCCTCTCTACTTGTCCCTCTCTCTCTACCTCTCTCTCTCTACCTGTCTCTCTCTCTCTCTCTACCTGTCTCTCTCTCTCTACCTCTCTCTCTCTCTCTCTAACTGTCTCTCTCTCTCTCTACCTGTCTCTCTCTCTCTCTCTACGTCTCTCTCTCTCTCTCTACCTGTCTCTCTCTCTCTACCTGTCTCTCTCGCTCTCTCTACCTGTCTCTCTCGCTCTCTCGACCTGTCTCTGCCTGTCTCTCTCACTCTAACTGTCTCTCTCTCTCTACCTGTCTAGCTCTCTCTACCTCTCTCTCTCTCTCTCTGCCTGTCTCTCTCTCTCTACCTGTCTCTCTCTCTCTACCTGTCTAGCTCTCTCTCTACCTCTCTCTCTCTCTACCTGTCTCTCTCTCTCTACCTGTCTCTCTCTCTTTATCTCTACCTGTCTCTCTCTCTCTCTCTCTCTCTCTCTACCTGTCTCTCTCTCTCTTTCTCTACCTGTCTCTCTCTCTCTCTACCCCTCTCTCTCTACTTGTCTCTCTCTCTACCTCTCTCTGCCTGTCTCTCTCTCTCTACCTGTCTCTCTCTCTCTCTACTTGTCTCTCTCTCTCTACTTGTCTCTCTCTCTTTATCTGTCTCTGGCTGTCTTTCTCTCTCTCTCTACCTCTCTCTCTCTCTCTCTACCTGTCTCTCTCTCTCTGTACCTGTCTCTCTTACTCTACCTGTCTCTCTCTCACTCTCTCTCTACCTGTCTCTCTCTCTCTACTTATCTCTCTCTCTCTACCTCTCTCTGCCCGTCTCTCTCGCTCTACCTGTCTCTCTCTCCCTACCTCTTTCTGCCTGTCTCTCTCTCTCTACCCGTCTCTCTCTCTACCTCTCTCTGCCTGTCTCTCTCTCTCTCTCTCTACCTCTCTCTCCCTCTCTACTTGTCCCTCTCTCTCTACCTCTCTCTCTCTACCTGTCTCTCTCTCTCTCTCTACCTGTCTCTCTCTCTCTACCTCTCTCTCTCTCTCTCTAACTGTCTCTCTCTCTCTCTACCTGTCTCTCTCTCTCTCTCTACGTCTCTCTCTCTCTCTCTACCTGTCTCTCTCTCTCTACCTGTCTCTCTCGCTCTCTCTACCTGTCTCTCTCGCTCTCTCGACCTGTCTCTGCCTGTCTCTCTCACTCTAACTGTCTCTCTCTCTCTACCTGTCTAGCTCTCTCTACCTCTCTCTCTCTCTCTCTGCCTGTCTCTCTCTCTCTACCTGTCTCTCTCTCTCTACCTGTCTAGCTCTCTCTCTACCTCTCTCTCTCTCTACCTGTCTCTCTCTCTCTACCTGTCTCTCTCTCTTTATCTCTACCTGTCTCTCTCTCTCTCTCTCTCTCTCTCTACCTGTCTCTCTCTCTCTTTCTCTACCTGTCTCTCTCTCTCTCTACCCCTCTCTCTCTACTTGTCTCTCTCTCTACCTCTCTCTGCCTGTCTCTCTCTCTCTACCTGTCTCTCTCTCTCCCTACCTCTTTCTGCCTGTCTCTCTCTCTCTACCTGTCCCTCTCTCTCTACCCGTCTCTCTCTCTCTCTCTACCTCTCTCTCTCTCTCTACTTGTCTCTCTCTCTACCTGTCTCTCTCTCTCTCTCTACCTGTCTCTCTCTCTCTACCTGTCTCTCTCTCTCGACTTGTCTCTGTCTCTCTACCTGTCTCTCTCTCTCTCTACCTGTCTCTCTCACTCTCTACCTGTCTCTCTTTCACGACTTGTCTCTCTCTCTCGATTGTCTCTCTCTCTCTACCTGTCTCTGCCTGTCTCTCTCTCTCTCTACCTGTCTCTCTCTCTCTCTCTACCTGTCTCTCTCTCTCGACTTGTCTCTCTCTCTCGATTGTCTCTCTCTCTCTACCTGTCTCTGCCTGTCTCTCTCAATCTGCCTGTCTCTCTCTCTCTCTGCCTGCTCTCTCTCTCATTGCCTGTCTCTCTCTCTCTCTCTACCTGTCTCTCTATCTACCTGTCTCTCTCTCTCTCTACCTCCCTCTGCCTGTCTCTCTCTCTCTACTTGTCTCTTTCTCTGTACCTGTCTCTCTTACTCTACCTGTCTCTCTCTCTACTTGTCTCTCTCTCTCTACTTGTCTCTCTCTCTCTACCTGTCTCTGCCTGTCTCTGTCTCTCTCTACCTGTCTCTCTCTCTCTGTACCTGTCTCTCTTATTCTACCTGTCTCTCTCTCTCTACCTGTCTAGCTCTCTCTCTACCTCTCTCTCTCTCTACCTGTCTCTCTCTCTCTACCTGTCTCTCTCTCTTTATCTCTACCTGTCTCTCTCTCTCTCTCTCTCTCTACCTGTCTCTCTCTCTACCTGTCTCTCTCTCTCTCTCTACCTCCCTCTGCCTGTCTCTCTCTCTCTACTTGTCTCTTTCTCTGTACCTGTCTCTCTTACTCTACCTGTCTCTCTCTCTGCTTGTCTCTCTCTCTCTACTTGTCTCTCTCTCTCTACCTGTCTCTGCCTGTCTCTGTCTCTCTCTACCTGTCTCTCTCTCTCTCTCCCTGTCTCTCTCTCTACCTGTCTCTCTCTCTCTGTACCTGTCTCTCTTATTCTACCTGTCTCTCTCTCTCACTCTCTCTCTACCTCTCTCTCTCTCTCTCTACCTGTCTCTCTCTCTCTCCTTGTCTCTCTCTCTCTAATTGTCTCTCTCCCTACCTGTCTGTGCCTGTCTCTCTCTCTCTATCTGTCTCTCTCTCTCTCTACCCGTCTCTCTCTCTCTACCTCTCTCTGCCTGTGTCTCTCTCACTCTACCTGTGTCTCTCTCTCTCTCTACCTCTCTCTCTCTCTACTTGTCTCTCTCTACCTCTCTCTGCCTGTCTCTCTCTCTCTCTACCTGTCTCTTCCTGTCTCTCTCTCTCTACCTGTCTCTGTCTCTCTCTCTCTCTCTCTCTGCCTGTCTCGCTCTCTCTCTGCCTGTCTCTCTCTCTCTCTCTGCCTGTCTCTCTCTCTCTCTGCCTGTCTCTCTCTCTCTACCTGTCTCTGCCTGCGCTCTCTCTCTCTCTCTCTGCCTGTCTCTCTCTCTCTCTACCTGTCTCGCTCTCTCTCCACCTGTCTCTCTGTCTCTCTCTACCTCTCTCTACCTGTCTCTCTCTCTCTACTTGCCTCTCTCTCTCTACCTGTCTCTGCCTGTCTCTCTCACTCTCTCTACCTGTCTCTCTCTCTCTACCTGTCTCTCTCTCTCTCTACCTGTCTCTCTCCCTCTGCCTGTCTCTCTCTCTCTACTTGTCTCTTTCTCTGTACCTGTCTCTCTTACTCTACCTGTCCCTCTCTCTACTTCTCTCTCTCTCTCTACTTGTCTCTCTCTCTCTCTCTACCTGTCTCTGCCTGTCTCTCTCTCCCTCTACCTGTCTCTCTCTACCTTTGTCTCTCTGTACCTGTCTCTCTTATTCTACCTGTCTCTCTCATTCTCTCTCTACCTGTCTCTCTCTCTGTCTCTACCTGTTTCTCTCTCTCTCTCGCCTTGTCTCTCTCTATCTACCCGTCTCTCTCTCTCTCTCTACCTCTCTCTGCCTGTCTCTCTCTCTCTACCTGTCTCTCTCTCTGTCTCTACCTGTCTCTCTCTCTCTCTCTACCTCTCTCTGCCTGTCTCTCTCTCTCTACCTGTCTCTCTCTCTCTCTACCTGTCTCTCTCTCTTTCTACCTGTCTCTCTCTCTCTCACTCTACCTGTCTCTCTCTCTACCTATCTCTCTCTCTCTGCTTGTCTCTCTCTCTACCTCTCTCTCTCTCTCTTTCTACCTCTCTCTGCCTGTCTCTCTCTATCTACCTGTCTCTTCCTGTCTCTCTCTCTCTACCTGTCTCTCTCTCTCTCTCTGCCTGTCTCGCTCTCTCTCAACCTGTCTCTCTCTCTCTCTCTCTACCTGCCTCTCTCTCTCTACTTGTCGCTCTCTCTCTCTACTTGTCTCTCTCTCTCTCTCTACCTCTCTCTCTCTCTCTCTCCCTGTCTCTCTCTCTCTCTCCCTGTCTCTCTCTCTCCCTGTCTCTCTCTCTACTTCTCTCTCTCTCTCTCTCTTCCTGTCTCTGCTTGTCTCTCTCTCTCTCTCTCTCTCCCTGTCTCTCTCTGTCTACTTGTCTGTCTCTCTCTATCTGTCTCTGCCTGTCTCTCCCTCTCTCTCTACCTGTCTCTCTCTCTCTCTACCTGTCTCTCTCTCTCTCTGTACCTGTCTCTCTTACTCTACCTGTCTCTCTCTCAGTCTCTCTCTACCTGTCTCTCTCTCTCTACTTGCCTCTCTCTCTACCTGTCTCTACCTCTCTCTCTCTCTCTCTACCTGTCTCTCTCTCTCTACTGTCTCTCTCTCTGTACCTGTCTCTCTTACTCTACCTGTCTCTCTCTCACTCTCTCTCTCTCTCCCTGTCTCTCTCTCTCTCTACGTCTCTCTCTCTCTCTCTCTACCTGTCTCTCTCTCTCTACCTGTCTCTCTCGCTCTCTCTACCTGTCTCTCTCGCTCTCTCTACCTGTCTCTGCCTGTCTCTCTCACTCTACCTGTCTCTCTCTCTCTACCTGTCTAGCTCTCTCTACCTCTCTCTCTCTCTCTGCCTGTCTCTCTCTCTCTACCTGTCTCTCTCTCTCTACCTGTCTAGCTCTCCCTCTACCTCTCTCTCTCTCTACCTGTCTCTCTCTCTACCTGTCTCTCTCTCTTTATCTCTACCTGTCTCTCTCTCTCTCTCTCTCTCTCTACCTGTCTCTGTCTCTCTACCTGTCTCTCTCTCTCTCTACCTGTCTCTCTCACTCTCTACCTGTCTCTCTTTCACGACTTGTCTCTCTCTCTCGATTGTCTCTCTCTCTCTACCTGTCTCTGCCTGTCTCTCTCTCTCTCTACCTGTCTCTCTCTCTCTCTCTACCTGTCTCTCTCTCTCGACTTGTCTCTCTCTCTCGATTGTCTCTCTCTCTCTACCTGTCTCTGCCTGTCTCTCTCAATCTGCCTGTCTCTCTCTCTCTCTGCCTGCTCTCTCTCTCATTGCCTGTCTCTCTCTCTCTCTCTACCTGTCTCTCTATCTACCTGTCTCTCTCTCTCTCTACCTCCCTCTGCCTGTCTCTCTCTCTCTACTTGTCTCTTTCTCTGTACCTGTCTCTCTTACTCTACCTGTCTCTCTCTCTACTTGTCTCTCTCTCTCTACTTGTCTCTCTCTCTCTACCTGTCTCTGCCTGTCTCTGTCTCTCTCTACCTGTCTCTCTCTCTCTGTACCTGTCTCTCTTATTCTACCTGTCTCTCTCTCTCTCTACCTGTCTAGCTCTCTCTCTACCTCTCTCTCTCTCTACCTGTCTCTCTCTCTCTACCTGTCTCTCTCTCTTTATCTCTACCTGTCTCTCTCTCTCTCTCTCTCTCTCTACCTGTCTCTCTCTCTACCTGTCTCTCTCTCTCTCTCTACCTCCCTCTGCCTGTCTCTCTCTCTCTACTTGTCTCTTTCTCTGTACCTGTCTCTCTTACTCTACCTGTCTCTCTCTCTACTTGTCTCTCTCTCTCTACTTGTCTCTCTCTCTCTACCTGTCTCTGCCTGTCTCTGTCTCTCTCTACCTGTCTCTCTCTCTCTCTCTCCCTGTCTCTCTCTCTACCTGTCTCTCTCTCTCTGTACCTGTCTCTCTTATTCTACCTGTCTCTCTCTCTCACTCTCTCTCTACCTGTCTCTCTCTCTCTCTACCTGTCTCTCTCTCTCTCCTTGTCTCTCTCTCTCTAATTGTCTCTCTCCCTACCTGTCTGTGCCTGTCTCTCTCTCTCTATCTGTCTCTCTCTCTCTCTACCCGTCTCTCTCTCTCTACCTCTCTCTGCCTGTGTCTCTCTCACTCTACCTGTGTCTCTCTCTCTCTACCTCTCTCCCTCTCTACTTGTCTCTCTCTACCTCTCTCTGCCTGTCTCTCTCTCTCTCTCTACCTGTCTCTTCCTGTCTCTCTCTCTCTACCTGTCTCTGTCTCTCTCTCTCTCTCTCTCTCTGCCTGTCTCGCTCTCTCTCTGCCTGTCTCTCTCTCTCTCTCTGCCTGTCTCTCTCTCTCTGCCTGTCTCTCTCTCTTTACCTGTCTCTGCCTGCGCTCTCTCTCTCTCTCTCTCTCTGCCTGTCTCTCTCTCTCTACCTGTCTCGCTCTCTCTCCACCTGTCTCTCTGTCTCTCTCTACCTCTCTCTACCTGTCTCTCTCTCTGTCTCTACCTGTCTCTCTCTCTGTCTCTACCTGTCTCTCTCTCTCTCTCTACCTCTCTCTGCCTGTCTCTCTCTCTCTACCTGTCTCTCTCTCTCTCTACCTGTCTCTCTCTCTTTCTACCTGTCTCTCTCTCTCTCACTCTACCTGTCTCTCTCTCTACCTATCTCTCTCTCTCTGCCTGTCTCTCTCTCTACCTGTCTCTCTCTCTCTCTCTACCTCTCTCTGCCTGTCTCTCTCTATCTACCTGTCTCTTCCTGTCTCTCTCTCTCTACCTGTCTCTCTCTCTCTCTCTGCCTGTCTCGCTCTCTCTCAACCTGTCTCTCTCTCTCTCTCTCTACCTGCCTCTCTCTCTCTACTTGTCGCTCTCTCTCTCTACTTGTCTCTCTCTCTCTCTCTACCTCTCTCTCTCTCTCTCTCTCTCCCTGTCTCTCTCTCTCTCTCCCTGTCTCTCTCTCTCCCTGTCTCTCTCTCTACTTCTCTCTCTCTCTCTCTTCCTGTCTCTGCTTGTCTCTCTCTCTCTCTCTCCCTGTCTCTCTCTGTCTACTTGTCTGTCTCTCTCTATCTGTCTCTGCCTGTCTCTCCCTCTCTCTCTACCTGTCTCTCTCTCTCTCTACCTGTCTCTCTCTCTCTCTGTACCTGTCTCTCTTACTCTACCTGTCTCTCTCTCAGTCTCTCTCTACCTGTCTCTCTCTCTCTACTTGCCTCTCTCTCTACCTGTCTCTACCTCTCTCTCTCTCTCTCTACCTGTCTCTCTCTCTCTACTGTCTCTCTCTCTGTACCTGTCTCTCTTACTCTACCTGTCTCTCTCTCACTCTCTCTCTCTCCCTGTCTCTCTCTCTACCTGTCTCTGCCTGTCTTTCTCTCTCTACCTGTCTCTCTCTCTCTCTACCTGTCTCTCTCTCTCTCTCTCTCTACCTGTCTCTGCCTGTCTCTCTCTCTCTCTACCTGTCTCTGCCTGTCTCTCTCTCTCCCTCTACCTGTCTCTCTCTCTCTCTACTTGTCTCTCTCTCTCTCTACTTGTCTCTCTCACTACTTGTCTCTGCCTGTCTCTCTCTCTCTCTACCTGTCTCTCTCTCTCTCTACCTGTCTCTCTCTCTACCTGTCTCTCTCTCTGTACCTGTCTCACTTACTCTACCGGTCTCCCTCTCTCTCTTCCTGTCTCTCTCTCTACCTGTCTCTCTCTCTCTCTCTCTACTTGTATCTCTCTCCCTACTTGTCTCTCTCTCTCTATCTGTCTCTGGCTGTCTTTCTCTCTCTCTACCTGTCTTTCTCTCTCTCTCTTCCTCTCTCTCACTCTCTACCTTTCTCTCTCTCACTCTCTCTACCTGTCTCTCTCTACCTGTCTCTCTCACTCTCTCTACTTGTCTCTCTCTCTCTATTTGTCTCTCTCTCTCTATCTGTCTCTGCCTGTCTCTCTCTCTCTCTCTACCTGTCTCTCTCTCTCTACGTGTCTCTCTCTCTGTACCTGTCTCTCTTACTCTACCTGTCTCTCTCTCACTCTCTCTCCACCTGTCTCTCTCTCTCTCTACTTGCCTCTCTCTCTACCTGTCTCTACCTGTCTCTCTCTCTCTCTCTCTCTACCTGTCTCTCTCTCTCTCTATCTGTCTCTCTCTCTACATCTCTCTGCCTGTCTCACTCTCTCTACCTGCCTCTCTCTCTCTACCTGTCTCTCCCTCTACCTGTGTCTCTCTATACCTGTCTATCTCTCTCTCTACTTGTCTCTCTCTCTTTATCTGTCTCTGCCTGTCTCTCCCTCTCTCTCTACCTGTCTCTCTCTCTCTCTACCTGTATCTCTCTCTGTACCTGTCTCTCTCTCACTCTCTCTCTCTACCTGTCTCTCTCTCTACTTGCCTCTCTCTCTACCTGTCTCTACCTGTCTCTCTCTCTCTCTCTCTCTGCCTGTCTCTCTCTCTCTCTCTACCTGTCTATCTCTCTCTGCCTGTCTCTCTCTCTCTACCTCTCTCTCTCTCTCTACCTCTCTCTCTCTCTCTCCCTGTCTCTCTCTCTCTCCCTGTCTCTGTCTCTCTACCTCTCTCTGCCTCTCTCTCTCTCTCTACATGCCTCTCTCTCTCTCTCTACCTGTCTCTCTCTCTCTACCTCTCTCTGCCTGTCTCTCTCTCTCTCCCTGTCTCCCTCTGTCTCTACTTGTCTCTCTCTCTCTGCCTGTCTCTCTCTCTCTCTACCTGTCTCTCTCTCTCTCTACCTGTCTCTCTCTCTCTACATCTCTCTGCCTGTCTCTCTCTACCTGTCTCTCTCTCTACCTGTCTCTCTCTCTACCTGTCTCTGCCTGTCTCTCTCTCTCTACCTCTCTCTCTCTCTCTCTCTACCTGTCTCTCTCTTTCTACTTGTCCCTCTCTCTCTACTTGTCTCTCTCTCTACCTGTTTCTGCCTGTCTCTCTCTCTCTCTCTGCCTGTCTCTCTCTCTCTCTGCCTGTCTCTCTCTCCCTACCCGTCTCTCTCTCGCTCTACCTCCCTCTGCCTGTCTCTCTCTCTACCTGTCTCTCTCTCTCTGTACCTGTCTCTCTAACTCTACCTATCTCTCTCTCACTCACTCTCTACCTGTCTCTCTCTCTCTACCTGTCTCTCTCTCTCTACATGCCTCTCTCTCTCTCTCTACCTGTCTCTCTCTCTCTCTACCTCTCTCTGCCTGTCTCTCTCTCTCTACCTGTCTCCCTCTGTCTCTACTTGTCTCTCTCTCTCTGCCTGTCTCTCTCTCTCTCTCTACCTGTCTCTCTCTCTCTCTACCTGTCTCTCTCTCTACATCTCTCTGCCTGTCTCACTCTCTCTACCTGCCTCTCTCTCTCTACCTGTCTCTCCCTCTACCTGTGTCTCTCTATACCTGTCTATCTCTCTCTCTACTTGTCTCTCTCTCTTTATCTGTCTCTGCCTGTCTCTCCCTCTCTCTCTACCTGTCTCTCTCTCTCTACCTGTATCTCTCTCTGTACCTGTCTCTCTCTCACTCTCTCTCTCTACCTGTCTCTCTCTCTACTTGCCTCTCTCTCTACCTGTCTCTACCTGTCTCTCTCTCTCTCTCTCTCTCTACCTGTCTCTCTCTCTCTACCTGTCTCTCTCTCTGTACCTGTCTCTCTTACTCTACCTGTCTCTCTCTCACTCTCTCTCTCTACCTGTCTCTCTCTCTACCTGTCTCTGCCTGTCTCTCTCTCTCTACCTGTCTCTCTCTCTCTCTACCTATCACTGCCTGTCTCTCTCTCTCTCTACCTGTCTCTCTCTCTCTCTCTCTACTTGTCTCTCTCTCTCTACTTGTCTCTCTCTCACTACCTGTCTCTGCCTGTCTCTCTCTCTCTACCTGTCTCTCTCTCTCTCTACCTGTCTCTCTCTCTACCTGTCTCTCTCTCTCTTTCTCTACCTGTCTCTCTCTCTGTACCTGTCTCTCTTACTCTACCTGTAGCTCTCTCACTCTCTCTACCTGTCTCTCTCTCTACCTGTCTCTCTCTCTCTCTACTTGTCTCTCTCTCTCTACTTGTCTCTCTCTCTCTATCTGTCTCTGGCTGTCTTTCTCTCTCTCTCTACCTCTCTCTCTCTCTCTCTACCTGTCTCTCTCTCTCTGTACCTGTCTCTCTTACTCTACCTGTCTCTCTCTCACTCTCTTTCTACCTGTCTCTCTCTCTCTACTTATCTCTCTCTCTCTACCTCTCTCTGCCCGTCTCTCTCGCTCTACCTGTCTCTCTCTCCCTACCTCTTTCTGCCTGTCTCTCTCTCTCTACCCGTCTCTCTCTCTACCTCTCTCTGCCTGTCTCTCTCTCTCTCTCTCTACCTCTCTCTCTCTCTCTACTTGTCCCTCTCTCTCTACCTCTCTCTCTCTACCTGTCTCTCTCTCTCTCTACCTGTCTCTCTCTCTCTACCTCTCTCTCTCTCTCTAACTGTCTCTCTCTCTCTCTACCTGTCTCTCTCTCTCTCTCTACGTCTCTCTCTCTCTCTCTACCTGTCTCTCTCTCTCTACCTGTCTCTCTCGCTCTCTCTACCTGTCTCTCTCGCTCTCTCTACCTGTCTCTGCCTGTCTCTCTCACTCTAACTGTCTCTCTCTCTCTACCTGTCTAGCTCTCTCTACCTCTCTCTCTCTCTGCCTGTCTCTCTCTCTCTACCTGTCTCTGCCTGTCTCTCTCTCTACCTGTCTCTCTCTCTCTACTTGTCTCTGCCTGTCTCTCTCTCTCTCTACCTGTCTCTGCCTGTCTCTCTCTCTACCTGTCTCTCTCTCTCGACTTGTCTCTCTCTCTCGATTGTCTCTCTCTCTCTACCTGTCTCTGCCTGTCTCTCTCACTCTGCCTGTCTCTCTCTCTCTCTGCCTGCTCTCTCTCTCTTTGCCTGTCTCTCTCTCTCTCTCTCTACCTGTCTCTCTATCTACCTGTCTCTCTCTCTCTCTACCTCCCTCTGCCTGTCTCTCTCTCTCTACTTGTCTCTTTCTCTGTACCTGTCTCTCTTACTCTACCTGTCTCTCTCTCTCTACTTGTCTCTCTCTCTCTACTTGTCTCTCTCTCTCTACCTGTCTCTGTCTGTCTCTGTCTATCTCTACCTGTCTCTCTCTCTCTGTACCTGTCTCTCTTATTCTACCTGTCTCTCTCTCTCACTCTCTCTCTACCTGTCTCTCTCTCTCTACCTGTCTCTCTCTCTCTCCTTGTCTCTCTCTCTCTAATTGTCTCTCTCCCTACCTGTCTGTGCCTGTCTCTCTCTCTCTCTATCTGTCTCTCTCTCTCTACCCGTCTCTCTCTCTCTCTCTACCTCTCTCTGCCTGTGACTCTCTCACTCTACCTGTGTCTCTCTCTCTCTCTACCTCTCTCTCTCTCTACTTGTCTCTCTCTACCTCTCTCTCTACCTCTCTCTGCCTGTCTCTCTCTCTCTCTCTACCTGTCTCTTCCTGTCTCTTTCTCTCTCTACCTGTCTCTGTCTCTCTCTCTCTCTCTCTCTCTGCCTGTCTCGCTCTCTCTCTGCCTGTCTCTCTCTCTCTCTCTGCCTGTCTCTCTCTCTCTGCCTGTCTCTCTCTCTTTACCTGTCTCTGCCTGCGCTCTCTCTCTCTCTCTCTCTCTGCCTGTCTCTCTCTCTCTACCTGTCTCGCTCTCTCTCCACCTGTCTCTCTGTCTCTCTCTACCTCTCTCTACCTGTCTCTCTCTCTGTCTCTACCTGTCTCTCTCTCTGTCTCTACCTGTCTCTCTCTCTCTCTCTACCTCTCTCTGCCTGTCTCTCTCTCTCTACCTGTCTCTCTCTCTCTCTACCTGTCTCTCTCTCTTTCTACCTGTCTCTCTCTCTCTCACTCTACCTGTCTCTCTCTCTACCTATCTCTCTCTCTCTGCCTGTCTCTCTCTCTACCTGTCTCTCTCTCTCTCTCTACCTCTCTCTGCCTGTCTCTCTCTATCTACCTGTCTCTTCCTGTCTCTCTCTCTCTACCTGTCTCTCTCTCTCTCTCTGCCTGTCTCGCTCTCTCTCAACCTGTCTCTCTCTCTCTCTCTCTACCTGCCTCTCTCTCTCTACTTGTCGCTCTCTCTCTCTACTTGTCTCTCTCTCTCTCTCTACCTCTCTCTCTCTCTCTCTCTCTCCCTGTCTCTCTCTCTCTCTCCCTGTCTCTCTCTCTCCCTGTCTCTCTCTCTACTTCTCTCTCTCTCTCTCTTCCTGTCTCTGCTTGTCTCTCTCTCTCTCTCTCCCTGTCTCTCTCTGTCTACTTGTCTGTCTCTCTCTATCTGTCTCTGCCTGTCTCTCCCTCTCTCTCTACCTGTCTCTCTCTCTCTCTACCTGTCTCTCTCTCTCTCTGTACCTGTCTCTCTTACTCTACCTGTCTCTCTCTCAGTCTCTCTCTACCTGTCTCTCTCTCTCTACTTGCCTCTCTCTCTACCTGTCTCTACCTCTCTCTCTCTCTCTCTACCTGTCTCTCTCTCTCTACTGTCTCTCTCTCTGTACCTGTCTCTCTTACTCTACCTGTCTCTCTCTCACTCTCTCTCTCTCCCTGTCTCTCTCTCTACCTGTCTCTGCCTGTCTTTCTCTCTCTACCTGTCTCTCTCTCTCTCTACCTGTCTCTCTCTCTCTCTCTCTCTACCTGTCTCTGCCTGTCTCTCTCTCTCTCTACCTGTCTCTGCCTGTCTCTCTCTCTCCCTCTACCTGTCTCTCTCTCTCTCTACTTGTCTCTCTCTCTCTCTACTTGTCTCTCTCACTACTTGTCTCTGCCTGTCTCTCTCTCTCTCTACCTGTCTCTCTCTCTCTCTACCTGTCTCTCTCTCTACCTGTCTCTCTCTCTGTACCTGTCTCACTTACTCTACCGGTCTCCCTCTCTCTCTTCCTGTCTCTCTCTCTACCTGTCTCTCTCTCTCTCTCTCTACTTGTATCTCTCTCCCTACTTGTCTCTCTCTCTCTATCTGTCTCTGGCTGTCTTTCTCTCTCTCTACCTGTCTTTCTCTCTCTCTCTTCCTCTCTCTCACTCTCTACCTTTCTCTCTCTCACTCTCTCTACCTGTCTCTCTCTACCTGTCTCTCTCACTCTCTCTACTTGTCTCTCTCTCTCTATTTGTCTCTCTCTCTCTATCTGTTTCTGCCTGTCTCTCTCTCTCTCTCTACCTGTCTCTCTCTCTCTACGTGTCTCTCTCTCTGTACCTGTCTCTCTTACTCTACCTGTCTCTCTCTCACTCTCTCTCCACCTGTCTCTCTCTCTCTCTACTTGCCTCTCTCTCTACCTGTCTCTACCTGTCTCTCTCTCTCTCTCTCTCTACCTGTCTCTCTCTCTCTCTATCTGTCTCTCTCTCTACATCTCTCTGCCTGTCTCACTCTCTCTACCTGCCTCTCTCTCTCTACCTGTCTCTCCCTCTACCTGTGTCTCTCTATACCTGTCTATCTCTCTCTCTACTTGTCTCTCTCTCTTTATCTGTCTCTGCCTGTCTCTCCCTCTCTCTCTACCTGTCTCTCTCTCTCTCTACCTGTATCTCTCTCTGTACCTGTCTCTCTCTCACTCTCTCTCTCTACCTGTCTCTCTCTCTACTTGCCTCTCTCTCTACCTGTCTCTACCTGTCTCTCTCTCTCTCTCTCTCTGCCTGTCTCTCTCTCTCTCTCTACCTGTCTATCTCTCTCTGCCTGTCTCTCTCTCTCTACCTCTCTCTCTCTCTCTACCTCTCTCTCTCTCTCTCCCTGTCTCTCTCTCTCTCCCTGTCTCTGTCTCTCTACCTCTCTCTGCCTCTCTCTCTCTCTCTACATGCCTCTCTCTCTCTCTCTACCTGTCTCTCTCTCTCTACCTCTCTCTGCCTGTCTCTCTCTCTCTCCCTGTCTCCCTCTGTCTCTACTTGTCTCTCTCTCTCTGCCTGTCTCTCTCTCTCTCTACCTGTCTCTCTCTCTCTCTACCTGTCTCTCTCTCTCTACATCTCTCTGCCTGTCTCTCTCTACCTGTCTCTCTCTCTACCTGTCTCTCTCTCTACCTGTCTCTGCCTGTCTCTCTCTCTCTACCTCTCTCTCTCTCTCTCTCTACCTGTCTCTCTCTTTCTACTTGTCCCTCTCTCTCTACTTGTCTCTCTCTCTACCTGTTTCTGCCTGTCTCTCTCTCTCTCTCTGCCTGTCTCTCTCTCTCTCTGCCTGTCTCTCTCTCCCTACCCGTCTCTCTCTCGCTCTACCTCCCTCTGCCTGTCTCTCTCTCTACCTGTCTCTCTCTCTCTGTACCTGTCTCTCTAACTCTACCTATCTCTCTCTCACTCACTCTCTACCTGTCTCTCTCTCTCTACCTGTCTCTCTCTCTCTACATGCCTCTCTCTCTCTCTCTACCTGTCTCTCTCTCTCTCTACCTCTCTCTGCCTGTCTCTCTCTCTCTACCTGTCTCCCTCTGTCTCTACTTGTCTCTCTCTCTCTGCCTGTCTCTCTCTCTCTCTCTACCTGTCTCTCTCTCTCTCTACCTGTCTCTCTCTCTACATCTCTCTGCCTGTCTCACTCTCTCTACCTGCCTCTCTCTCTCTACCTGTCTCTCCCTCTACCTGTGTCTCTCTATACCTGTCTATCTCTCTCTCTACTTGTCTCTCTCTCTTTATCTGTCTCTGCCTGTCTCTCCCTCTCTCTCTACCTGTCTCTCTCTCTCTACCTGTATCTCTCTCTGTACCTGTCTCTCTCTCACTCTCTCTCTCTACCTGTCTCTCTCTCTACTTGCCTCTCTCTCTACCTGTCTCTACCTGTCTCTCTCTCTCTCTCTCTCTCTACCTGTCTCTCTCTCTCTACCTGTCTCTCTCTCTGTACCTGTCTCTCTTACTCTACCTGTCTCTCTCTCACTCTCTCTCTCTACCTGTCTCTCTCTCTACCTGTCTCTGCCTGTCTCTCTCTCTCTACCTGTCTCTCTCTCTCTCTACCTATCACTGCCTGTCTCTCTCTCTCTCTACCTGTCTCTCTCTCTCTCTCTCTACTTGTCTCTCTCTCTCTACTTGTCTCTCTCTCACTACCTGTCTCTGCCTGTCTCTCTCTCTCTACCTGTCTCTCTCTCTCTCTACCTGTCTCTCTCTCTACCTGTCTCTCTCTCTCTTTCTCTACCTGTCTCTCTCTCTGTACCTGTCTCTCTTACTCTACCTGTAGCTCTCTCACTCTCTCTACCTGTCTCTCTCTCTACCTGTCTCTCTCTCTCTCTACTTGTCTCTCTCTCTCTACTTGTCTCTCTCTCTCTATCTGTCTCTGGCTGTCTTTCTCTCTCTCTCTACCTCTCTCTCTCTCTCTCTACCTGTCTCTCTCTCTCTGTACCTGTCTCTCTTACTCTACCTGTCTCTCTCTCACTCTCTTTCTACCTGTCTCTCTCTCTCTACTTATCTCTCTCTCTCTACCTCTCTCTGCCCGTCTCTCTCGCTCTACCTGTCTCTCTCTCCCTACCTCTTTCTGCCTGTCTCTCTCTCTCTACCCGTCTCTCTCTCTACCTCTCTCTGCCTGTCTCTCTCTCTCTCTCTCTACCTCTCTCTCTCTCTCTACTTGTCCCTCTCTCTCTACCTCTCTCTCTCTACCTGTCTCTCTCTCTCTCTACCTGTCTCTCTCTCTCTACCTCTCTCTCTCTCTCTAACTGTCTCTCTCTCTCTCTACCTGTCTCTCTCTCTCTCTCTACGTCTCTCTCTCTCTCTCTACCTGTCTCTCTCTCTCTACCTGTCTCTCTCGCTCTCTCTACCTGTCTCTCTCGCTCTCTCTACCTGTCTCTGCCTGTCTCTCTCACTCTAACTGTCTCTCTCTCTCTACCTGTCTAGCTCTCTCTACCTCTCTCTCTCTCTGCCTGTCTCTCTCTCTCTACCTGTCTCTGCCTGTCTCTCTCTCTACCTGTCTCTCTCTCTCTACTTGTCTCTGCCTGTCTCTCTCTCTCTCTACCTGTCTCTGCCTGTCTCTCTCTCTACCTGTCTCTCTCTCTCGACTTGTCTCTCTCTCTCGATTGTCTCTCTCTCTCTACCTGTCTCTGCCTGTCTCTCTCACTCTGCCTGTCTCTCTCTCTCTCTGCCTGCTCTCTCTCTCTTTGCCTGTCTCTCTCTCTCTCTCTCTACCTGTCTCTCTATCTACCTGTCTCTCTCTCTCTCTACCTCCCTCTGCCTGTCTCTCTCTCTCTACTTGTCTCTTTCTCTGTACCTGTCTCTCTTACTCTACCTGTCTCTCTCTCTCTACTTGTCTCTCTCTCTCTACTTGTCTCTCTCTCTCTACCTGTCTCTGTCTGTCTCTGTCTATCTCTACCTGTCTCTCTCTCTCTGTACCTGTCTCTCTTATTCTACCTGTCTCTCTCTCTCACTCTCTCTCTACCTGTCTCTCTCTCTCTACCTGTCTCTCTCTCTCTCCTTGTCTCTCTCTCTCTAATTGTCTCTCTCCCTACCTGTCTGTGCCTGTCTCTCTCTCTCTCTATCTGTCTCTCTCTCTCTACCCGTCTCTCTCTCTCTCTCTACCTCTCTCTGCCTGTGACTCTCTCACTCTACCTGTGTCTCTCTCTCTCTCTACCTCTCTCTCTCTCTACTTGTCTCTCTCTACCTCTCTCTCTACCTCTCTCTGCCTGTCTCTCTCTCTCTCTCTACCTGTCTCTTCCTGTCTCTTTCTCTCTCTACCTGTCTCTGTCTCTCTCTCTCTCTGCCTGTCTCGCTCGCTCTCTGCCTGTCTCTCTCTCTCTCTCTGCCTGTCTCTCTCTCTCTGCCTGTCTCTCTCTCTCTACCTGTCTCTGCCTGCGCTCTCTCTCTCTCTACCTGTCTCTCTCTCTCTTTCTCTACCTGTCTCTCTCTCTCTCTACCCCTCTCTCTCTCTCTATCTCTACTTGTCTCTCTCTCTACCTCTCTCTGCCTGTCTCTCTCGCTCTACCTGTCTCTCTCTCCCTACCTCTTTCTGCCTGTCTCTCTCTCTCTACCCGTCTCTCTCTCTACCTCTCTCTGCCTGTCTCTCTCTCTCTCTCTCTACCTCTCTCTCTCTCTCTCTACTTGTCCCTCTCTCTCTACCTCTCTCTCTCTACCTGTCTCTCTCTCTCTCTCTACCTGTCTCTCTCTCTCTACGTCTCTCTCTCTCTCTCTAACTGTCTCTCTCTCTCTCTACCTGTCTCTCTCTCTCTCTACGTCTCTCTCTCTCTCTACCTGTCTCTCTCTCTCTACCTGTCTCTCTCGCTCTCTCTACCTGTCTCTCTCTCTCTTTCTCTACCTGTCTCTCTCTCTCTCTACCCCTCTCTCTCTCTCTATCTCTACTTGTCTCTCTCTCTACCTCTCTCTGCCTGTCTCTCTCGCTCTACCTGTCTCTCTCTCCCTACCTCTTTCTGCCTGTCTCTCTCTCTCTACCCGTCTCTCTCTCTACCTCTCTCTGCCTGTCTCTCTCTCTCTCTCTCTACCTCTCTCTCTCTCTACTTGTCCCTCTCTCTCTACCTCTCTCTCTCTAACTGTCTCTCTCTCTCTCTCTACCTGTCTCTCTCTCTCTACGTCTCTCTCTCTCTCTCTCTAACTGTCTCTCTCTCTCTCTCTACCTGTCTCTCTCTCTCTCTACGTCTCTCTCTCTCTCTCTCTACCTGTCTCTGTCTCTCTCTCTCTCTCTCTCTCTGCCTGTCTCGCTCTCTCTCTGCCTGTCTCTCTCTCTCTCTCTGCCTGTCTCTCTCTCTCTGCCTGTCTCTCTCTCTTTACCTGTCTCTGCCTGCGCTCTCTCTCTCTCTCTCTCTCTGCCTGTCTCTCTCTCTCTCTACCTGTCTCGCTCTCTCTCCACCTGTCTCTCTGTCTCTCTCTACCTCTCTCTACCTGTCTCTCTCTCTGTCTCTACCTGTCTCTCTCTCTGTCTCTACCTGTCTCTCTCTCTCTCTCTACCTCTCTCTGCCTGTCTCTCTCTCTCTACCTGTCTCTCTCTCTCTCTACCTGTCTCTCTCTCTTTCTACCTGTCTCTCTCTCTCTCACTCTACCTGTCTCTCTCTCTACCTATCTCTCTCTCTCTGCTTGTCTCTCTCTCTACCTGTCTCTCTCTCTCTCTCTACCTCTCTCTGCCTGTCTCTCTCTATCTACCTGTCTCTTCCTGTCTCTCTCTCTGTACCTGTCTCTCTCTCTCTCTCTGCCTGTCTCGCTCTCTCTCAACCTGTCTCTCTCTCTCTCTCTCTACCTGCCTCTCTCTCTCTACTTGTCGCTCTCTCTCTCTACTTGTCTCTCTCTCTCTCTCTACCTCTCTCTCTCTCTCTCTCCCTGTCTCTCTCTCTCTCTCCCTGTCTCTCTCTCTCCCTGTCTCTCTCTCTACTTCTCTCTCTCTCTCTCTTCCTGTCTCTGCTTGTCTCTCTCTCTCTCTCTCCCTGTCTCTCTCTGTCTACTTGTCTGTCTCTCTCTATCTGTCTCTGCCTGTCTCTCCCTCTCTCTCTACCTGTCTCTCTCTCTCTCTACCTGTCTCTCTCTCTCTCTGTACCTGTCTCTCTTACTCTACCTGTCTCTCTCTCAGTCTCTCTCTACCTGTCTCTCTCTCTCTACTTGCCTCTCTCTCTACCTGTCTCTACCTCTCTCTCTCTCTCTCTACCTGTCTCTCTCTCTCTACTGTCTCTCTCTCTGTACCTGTCTCTCTTACTCTACCTGTCTCTCTCTCACTCTCTCTCTCTCCCTGTCTCTCTCTCTACCTGTCTCTGCCTGTCTCTCTCTCTCTACCTGTCTCTCTCTCTCTCTACCTGTCTCTCTCTCTCTCTCTCTCTACCTGTCTCTGCCTGTCTCTCTCTCTCTCTACCTGTCTCTGCCTGTCTCTCTCTCTCCCTCTACCTGTCTCTCTCTCTCTCTACTTGTCTCTCTCTCTCTCTACTTGTCTCTCTCACTACTTGTCTCTGCCTGTCTCTCTCTCTCTCCACCTGTCTCTCTCTCTCTCTACCTGTCTCTCTCTCTACCTGTCTCTCTCTCTGTACCTGTCTCACTTACTCTACCGGTCTCTCTCTCTCTCTTCCTGTCTCTCTCTCTACCTGTCTCTCTCTCTCTCTCTCTACTTGTATCTCTCTCCCTACTTGTCTCTCTCTCTCTATCTGTCTCTGGCTGTCTTTCTCTCTCTCTACCTGTCTTTCTCTCTCTCTCTTCCTCTCTCTCACTCTCTACCTTTCTCTCTCTCACTCTCTCTACCTGTCTCTCTCTACCTGTCTCTCTCACTCTCTCTACTTGTCTCTCTCTCTCTATTTGTCTCTCTCTCTCTATCTGTCTCTGCCTGTCTCTCTCTCTCTCTCTACCTGTCTCTCTCTCTCTACCTGTCTCTCTCTCTGTACCTGTCTCTCTTACTCTACCTGTCTCTCTCTCTCTCTCTCTCTACCTGTCTCTCTCTCTCTCTATCTGTCTCTCTCTCTACATCTCTCTGCCTGTCTCACTCTACCTGTCTCTCTCTCTACCTGTCTCTCTCTCTACCTGTCTCTGCCTGTCTCTCTCTCTCTACCTCTCTCTCTCTCTCTCTCTACCTGTCTCTCTCTTTCTACTTGTCCCTCTCTCTCTACTTGTCTCTCTCTCTACCTGTTTCTGCCTGTCTCTCTCTCTCTCTCTGCCTGTCTCTCTCTCTCTCTACCTGTCTCTCTCTCCCTACCCGTCTCTCTCTCGCTCTACCTCCCTCTGCCTGTCTCTCTCTCTACCTGCCTCTCTCTCTCTACCTGTCTCTCCCTTTACCTGTGTCTCTCTATACCTGTCTATCTCTCTCTCTACTTGTCTCTCTCTCTTTATCTGTCTCTGCCTGTCTCTCCCTCTCTCTCTACCTGTCTCTCTCTCTCTCTACCTGTATCTCTCTCTGTACCTGTCTCTCTCTCACTCTCTCTCTCTACCTGTCTCTCTCTCTACTTGCCTCTCTCTCTACCTGTCTCTACCTGTCTCTCTCTCTCTCTCTCTCTGCCTGTCTCTCTCTCTCTCTCTACCTGTCTATCTCTCTCTGCCTGTCTCTCTCTCTCTACCTCTCTCTCTCTCTCTACCTCTCTCTCTCTCTCTCCCTGTCTCTCTCTCTCTCCCTGTCTCTGTCTCTCTACCTCTCTCTGCCTCTCTCTCTCTCTCTACATGCCTCTCTCTCTCTCTCTACCTGTCTCTCTCTCTCTACCTCTCTCTGCCTGTCTCTCTCTCTCTCCCTGTCTCCCTCTGTCTCTACTTGTCTCTCTCTCTCTGCCTGTCTCTCTCTCTCTCTACCTGTCTCTCTCTCTCTCTACCTGTCTCTCTCTCTCTACATCTCTCTGCCTGTCTCTCTCTACCTGTCTCTCTCTCTACCTGTCTCTCTCTCTACCTGTCTCTGCCTGTCTCTCTCTCTCTACCTCTCTCTCTCTCTCTCTCTACCTGTCTCTCTCTTTCTACTTGTCCCTCTCTCTCTACTTGTCTCTCTCTCTACCTGTTTCTGCCTGTCTCTCTCTCTCTCTCTGCCTGTCTCTCTCTCTCTCTACCTGTCTCTCTCTCCCTACCCGTCTCTCTCTCGCTCTACCTCCCTCTGCCTGTCTCTCTCTCTACCTGTCTCTCTCTCTCTGTACCTGTCTCTCTAACTCTACCTATCTCTCTCTCACTCACTCTCTACCTGTCTCTCTCTCTCTACCTGTCTCTCTCTCTCTACATGCCTCTCTCTCTCTCTCTACCTGTCTCTCTCTCTCTCTACCTCTCTCTGCCTGTCTCTCTCTCTCTACCTGTCTCCCTCTGTCTCTACTTGTCTCTCTCTCTCTGCCTGTCTCTCTCTCTCTCTCTACCTGTCTCTCTCTCTCTCTACCTGTCTCTCTCTCTACATCTCTCTGCCTGTCTCACTCTCTCTACCTGCCTCTCTTTCTCTACCTGTCTCTCCCTCTACCTGTGTCTCTCTATACCTGTCTATCTCTCTCTCTACTTGTCTCTCTCTCTTTATCTGTCTCTGCCTGTCTCTCCCTCTCTCTCTACCTGTCTCTCTCTCTCTACCTGTATCTCTCTCTGTACCTGTCTCTCTCTCACTCTCTCTCTCTACCTGTCTCTCTCTCTACTTGCCTCTCTCTCTACCTGTCTCTACCTGTCTCTCTCTCTCTCTCTCTCTCTACCTGTCTCTCTCTCTCTACCTGTCTCTCTCTCTGTACCTGTCTCTCTTACTCTACCTGTCTCTCTCTCACTCTCTCTCTCTACCTGTCTCTCTCTCTACCTGTCTCTGCCTGTCTCTCTCTCTCTACCTGTCTCTCTCTCTCTCTACCTATCACTGCCTGTCTCTCTCTCTCTCTACCTGTCTCTCTCTCTCTCTCTCTACTTGTCTCTCTCTCTCTACTTGTCTCTCTCTCACTACCTGTCTCTGCCTGTCTCTCTCTCTCTACCTGTCTCTCTCTCTCTCTACCTGTCTCTCTCTCTACCTGTCTCTCTCTCTCTTTCTCTACCTGTCTCTCTCTCTGTACCTGTCTCTCTTACTCTACCTGTAGCTCTCTCACTCTCTCTACCTGTCTCTCTCTCTACCTGTCTCTCTCTCTCTCTACTTGTCTCTCTCTCTCTACTTGTCTCTCTCTCTCTATCTGTCTCTGGCTGTCTTTCTCTCTCTCTCTACCTCTCTCTCTCTCTCTCTACCTGTCTCTCTCTCTCTGTACCTGTCTCTCTTACTCTACCTGTCTCTCTCTCACTCTCTCTCTACCTGTCTCTCTCTCTCTACTTATCTCTCTCTCTCTACCTCTCTCTGCCCGTCTCTCTCGCTCTACCTGTCTCTCTCTCCCTACCTCTTTCTGCCTGTCTCTCTCTCTCTACCCGTCTCTCTCTCTACCTCTCTCTGCCTGTCTCTCTCTCTCTCTACCTCTCTCTCTCTCTCTCTACTTGTCCCTCTCTCTCTACCTCTCTCTCTCTACCTGTCTCTCTCTCTCTCTCTACCTGTCTCTCTCTCTCTACCTCTCTCTCTCTCTCTAACTGTCTCTCTCTCTCTCTACCTGTCTCTCTCTCTCTCTACGTCTCTCTCTCTCTCTCTACCTGTCTCTCTCTCTCTACCTGTCTCTCTCGCTCTCTCTACCTGTCTCTCTCGCTCTCTCTACCTGTCTCTGCCTGTCTCTCTCACTCTACCTGTCTCTCTCTCTCTACCTGTCTAGCTCTCTTTACCTCTCTCTCTCTCTCTGCCTGTCTCTCTCTCTCTACCTGTCTCTCTCTCTCTACCTGTCTAGCTCTCTCTCTACCTCTCTCTCTCTCTACCTGTCTCTCTCTCTCTACCTGTCTCTCTCTCTTTATCTCTACCTGTCTCTCTCTCTCTCTCTCTCTCTACCTGTGTCTCTCTCTCTTTCTCTACCTGTCTCTCTCTCTCTCTACCCCTCTCTCTCTCTATCTCTACTTGTCTCTCTCTCTACCTCTCTCTGCCTGTCACTCTCTCTCTACCTGTCTCTCTCTCTCCCTACCTCTTTCTGCCTGTCTCTCTCTCTCTACCTGTCCCTCTCTCTCTACCCGTCTCTCTCTCTCTCTCTACCTCTCTCTCTCTACTTGTCTCTCTCTCTACCTGTCTCTCTCTCTCTCTCTACCTGTCTCTCTCTCTCTACCTGTCTCTCTCTCTCGACTTGTCTCTGTCTCTCTACCTGTCTCTCTCTCTCTCTACCTGTCTCTCTCACTCTCTACCTGTCTCTCTTTCACGACTTGTCTCTCTCTCTCGATTGTCTCTCTCTCTCTACCTGTCTCTGCCTGTCTCTCTCTCTCTCTCTACCTGTCTCTCTCTCTCGACTTGTCTCTCTCTCTCGATTGTCTCTCTCTCTCTACCTGTCTCTGCCTGTCTCTCTCACTCTGCCTGTCTCTCTCTCTCTCTGCCTGCTCTCTCTCTCTTTGCCTGTCTCTCTCTCTCTCTCTCTACCTGTCTCTCTATCTACCTGTCTCTCTCTCTCTCTCTACCTCCCTCTGCCTGTCTCTCTCTCTCTACTTGTCTCTTTCTCTGTACCTGTCTCTCTTACTCTACCTGTCTCTCTCTCTCTACTTGTCTCTCTCTCTCTACCTGTCTCTGCCTGTCTCTGTCTCTCTCTACCTGTCTCTCTCTCTCTGTACCTGTCTCTCTTATTCTACCTGTCTCTCTCTCTCACTCTCTCTCTACCTGTCTCTCTCTCTCTCTACCTGTCTCTCTCTCTCTCTCCTTGTCTCTCTCTCTCTAATTGTCTCTCTCCCTACCTGTCTGTGCCTGTCTCTCTCTCTCTATCGGTCTCTCTCTCTCTACCTGTCTCTCTCTCTCTCTCTACCTCTCTCTGCCTGTGTCTCTCTCACTCTACCTGTGTCTCTCTCTCTCTCTACCTCTCTCTCTCTCTACTTGTCTCTCTCTACCTCTCTCTCTACCTCTCTCTGCCTGTCTCTCTCTCTCTCTACCTGTCTCTTCCTGTCTCTTTCTCTCTCTACCTGTCTCTGTCTCTCTCTCGCTCTGCCTGTCTCGCTCTCTCTCTGCCTGTCTCTCTCTCTCTCTCTGCCTGTCTCTCTCTCTCTGCCTGTCTCTCTCTCTCTACCTGTCTCTGCCTGCGCTCTCTCTCTCTCTCTACCTGTCTCTCTCTCTCTTTCTCTACCTGTCTCTCTCTCTCTCTACCCCTCTCTCTCTCTCTATCTCTACTTGTCTCTCTCTCTACCTCTCTCTGCCTGTCTCTCTCGCTCTACCTGTCTCTCTCTCCCTACCTCTTTCTGCCTGTCTCTCTTTCTCTACCCGTCTCTCTCTCTACCTCTCTCTGCCTGTCTCTCTCTCTCTCTCTCTACCTCTCTCTCTCTCTACTTGTCCCTCTCTCTCTACCTCTCTCTCTCTACCTGTCTCTCTCTCTCTCTCTACCTGTCTCTCTCTCTCTACGTCTCTCTCTCTCTCTCTCTAACTGTCTCTCTCTCTCTCTACCTGTCTCTCTCTCTCTCTACGTCTCTCTCTCTCTCTCTCTATCTGTCTCTCTCTCTCTACCTGTCTCTCTCGCTCTCTCTACCTGTCTCTCTCGCTCTCTCTACCTGTCTCTGCCTGTCTCTCTCACTCGACCTGTCTCTCTCTCTCTACCTGTCTAGCTCTCTCTACCTGTCTCTCTCTCTCTACCTGTCTAGCTCTCTCTCTACCTCTCTCTCTCTCTACCTGTCTCTCTCTCTCGACTTGTCTCTGTCTCTCCACCTGTCTCTCTCTCTCTCTACCTGTCTCTCTCACTCTCTACCTGTCTCTCTTTCTCGACTTGTCTCTCTCTCTCGATTGTCTCTCTCTCTCTACCTGTCTCTGCCTGTCTCTCTCTCTCTCTACCTGTCTCTCTCTCTCTCTCAACCTGTCTCTGCCTGTCTCTCTCAATCTGCCTGTCTCTCTCTCTGCCTGCTCTCTCTCTCTTTGCCTGTCTCTCTCTCTCTCTCTCTACCTGTCTCTCTCTCTCTCTCTACCTCCCTCTGCCTGTCTCTCTCTCTCTACTTGTCTCTTTCTCTGTACCTGTCTCTCTTACTCTACCTGTCTCTCTCTCTACTTGTCTCTCTCTCTACTTGTCTCTCTCTCTCTACCTGTCTCTGCCTGTCTCTGTCTCTCTCTCTCTCTCCCTGTCTCTCTCTACCTGTCTCTCTCTCTCTGTACCTGTCTCTCTTATTCTACCTGTCTCTCTCTCTCACTCTCTCTCTACCTGTCTCTCTCTCTCTCTACCTGTCTCTCTCTCTCTCCTTGTCTCTCTCTCTCTAATTGTCTCTCTCCCTACCTGTCTGTGCCTGTCTCTCTCTCTCTATCTGTCTCTCTCTCTCTCTACCCGTCTCTCTCTCTCTACCTCTCTCTGCCTGTGTCTCTCTCACTCTACCTGTGTCTCTCTCTCTCTACCTCTCTCTCTCTCTACTTGTCTCTCTCTACCTCTCTCTGCCTGTCTCTCTCTCTCTCTCTCTACCTGTCTCTTCCTGTCTCTCTCTCTCTACCTGTCTCTGTCTCTCTCTCTCTCTCTCTCTGCCTGTCTCGCTCTCTCTCTGCCTGTCTCTCTCTCTCTCTGCCTGTCTCTCTCTCTCTGCCTGTCTCTCTCTCTCTACCTGTCTCTGCCTGCGCTCTCTCTCTCTCTCTCTCTGCCTGTCTCTCTCTCTCTCTACCTGTCTCGCTCTCTCTCCACCTGTCTCTCTGTCTCTCTCTACCTCTCTCTACCTGTCTCTCTCTCTCTACTTGCCTCTCTCTCTCTACCTGTCTCTGCCTGTCTCTCTCACTCTCTCTACCTGTCTCTCTCTCTCTACCTGTCTCTCTCTCTCTCTACCTGTCTCTCTCCCTCTGCCTGTCTCTCTCTCTCTACTTGTCTCTTTCTCTGTACCTGTCTCTCTTACTCTACCTGTCCCTCTCTCTACTTCTCTCTCTCTCTCTACTTGTCTCTCTCTCTCTCTCTACCTGTCTCTGCCTGTCTCTCTCTCTCTCTACCTATCTCTCTCTACCTTTGTCTCTCTGTACCTGTCTCTCTTATTCTACCTGTCTCTCTCATTCTCTCTCTACCTGTCTCTCTCTCTGTCTCTACCTGTTTCTCTCTCTCTCTCGCCTTGTCTCTCTCTATCTACCCGTCTCTCTCTCTCTCTCTACCTCTCTCTGCCTGTCTCTCTCTCTCTACCTGTCTCTCTCTCTGTCTCTACCTGTCTCTCTCTCTCTCTCTACCTCTCTCTGCCTGTCTCTCTCTCTCTACCTGTCTCTCTCTCTCTCTACCTGTCTCTCTCTCTTTCTACCTGTCTCTCTCTCTCTCACTCTACCTGTCTCTCTCTCTACCTATCTCTCTCTCTCTGCTTGTCTCTCTCTCTACCTGTCTCTCTCTCTCTCTCTACCTCTCTCTGCCTGTCTCTCTCTATCTACCTGTCTCTTCCTGTCTCTCTCTCTCTACCTGTCTCTCTCTCTCTCTGCCTGTCTCGCTCTCTCTCAACCTGTCTCTCTCTCTCTCTCTCTACCTGCCTCTCTCTCTCTACTTGTCGCTCTCTCTCTCTACTTGTCTCTCTCTCTCTCTCTACCTCTCTCTCTCTCTCTCTCTCCCTGTCTCTCTCTCTCTCCCTGTCTCTCTCTCTCTCTCCCTGTCTCTCTCTCTCCCTGTCTCTCTCTCGACTTCTCTCTCTCTCTCTCTCTTCCTGTCTCTGCTTGTCTCTCTCTCTCTCTCTCCCTGTCTCTCTCTGTCTACTTGTCTGTCTCTCTCTATCTGTCTCTGCCTGTCTCTCCCTCT
This sequence comes from Chiloscyllium punctatum, assembly GCF_047496795.1. NCBI lineage: Eukaryota > Metazoa > Chordata > Chondrichthyes > Orectolobiformes > Hemiscylliidae > Chiloscyllium > Chiloscyllium punctatum. Next base: position 33,400,321 of record NC_092762.1, on the reverse strand, counting down.
CTCTCTACCTGTCTCTCTCTCTCTCTACCTGTCTCTCTCTCTCTCTGTACCTGTCTCTCTTACTCTACCTGTCTCTCTCTCAGTCTCTCTCTACCTGTCTCTCTCTCTACTTTCCTCTCTCTCTACCTGTCTCTACCTCTCTCTCTCTCTCTCTACCTGTCTCTCTCTCTCGACTTGTCTCTGTCTCTCCACCTGTCTCTCTCTCTCTCTACCTGTCTCTCTCACTCTCTACCTGTCTCTCTTTCTCGACTTGTCTCTCTCTCTCGATTGTCTCTCTCTCTCTACCTGTCTCTGCCTGTCTCTCTCTCTCTCTACCTGTCTCTCTCTCTCTCTCAACCTGTCTCTGCCTGTCTCTCTCAATCTGCCTGTCTCTCTCTCTGCCTGCTCTCTCTCTCTTTGCCTGTCTCTCTCTCTCTCTCTCTACCTGTCTCTCTCTCTACCTGTCTCTCTCTCTCTCTCTACCTCCCTCTGCCTGTCTCTCTCTCTCTACTTGTCTCTTTCTCTGTACCTGTCTCTCTTACTCTACCTGTCTCTCTCTCTACTTGTCTCTCTCTCTACTTGTCTCTCTCTCTCTACCTGTCTCTGCCTGTCTCTGTCTCTCTCTCTCTCTCCCTGTCTCTCTCTCTACCTGTCTCTCTCTCTCTGTACCTGTCTCTCTTATTCTACCTGTCTCTCTCTCTCACTCTCTCTCTACCTGTCTCTCTCTCTCTCTACCTGTCTCTCTCTCTCTCCTTGTCTCTCTCTCTCTAATTGTCTCTCTCCCTACCTGTCTGTGCCTGTCTCTCTCTCTCTATCTGTCTCTCTCTCTCTACCCGTCTCTCTCTCTCTACCTCTCTCTGCCTGTGTCTCTCTCACTCTACCTGTGTCTCTCTCTCTCTACCTCTCTCTCTCTCTCTACTTGTCTCTCTCTACCTCTCTCTGCCTGTCTCTCTCTCTCTCTCTCTACCTGTCTCTTCCTGTCTCTCTCTCTCTACCTGTCTCTGTCTCTCTCTCTCTCTCTCTCTGCCTGTCTCGCTCTCTCTCTGCCTGTCTCTCTCTCTCTCTGCCTGTCTCTCTCTCTCTGCCTGTCTCTCTCTCTCTACCTGTCTCTGCCTGCGCTCTCTCTCTCTCTCTCTGCCTGTCTCTCTCTCTCTCTACCTGTCTCGCTCTCTCTCCACCTGTCTCTCTGTCTCTCTCTACCTCTCTCTACCTGTCTCTCTCTCTCTACTTGCCTCTCTCTCTCTACCTGTCTCTGCCTGTCTCTCTCACTCTCTCTACCTGTCTCTCTCTCTACCTGTCTCTCTCTCTCTCTACCTGTCTCTCTCCCTCTGCCTGTCTCTCTCTCTCTACTTGTCTCTTTCTCTGTACCTGTCTCTCTTACTCTACCTGTCCCTCTCTCTACTTCTCTCTCTCTCTCTACTTGTCTCTCTCTCTCTCTACCTGTCTCTGCCTGTCTCTCTCTCTCTCTACCTGTCTCTCTCTACCTTTGTCTCTCTGTACCTGTCTCTCTTATTCTACCTGTCTCTCTCATTCTCTCTCTACCTGTCTCTCTCTCTGTCTCTACCTGTTTCTCTCTCTCTCTCGCCTTGTCTCTCTCTATCTACCCGTCTCTCTCTCTCTCTCTACCTCTCTCTGCCTGTCTCTCTCTCTCTACCTGTCTCTCTCTCTGTCTCTACCTGTCTCTCTCTCTCTCTCTACCTCTCTCTGCCTGTCTCTCTCTCTCTACCTGTCTCTCTCTCTCTCTACCTGTCTCTCTCTCTTTCTACCTGTCTCTCTCTCTCTCACTCTACCTGTCTCTCTCTCTACCTATCTCTCTCTCTCTGCTTGTCTCTCTCTCTACCTGTCTCTCTCTCTCTCTCTACCTCTCTCTGCCTGTCTCTCTCTATCTACCTGTCTCTTCCTGTCTCTCTCTCTCTACCTGTCTCTCTCTCTCTCTGCCTGTCTCGCTCTCTCTCAACCTGTCTCTCTCTCTCTCTCTCTACCTGCCTCTCTCTCTCTACTTGTCGCTCTCTCTCTCTACTTGTCTCTCTCTCTCTCTCTACCTCTCTCTCTCTCTCTCTCTCCCTGTCTCTCTCTCTCTCCCTGTCTCTCTCTCTCTCTCCCTGTCTCTCTCTCTCCCTGTCTCTCTCTCTACTTCTCTCTCTCTCTCTCTCTTCCTGTCTCTGCTTGTCTCTCTCTCTCTCTCTCCCTGTCTCTCTCTGTCTACTTGTCTGTCTCTCTCTATCTGTCTCTGCCTGTCTCTCCCTCTCTCTCTACCTGTCTCTCTCTCTCTCTACCTGTCTCTCTCTCTCTCTGTACCTGTCTCTCTTACTCTACCTGTCTCTCTCTCAGTCTCTCTCTAACTGTCTCTCTCTCTCTACTTTCCTCTCTCTCTACCTGTCTCTACCTCTCTCTCTCTCTCTCTACCTGTCTCTCTCTCTCTACTGTCTCTCTCTCTGTACCTGTCTCTCTTACTCTACCTGTCTCTCTCTCACTCTCTCTCTCTCCCTGTCTCTCTCTCTACCTGTCTCTGCCTGTCTCTCTCTCTCTACCTGTCTCTCTCTCTCTCTCTACCTGTCTCTCTCTCTCTCTCTCTCTACCTGTCTCTGCCTGTCTCTCTCTCTCTCTACCTGTCTCTGCCTGTCTCTCTCTCTCCCTCTACCTGTCTCTCTCTCTCTCTACTTGTCTCTCTCTCTCTCTACTTGTCTCTCTCACTACTTGTCTCTGCCTGTCTCTCTCTCTCTCTACCTGTCTCTCTCTCTCTCTACCTGTCTCTCTCTCTACCTGTCTCTCTCTCTGTACCTGTCTCACTTACTCTACCGGTCTCTCTCTCTCTCTTCCTGTCTCTCTCTCTACCTGTCTCTCTCTCTCTCTCTACTTGTATCTCTCTCCCTACTTGTCTCTCTCTCTCTATCTGTCTCTGGCTGTCTTTCTCTCTCTCTACCTGTCTTTCTCTCTCTCTCTTCCTCTCTCTCACTCTCTACCTTTCTCTCTCTCACTCTCTCTACCTGTCTCTCTCTACCTGTCTCTCTCACTCTCTCTACTTGTCTCTCTCTCTCTATTTGTCTCTCTCTCTCTATCTGTCTCTGCCTGTCTCTCTCTCTCTCTCTACCTGTCTCTCTCTCTCTACCTGTCTCTCTCTCTGTACCTGTCTCTCTTACTCTACCTGTCTCTCTCTCACTCTCTCTGCACCTGTCTCTCTCTCTCTCTACTTGCCTCTCTCTCTACCTGTCTCTACCTGTCTCTCTCTCTCTCTCTCTCTACCTGTCTCTCTCTCTCTCTATCTGTCTCTCTCTCTACATCTCTCTGCCTGTCTCACTCTCTCTACCTGCCTCTCTCTCTCTACCTGTCTCTCCCTCTACCTGTGTCTCTCTTTCCCTGTCTATCTCTCTCTCTACTTGTCTCTCTCTCTTTATCTGCCTCTGCCTGTCTCTCCCTCTCTCTCTACCTGTCTCTCTCTCTCTCTACCTGTATCTCTCTCTGTACCTGTCTCTCTCTCACTCTCTCTCTCTACCTGTCTCTCTCTCTACTTGCCTCTCTCTCTACCTGTCTCTACCTGTCTCTCTCTCTCTCTCTCTGCCTGTCTCTCTCTCTCTCTCTACCTGTCTATCTCTCTCTGCCTGTCTCTCTCTCTCTACCTGTCTCCCTCTGTCTCTACTTGTCTCTCTCTCTCTGCCTGTCTCTCTCTCTCTCTACCTGTCTCTCTCTCTCTCTACCTGTATCTCTCTCTGTACCTGTCTCTCTCTCACTCTCTCCCTCTACCTGTCTCTCTCTCTACTTGCCTCTCTCTCTACCTGTCTCTCTCTCTACCTGTCTCTCTCTCTCTCTGTACCTGTCTCTCTTACTCTACCTGTCTCTCTCTCAGTCTCTCTCTACCTGTCTCTCTCTCTCTTCCTGTCTCTGCCTGTCTCTCTCTCTCTCTACCTGTCTCTCTCTCTCTCTACCTGTCTCTCTCTCTCTACATCTCTCTGCCTGTCTCTCTCTCTACCTGTCTCTCTCTCTACCTGTCTCTCTCTCTACCTGTCTCTGCCTGTCTCTCTCTCTCTACCTCTCTCTCTCTCTCTCTCTACCTGTCTCTCTCTTTCTACTTGTCCCTCTCTCTCTACTTGTCTCTCTCTCTACCTGTTTCTGCCTGTCTCTCTCTCTCTCTCTGCCTGTCTCTCTCTCTCTCTACCTGTCTCTCTCTCCCTACCCGTCTCTCTCTCGCTCTACCTCCCTCTGCCTGTCTCTCTCTCTACCTGTCTCTCTCTCTCTGTACCTGTCTCTCTAACTCTACCTATCTCTCTCTCACTCACTCTCTACCTGTCTCTCTCTCTCTACCTGTCTCTCTCTCTCTACATGCCTCTCTCTCTCTCTCTACCTGTCTCTCTCTCTCTCTACCTCTCTCTGCCTGTCTCTCTCTCTCTACCTGTCTCCCTCTGTCTCTACTTGTCTCTCTCTCTCTGCCTCTCTCTCTCTCTCTCTCTACCTGTCTCTCTCTCTCTCTACCTGTCTCTCTCTCTACATCTCTCTGCCTGTCTCACTCTCTCTACCTGTCTCTCTCTCTACCTGTCTCTCTCTCTCTCTACTTGTCTCTCTCTCTCTACTTATCTCTCTCTCTCTATCTGTCTCTGGCTGTCTTTCTCTCTCTCTCTACCTCTCTCTCTCTCTCTCTACCTGTCTCTCTCTCTCTGTACCTGTCTCTCTTACTCTACCTGTCTCTCTCTCACTCTCTCTCTACCTGTCTCTCTCTCTCTACTTGTCCCTCTCTCTCTACCTCTCTCTCTCTACCTGTCTCTCTCTCTCTCTCTACCTGTCTCTCTCTCTCTACCTCTCTCTCTCTCTCTAACTGTCTCTCTCTCTCTCTACCTGTCTCTCTCTCTCTCTACGTCTCTCTCTCTCTCTCTACCTGTCTCTCTCTCTCTACCTGTCTCTCTCGCTCTCTCTACCTGTCTCTCTCGCTCTCTCTACCTGTCTCTGCCTGTCTCTCTCACTCTACCTGTCTCTCTCTCTCTACCTGTCTAGCTCTCTCTACCTCTCTCTCTCTCTCTGCCTGTCTCTCTCTCTCTACCTGTCTCTCTCTCTCTACCTGTCTAGCTCTCTCTCTACCTCTCTCTCTCTCTACCTGTCTCTCTCTCTCTACCTGTCTCTCTCTCTTTATCTCTACCTGTCTCTCTCTCTCTCTCTCTCTCTCTACCTGTCTCTCTCTCTCTTTCTCTACCTGTCTCTCTCTCTCTCTACCCCTCTCTCTCTCTCTATCGCTACTTGTCTCTCTCTCTACCTCTCTCTGCCTGTCTCTCTCTCTCTACCTGTCTCTCTCTCTCTCCCTACCTCTTTCTGCGTGTCTCTCTCTCTCTACCTGTCCCTCTCTCTCTACCCGTCTCTCTCTCTCTCTCTACCTCTCTCTCTCTCTCTACTTGTCTCTCTCTCTACCTGTCTCTCTCTCTCTCTCTACCTGTCTCTCTCTCTCTACCTGTCTCTCTCTCTCGACTTGTCTCTGTCTCTCTACCTGTCTCTCTCTCTCTCTACCTGTCTCTCTCACTCTCTACCTGTCTCTCTTTCACGACTTGTCTCTCTCTCTCGATTGTCTCTCTCTCTCTACCTGTCTCTGCCTGTCTCTCTCTCTCTCTCTACCTGTCTCTCTCTCTCTCTCTACCTGTCTCTCTCTCTCGACTTGTCTCTCTCTCTCGATTGTCTCTCTCTCTCTACCTGTCTCTGCCTGTCTCTCTCACTCTGCCTGTCTCTCTCTCTCTCTGCCTGCTCTCTCTCTCTTTGCCTGTCTCTCTCTCTCTCTCTCTACCTGTCTCTCTATCTACCTGTCTCTCTCTCTCTACCTCCCTCTGCCTGTCTCTCTCTCTCTACTTGTCTCTTTCTCTGTACCTGTCTCTCTTACTCTACCTGTCTCTCTCTCTACTTGTCTCTCTCTCTCTACTTGTCTCTCTCTCTCTACCTGTCTCTGTCTGTCTCTGTCTCTCTCTACCTGTCTCTCTCTCTCTGTACCTGTCTCTCTTATTCTACCTGTCTCTCTCTCTCACTCTCTCTCTACCTGTCTCTCTCTCTCTCCTTGTCTCTCTCTCTCTAATTGTCTCTCTCCCTACCTGTCTGTGCCTGTCTCTCTCTCTCTCTATCTGTCTCTCTCTCTCTACCCGTCTCTCTCTCTCTCTCTACCTCTCTCTGCCTGTGTCTCTCTGACTCTACCTGTGTCTCTCTCTCTCTCTACCTCTCTCTCTCTCTACTTGTCTCTCTCTACCTCTCTCTCTACCTCTCTCTGCCTGTCTCTCTCTCTCTCTCTACCTGTCTCTTCCTGTCTCTTTCTCTCTCTACCTGTCTCTGTCTCTCTCTCTCTCTGCCTGTCTCGCTCTCTCTCTGCCTGTCTCTCTCTCTCTCTCTGCCTGTCTCTCTCTCTCTGCCTGTCTAGCTCTCTCTACCTGTCTCTGCCTGCGCTCTCTCTCTCTCTCTACCTGTCTCTCTCTCTCTTTCTCTACCTGTCTCTCTCTCTCTCTACCCCTCTCTCTCTCTCTATCTCTACTTGTCTCTCTCTCTACCTCTCTCTGCCTGTCTCTCTCGCTCTACCTGTCTCTCTCTCCCTACCTCTTTCTGCCTGTCTCTCTCTCTCTACCCGTCTCTCTCTCTCTACCTCTCTCTGCCTGTCTCTCTCTCTCTCTCTCTACCTCTCTCTCTCTCTCTACTTGTCCCTCTCTCTCTACCTCTCTCTCTCTACCTGTCTCTCTCTCTCTCTCTACCTGTCTCTCTCTCTCTAAGTCTCTCTCTCTCTCTCTCTCTCTAACTGTCTCTCTCTCTCTCTACCTGTCTCTCTCTCTCTACGTCTCTCTCTCTCTCTCTCTACCTGTCTCTCTCTCTCTACCTGTCTCTCTCGCTCTCTCTACCTGTCTCTCTCGCTCTCTCTACCTGTCTCTGCCTGTCTCTCTCACTCTACCTGTCTCTCTCTCTCTACCTGTCTAGCTCTCTCTACCTCTCTCTCTCTCTCTGCCTGTCTCTCTCTCTCTACCTGTCTCTCTCTCTCTACCTGTCTAGCTCTCCCTCTACCTCTCTCTCTCTCTACCTGTCTCTCTCTCTCTACCTGTCTCTCTCTCTCTCTCTCTCTCTCTACCTGTCTCTCTCTCTCTTTCTCTACCTGTCTCTCTCTCTCTCTACTACTCTCTCTATCTCTATCTCTACTTGTCTCTCTCTCTACCTCTCTCTGCCTGTCTCTCTCTCTCTACCTGTCTCTCTCTCTCCCTACCTCTTTCTGCCTGTCTCTCTCTCTCTACCTGTCCCTCTCTGTCTACCCGTCTCTCTCTCTCTCTCTACCTCTCTCTCTCTCTACTTGTCTCTCTCTCTACCTGTCTCTCTCTCTCTCTACCTGTCTCTCTCTCTCTACCTGTCTCTCTCTCTCTACCTGTCTCTCTCTCTCGACTTGTCTCTGTCTCTCTACCTGTCTCTCTCTCTCTCTACCTGTCTCTCTCACTCTCTACCTGTCTCTCTTTCACGACTTGTCTCTCTCTCTCGATTGTCTCTCTCTCTCTACCTGTCTCTGCCTGCCTATCTCTCTCTCTACCTGTCTCTCTCTCTCTCTACCTGTCTCTCTCTCTCTCTCTACCTGTCTCTCTCTCTCGACTTGTCTCTCTCTCTCGATTGTCTCTCTCTCTCTACCTGTCTCTGCCTGTCTCTCTCAATCTGCCTGTCTCTCTCTCTCTCTGCCTGCTCTCTCTCTCTTTGCCTGTCTCTCTCTCTCTCTCTACCTGTCTCTCTATCTACCTGTCTCTCTCTCTCTCTACCTCCCTCTGCCTGTCTCTCTCTCTCTACTTGTCTCTTTCTCTGTACCTGTCTCTCTTACTCTACCTGTCTCTCTCTCTACTTGTCTCTCTCTCTCTACTTGTCTCTCTCTCTCTACCTGTCTCTGCCTGTCTCTGTCTCTCTCTACCTGTCTCTCTCTCTCTGTACCTGTCTCTCTTATTCTACCTGTCTCTCTCTCTCACTCTCTCTCTACCTGTCTCTCTCTCTCTCTCCTTGTCTCTCTCTCTCTAATTGTCTCTCTCCCTACCTGTCTGTGCCTGTCTCTCTCTCTCTCTATCTGTCTCTCTCTCTCTACCCGTCTCTCTCTCTCTCTCTACCTCTCTCTGCCTGTGTCTCTCTCACTCTACCTGTGTCTCTCTCTCTCTCTACCTCTCTCTCTCTCTACTTGTCTCTCTCTACCTCTCTCTCTACCTCTCTCTGCCTGTCTCTCTCTCTCTCTACCTGTCTCTTCCTGTCTCTCTCTCTCTCTACCTGTCTCTGTCTCTCTCTCTCTCTCTCTCTGCCTGTCTCGCTCTCTCTCTGCCTGTCTCTCTCTCTCTCTCTGCCTGTCTCTCTCTCTCTGCCTGTCTCTCTCTCTCTACCTGTCTCTGCCTGCGCGCTCTCTCTCTCTCTCTCTCTCTACCTGTCTCTCTCTCTCTTTCTCTACCTGTCTCTCTCTCTCTCTACCCCTCTCTCTCTCTCTATCTCTACTTGTCTCTCTCTCTACCTCTCTCTGCCTGTCTCTCTCTCTCTACCTGTCTCTCTCTCTCCCTATCTCTTTCTGCCTGTCTCTCTCTCTCTACCTGTCCCTCTCTCTCTACCCGTCTCTCTCTCTCTCTCTACCTCTCTCTCTCTCTCTACTTGTCTCTCTCTCTACCTGTCTCTCTCTCTCTCTCTACCTGTCTCTCTCTCTCTACCTGTCTCTCTCTCTCGACTTGTCTCTGTCTCTCTACCTGTCTCTCTCTCTCTCTACCTGTCTCTCTCACTCTCTACCTGTCTCTCTTTCACGACTTGTCTCTCTCTCTCGATTGTCTCTCTCTCTCTCTACCTGTCTCTGCCTGTCTCTCTCTCTCTCTACCTGTCTCTCTCTCTCTCTACCTGTCTCTCTCTCTCGACTTGTCTCTCTCTCTCGATTGTCTCTCTCTCTCTACCTGTCTCTGCCTGTCTCTCTCACTCTGCCTGTCTCTCTCTCTCTCTCTGCCTGCTCTCTCTCTCTGCCTGTCTCTCTCTCTCTCTACCTGTCTCTGCCTGTCTCTCTCTCTCCCTCTACCTGTCTCTCTCTCTCTCTACTTGTCTCTCTCTCTCTCTACTTGTCTCTCTCACTACTTGTCTCTGCCTGTCTCTCTCTCTCTCTACCTGTCTCTCTCTCTCTCTACCTGTCTCTCTCTCTACCTGTCTCTCTCTCTGTACCTGTCTCACTTACTCTACCGGTCTCTCTCTCTCTCTTCCTGTCTCTCTCTCTACCTGTCTCTCTCTCTCTCTCTACTTGTATCTCTCTCCCTACTTGTCTCTCTCTCTCTATCTGTCTCTGGCTGTCTTTCTCTCTCTCTACCTGTCTTTCTCTCTCTCTCTTCCTCTCTCTCACTCTCTACCTTTCTCTCTCACTCTCTCTACCTGTCTCTCTCTACCTGTCTCTCTCACTCTCTCTACTTGTCTCTCTCTCTCTATTTGTCTCTCTCTCTCTATCTGTCTCTGCCTGTCTCTCTCTCTCTCTCTACCTGTCTCTCTCTCTCTACCTGTCTCTCTCTCTGTACCTGTCTCTCTTACTCTACCTGTCTCTCTCTCACTCTCTCTCCACCTGTCTCTCTCTCTCTCTACTTGCCACTCTCTCTACCTGTCTCTACCTGTCTCTCTCTCTCTCTCTCTCTGCCTGTCTCTCTCTCTCTCTCTACCTGTGTATCTCTCTCTGCCTGTCTCTCTCTCTCTACCTCTCTCTCTCTCTCTACCTCTCTCTCTCTCTCTCCCTGTCTCTCTCTCTCTCCCTGTCTCTGTCTCTCTACCTCTCTCTGCCTCTCTCTCTCTCTCTCTACATGCCTCTCTCTCTCTCTCTACCTGTCTCTCTCTCTCTACCTCTCTCTGCCTGTCTCTCTCTCTCTCCCTGTCTCCCTCTGTCTCTACTTGTCTCTCTCTCTCTGCCTGTCTCTCTCTCTCCCTCTACCTGTCTCTCTCTCTCTCTACCTACCTGTCTCTCTCTCTCTACATCTCTCTGCCTGTCTCTCTCTCTACCTGTCTCTCTCTCTACCTGTCTCTCTCTCTACCTGTCTCTGCCTGTCTCTCTCTCTCTACCTCTCTCTCTCTCTCTCTCTCTCTACCTGTCTCTCTCTTTCTACTTGTCCCTCTCTCTCTACTTGTCTCTCTCTCTACCTGTTTCTGCCTGTCTCTCTCTCTCTCTCTGCCTGTCTCTCTCTCTCTCTACCTGTCTCTCTCTCCCTACCCGTCTCTCTCTCGCTCTACCTCCCTCTGCCTGTCTCTCTCTCTACCTGTCTCTCTCTCTCTGTACCTGTCTCTCTAACTCTACCTATCTCTCTCTCACTCACTCTCTACCTGTCTCTCTCTCTCTACCTGTCTCTCTCTCTCTACATGCCTCTCTCTCTCTCTCTCTCTACCTGTCTCTCTCTCTCTCTACCTCTCTCTGCCTGTCTCTCTCTCTCTACCTGTCTCCCTCTGTCTCTACTTGTCTCTCTCTCTCTGCCTCTCTCTCTCTCTCTCTCTACCTGTCTCTCTCTCTCTCTACCTGTCTCTCTCTCTACATCTCTCTGCCTGTCTCACTCTCTCTACCTGCCTCTCTCTCTCTACCTGTCTCTCCCTCTACCTGTGTCTCTCTATACCTGTCTATCTCTCTCTCTACTTGTCTCTCTCTCTTTATCTGTCTCTGCCTGTCTCTCCCTCTCTCTCTACCTGTCTCTCTCTCTCTCTACCTGTATCTCTCTCTGTACCTGTCTCTCTCTCACTCTCTCTCTCTACCTGTCTCTCTCTCTACTTGCCTCTCTCTCTACCTGTCTCTACCTGTCTCTCTCTCTCTCTCTCTCTACCTGTCTCTCTCTCTCTACCTGTCTCTCTCTCTGTACCTGTCTCTCTTACTCTACCTGTCTCTCTCTCACTCTCTCTCTCTACCTGTCTCTCTCTCTACCTGTCTCTGCCTGTCTCTCTCTCTCTACCTGTCTCTCTCTCTCTCTCTCTCTACCTATCACTGCCTGTCTCTCTCTCTCTCTACCTGTCTCTCTCTCTCTCTCTACTTGTCTCTCTCTCACTACCTGTCTCTGCCTGTCTCTCTCTCTCTCTCTACCTGTCTCTCTCTCTCTCTACCTGTCTCTCTCTCTACCTGTCTCTCTCTCTCTTTCTCTACCTGTCTCTCTCTCTGTACCTGTCTCTCTTACTCTACCTGTAGCTCTCTCACTCTCTCTACCTGTCTCTCTCTCTCTCTACTTGTCTCTCTCTCTCTACTTGTCTCTCTCTCTTTATCTGTCTCTGGCTGTCTTTCTCTCTCTCTCTACCTCTCTCTCTCTCTCTCTCTCTACCTGTCTCTCTCTCTCTGTACCTGTCTCTCTTACTCTACCTGTCTCTCTCTCACTCTCTCTCTACCTGTCTCTCTCTCTCTACTTATCTCTCTCTCTCTACCTCTCTCTGCCCGTCTCTCTCGCTCTACCTGTCTCTCTCTCCCTACCTCTTTCTGCCTGTCTCTCTCTCTCTACCCGTCTCTCTCTCTACCTCTCTCTGCCTGTCTCTCTCTCTCTCTCTCTACCTCTCTCTCCCTCTCTACTTGTCCCTCTCTCTCTACCTCTCTCTCTCTACCTGTCTCTCTCTCTCTCTACCTGTCTCTCTCTCTCTACCTCTCTCTCTCTCTCTCTAACTGTCTCTCTCTCTCTCTACCTGTCTCTCTCTCTCTCTCTACGTCTCTCTCTCTCTCTCTACCTGTCTCTCTCTCTCTACCTGTCTCTCTCGCTCTCTCTACCTGTCTCTCTCGCTCTCTCTACCTGTCTCTGCCTGTCTCTCTCACTCTAACTGTCTCTCTCTCTCTACCTGTCTAGCTCTCTCTACCTCTCTCTCTCTCTCTGCCTGTCTCTCTCTCTCTACCTGTCTCTCTCTCTCTACCTGTCTAGCTCTCTCTCTACCTCTCTCTCTCTACCTGTCTCTCTCTCTCTACCTGTCTCTCTCTCTTTATCTCTACCTGTCTCTCTCTCTCTCTCTCTCTCTCTCTACCTGTCTCTCTCTCTCTTTCTCTACCTGTCTCTCTCTCTCTCTACCCCTCTCTCTCTCTCTATCTCTACTTGTCTCTCTCTCTACCTCTCTCTGCCTGTCTCTCTCTCTCTACCTGTCTCTCTCTCTCCCTACCTCTTTCTGCCTGTCTCTCTCTCTCTACCTGTCCCTCTCTCTCTACCCGTCTCTCTCTCTCTCTCTACCTCTCTCTCTCTCTACTTGTCTCTCTCTCTACCTGTCTCTCTCTCTCTCTCTACCTGTCTCTCTCTCTCGACTTGTCTCTGTCTCTCTACCTGTCTCTCTCTCTCTCTACCTGTCTCTCTCACTCTCTACCTGTCTCTCTTTCACGACTTGTCTCTCTCTCTCGATTGTCTCTCTCTCTCTACCTGTCCCTGCCTGTCTCTCTCTCTCTCTCTCTACCTGTCTCTCTCTCTCTCTACCTGTCTCTCTCTCTCGACTTGTCTCTCTCTCTCGATTGTCTCTCTCTCTCTACCTGTCTCTGCCTGTCTCTCTCACTCTGCCTGTCTCTCTCTCTCTCTGCCTGCTCTCTCTCTCTTTGCCTGTCTCTCTCTCTCTCTCTACCTGTCTCTCTATCTACCTGTCTCTCTCTCTCTCTACCTCCCTCTGCCTGTCTCTCTCTCTCTCTACTTGTCTCTTTCTCTGTACCTGTCTCTCTTACTCTACCTGTCTCTCTCTCTACTTGTCTCTCTCTCTCTACTTGTCTCTCTCTCTCTACCTGTCTCTGCCTGTCTCTGTCTCTCTCTACCTGTCTCTCTCTCTCTGTACCTGTCTCTCTTATTCTACCTGTCTCTCTCTCACACTCTCTCTCTACCTGTCTCTCTGTCTCTACCTGTCTCTCTCTCTCTCTCCTTGTCTCTCTCTCTCTAATTGTCTCTCTCCCTACCTGTCTGTGCCTGTCTCTCTCTCTCTCTATCTGTCTCTCTCTCTCTACCCGTCTCTCTCTCTCTCTCTCTACCTCTCTCTGCCTGTGTCTCTCTCACTCTACCTGTGTCTCTCTCTCTCTCTACCTCTCTCTCTCTCTACTTGTCTCTCTCTACCTCTCTCTCTACCTCTCTCTGCCTGTCTCTCTCTCTCTCTCTACCTGTCTCTTCCTGTCTCTCTCTCTCTCTACCTGTCTCTGTCTCTCTCTCTCTCTCTCTGCCAGTCTCGCTCTCTCTCTGCCTGTCTCTCTCTCTCTCTCTGCCTGTCTCTCTCTCTCTGCCTGTCTCTCTCTCTCTACCTGTCTCTGCCTGCGCTCTCTCTCTCTCTCTCTCTACCTGTCTCTCTCTCTCTTTCTCTACCTGTCTCTCTCTCTCTCTACCCCTCTCTCTCTCTCTATCTCTACTTGTCTCTCTCTCTACCTCTCTCTGCCTGTCTCTCTCGCTCTACCTGTCTCTCTCTCCCTACCTCTTTCTGCCTGTCTCTCTCTCTCTACCCGTCTCTCTCTCTACCTCTCTCTGCCTGTCTCTCTCTCTCTCTCTCTACCTCTCTCTCTCTCTCTACTTGTCCCTCTCTCTCTACCTCTCTCTCTCTACCTGTCTCTCTCTCTCTCTACCTGTCTCTCTCTCTCTACGTCTCTCTCTCTCTCTCTCTCTCTCTACCTGTCTCTCTCTCTCTCTACGTCTCTCTCTCTCTCTCTACCTGTCTCTCTCTCTCTACCTGTCTCTCTCGCTCTCTCTACCTGTCTCTCTCGCTCTCTCTACCTGTCTCTGCCTGTCTCTCTCACTCTACCTGTCTCTCTCTCTCTACCTGTCTCGCTCTCTCTACCTCTCTCTCTCTCTCTGCCTGTCTCTCTCTCTCTACCTGTCTCTCTCTCTCTACCTGTCTAGCTCTCCCTCTACCTCTCTCTCTCTCTACCTGTCTCTCTCTCTACCTTTCTCTCTCTCTTTATCTCTACCTGTCTCTCTCTCTCTCTCTCTCTCTCTACCTGTCTCTCTCTCTCTACCTGTCTCTCTCTCTCGACTTGTCTCTGTCTCTCTACCTGTCTCTCTCTCTCTCTACCTGTCTCTCTCACTCTCTACCTGTCTCTCTTTCACGACTTGTCTCTCTCTCTCGATTGTCTCTCTCTCTCTACCTGTCTCTGCCTGTCTCTCTCTCTCTCTACCTGTCTCTCTCTCTCTCTCTACCTGTCTCTCTCTCTCGACTTGTCTCTCTCTCTCGATTGTCTCTCTCTCTCTTCCTGTCTCTGCCTGTCTCTCTCAATCTGCCTGTCTCTCTCTCTCTCTGCCTGCTCTCTCTCTCATTGCCTGTCTCTCTCTCTCTCTCTCTACCTGTCTCTCTATCTACCTGTCTCTCTCTCTCTCTACCTCCCTCTGCCTGTCTCTCTCTCTCTACTTATCTCTTTCTCTGTACCTGTCTCTCTTACTCTACCTGTCTCTCTCTCTACTTGTCTCTCTCTCTCTACTTGTCTCTCTCTCTCTACTTGTCTCTCTCTCTCTACCTGTCTCTGCCTGTCTCTGTCTCTCTCTACCTGTCTCTCTCTCTCTGTACCTGTCTCTCTTATTCTACCTGTCTCTCTCTCTCTACCTGTCTAGCTCTCTCTCTACCTCTCTCTCTCTCTACCTGTCTCTCTCTCTCTACCTGTCTCTCTCTCTTTATCTCTACCTGTCTCTCTCTCTCTCTCTCTCTCTCTACCTGTCTCTCTCTCTACCTGTCTCTCTCTCTCTCTCTACCTCCCTCTGCCTGTCTCTCTCTCTCTACTTGTCTCTTTCTCTGTACCTGTCTCTCTTACTCTACCTGTCTCTCTCTCTACTTGTCTCTCTCTCTCTACTTGTCTCTCTCTGTCTACCTGTCTCTGCCTGTCTCTGTCTCTCTCTACCTGTCTCTCTCTCTCTCTCCCTGTCTCTCTCTCTACCTGTCTCTCTCTCTCTGTACCTGTCTCTCTTATTCTACCTGTCTCTCTCTCTCACTCTCTCTCTACCTGTCTCTCTCTCTCTCTACCTGTCTCTCTCTCTCTCCTTGTCTCTCTCTCTCTAATTGTCTCTCTCCCTACCTGTCTGTGCCTGTCTCTCTCTCTCTATCTGTCTCTCTCTCTCTCTACCCGTCTCTCTCTCTCTACCTCTCTCTGCCTGTGTCTCTCTCACTCTACCTGTGTCTCTCTCTCTCTCTACCTCTCTCTCTCTCTACTTGTCTCTCTCTACCTCTCTCTGCCTGTCTCTCTCTCTCTCTCTACCTGTCTCTTCCTGTCTCTCTCTCTCTACCTGTCTCTGTCTCTCTCTCTCTCTCTCTCTCTGCCTGTCTCGCTCTCTCTCTGCCTGTCTCTCTCTCTCTCTCTGCCTGTCTCTCTCTCTCTGCCTGTCTCTCTCTCTCTACCTGTCTCTGCCTGCGCTCTCTCTCTCTCTCTCTCTGCCTGTCTCTCTCTCTCTCTAACTGTCTCGCTCTCTCTCCACCTGTCTCTCTGTCTCTCTCTACCTCTCTCTACCTGTCTCTCTCTCTCTACTTGCCTCTCTCTCTCTACCTGTCTCTGCCTGTCTCTCTCACTCTCTCTACCTGTCTCTCTCTCTCTACCTGTCTCTCTCTCTCTCTACCTGTCTCTCTCCCTCTGCCTGTCTCTCTCTCTCTACTTGTCTCTTTCTCTGTACCTGTCTCTCTTACTCTACCTGTCCCTCTCTCTACTTCTCTCTCTCTCTCTACTTGTCTCTCTCTCTCTCTCTACCTGTCTCTGCCTGTCTCTCTCTCCCTCTACCTGTCTCTCTCTACCTTTGTCTCTCTGTACCTGTCTCTCTTATTCTACCTGTCTCTCTCATTCTCTCTCTACCTGTCTCTCTCTCTGTCTCTACCTGTTTCTCTCTCTCTCTCGCCTTGTCTCTCTCTATCTACCCGTCTCTCTCTCTCTCTCTACCTCTCTCTGCCTGTCTCTCTCTCTCTACCTGTCTCTCTCTCTCTCTCTACCTCTCTCTGCCTGTCTCTCTCTCTCTACCTGTCTCTCTCTCTCTCTACCTGTCTCTCTCTCTTTCTACCTGTCTCTCTCTCTCTCACTCTACCTGTCTCTCTCTCTACCTATCTCTCTCTCTCTGCTTGTCTCTCTCTCTACCTGTCTCTCTCTCTCTCTCTACCTCTCTCTGCCTGTCTCTCTCTATCTACCTGTCTCTTCCTGTCTCTCTCTCTCTACCTGTCTCTCTCTCTCTCTCTGCCTGTCTCGCTCTCTCTCAACCTGTCTCTCTCTCTCTCTCTCTACCTGCCTCTCTCTCTCTACTTGTCGCTCTCTCTCTCTACTTGTCTCTCTCTCTCTCTCTACCTCTCTCTCTCTCTCTCTCCCTGTCTCTCTCTCTCTCTCCCTGTCTCTCTCTCTCCCTGTCTCTCTCTCTACTTCTCTCTCTCTCTCTCTTCCTGTCTCTGCTTGTCTCTCTCTCTCTCTCTCTCCCTGTCTCTCTCTGTCTACTTGTCTGTCTCTCTCTATCTGTCTCTGCCTGTCTCTCCCTCTCTCTCTACCTGTCTCTCTCTCTCTCTACCTGTCTCTCTCTCTCTCTGTACCTGTCTCTCTTACTCTACCTGTCTCTCTCTCAGTCTCTCTCTACCTGTCTCTCTCTCTCTACTTGCCTCTCTCTCTACCTGTCTCTACCTCTCTCTCTCTCTCTCTACCTGTCTCTCTCTCTCTACTGTCTCTCTCTCTGTACCTGTCTCTCTTACTCTACCTGTCTCTCTCTCACTCTCTCTCTCTCCCTGTCTCTCTCTCTACCTGTCTCTGCCTGTCTCTCTCTCTCTACCTGTCTCTCTCTCTCTCTCTACCTGTCTCTCTCTCTCTCTCTCTACCTGTCTCTGCCTGTCTCTCTCTCTCTCTACCTGTCTCTGCCTGTCTCTCTCTCTCCCTCTACCTGTCTCTCTCTCTCTCTACTTGTCTCTCTCTCTCTCTACTTGTCTCTCTCACTACTTGTCTCTGCCTGTCTCTCTCTCTCTCTACCTGTCTCTCTCTCTCTCTACCTGTCTCTCTCTCTACCTGTCTCTCTCTCTGTACCTGTCTCACTTACTCTACCGGTCTCTCTCTCTCTCTTCCTGTCTCTCTCTCTACCTGTCTCTCTCTCTCTCTCTACTTGTATCTCTCTCCCTACTTGTCTCTCTCTCTCTATCTGTCTCTGGCTGTCTTTCTCTCTCTCTACCTGTCTTTCTCTCTCTCTCTTCCTCTCTCTCACTCTCTACCTTTCTCTCTCTCACTCTCTCTACCTGTCTCTCTCTACCTGTCTCTCTCACTCTCTCTACTTGTCTCTCTCTCTCTATTTGTCTCTCTCTCTCTCTCTATCTGTCTCTGCCTGTCTCTCTCTCTCTCTCTACCTGTCTCTCTCTCTCTACCTGTCTCTCTCTCTGTACCTGTCTCTCTTACTCTACCTGTCTCTCTCTCACTCTCTCTCCACCTGTCTCTCTCTCTCTCTACTTGCCTCTCTCTCTACCTGTCTCTACCTGTCTCTCTCTCTCTCTCTCTATCTGTCTCTCTCTCTCTCTATCTGTCTCTCTCTCTACATCTCTCTGCCTGTCTCACTCTCTCTACCTGCCTCTCTCTCTCTACCTGTCTCTCCCTCTACCTGTGTCTCTCTATACCTGTCTATCTCTCTCTCTACTTGTCTCTCTCTCTTTATCTGTCTCTGCCTGTCTCTCCCTCTCTCTCTACCTGTCTCTCTCTCTCTCTACCTGTATCTCTCTCTGTACCTGTCTCTCTCTCACTCTCTCTCTCTACCTGTCTCTCTCTCTACTTGCCTCTCTCTCTACCTGTCTCTACCTGTCTCTCTCTCTCTCTCTCTCTGCCTGTCTCTCTCTCTCTCTCTACCTGTCTATCTCTCTCTGCCTGTCTCTCTCTCTCTACCTCTCTCTCTCTCTCTACCTCTCTCTCTCTCTCTCCCTGTCTCTCTCTCTCTCCCTGTCTCTGTCTCTCTACCTCTCTCTGCCTCTCTCTCTCTCTCTACATGCCTCTCTCTATCTCTCTACCTGTCTCTCTCTCTCTACCTCTCTCTGCCTGTCTCTCTCTCTCTCCCTGTCTCCCTCTGTCTCTACTTGTCTCTCTCTCTCTGCCTGTCTCTCTCTCTCTCTACCTGTCTCTCTCTCTCTCTACCTGTCTCTCTCTCTCTACATCTCTCTGCCTGTCTCTCTCTCTACCTGTCTCTCTCTCTACCTGTCTCTCTCTCTCTACCTGTCTCTGCCTGTCTCTCTCTCTCTACCTCTCTCTCTCTCTCTCTCTCTCTCTACCTGTCTCTCTCTTTCTACTTGTCCCTCTCTCTCTACTTGTCTCTCTCTCTACCTGTTTCTGCCTGTCTCTCTCTCTCTCTCTGTCTGTCTCTCTCTCTCTCTCTACCTGTCTCTCTCTCCCTACCCGTCTCTCTCTCGCTCTACCTCCCTCTGCCTGTCTCTCTCTCTACCTGTCTCTCTCTCTCTGTACCTGTCTCTCTAACTCTACCTATCTCTCTCTCACTCACTCTCTACCTGTCTCTCTCTCTCTACCTGTCTCTCTCTCTCTACATGCCTCTCTCTCTCTCTCTACCTGTCTCTCTCTCTCTCTACCTCTCTCTGCCTGTCTCTCTCTCTCTACCTGTCTCCCTCTGTCTCTACTTGTCTCTCTCTCTCTGCCTGTCTCTCTCTCTCTCTCTACCTGTCTCTCTCTCTCTCTACCTGTCTCTCTCTCTACATCTCTCTGCCTGTCTCACTCTCTCTACCTGCCTCTCTCTCTCTACCTGTCTCTCCCTCTACCTGTGTCTCTCTATACCTGTCTATCTCTCTCTCTACTTGTCTCTCTCTCTTTATCTGTCTCTGCCTGTCTCTCCCTCTCTCTCTACCTGTCTCTCTCTCTCTACTTGTATCTCTCTCTGTACCTGTCTCTCTCTCACTCTCTCTCTCTACCTGTCTCTCTCTCTACTTGCCTCTCTCTCTACCTGTCTCTACCTGTCTCTCTCTCTCTCTCTCTCTCTACCTGTCTCTCTCTCTCTACCTGTCTCTCTCTCTGTACCTGTCTCTCTTACTCTACCTGTCTCTCTCTCACTCTCTCTCTCTACCTGTCTCTCTCTCTACCTGTCTCTGCCTGTCTCTCTCTCTCTACCTGTCTCTCTCTCTCTCTACCTATCACTGCCTGTCTCTCTCTCTCTCTACCTGTCTCTCTCTCTCTCTCTCTACTTGTCTCTCTCTCTCTACTTGTCTCTCTCTCACTACCTGTCTCTGCCTGTCTCTCTCTCTCTACCTGTCTCTCTCTCTCTCTCTACCTGTCTCTCTCTCTACCTGTCTCTCTCTCTCTTTCTCTACCTGTCTCTCTCTCTGTACCTGTCTCTCTTACTCTACCTGTAGCTCTCTCACTCTCTCTACCTGTCTCTCTCTCTACCTGTCTCTCTCTCTCTCTACTTGTCTCTCTCTCTCTACTTGTCTCTCTCTCTCTATCTGTCTCTGGCTGTCTTTCTCTCTCTCTCTACCTCTCTCTCTCTCTCTCTACCTGTCTCTCTCTCTCTGTACCTGTCTCTCTTACTCTACCTGTCTCTCTCTCACTCTCTTTCTACCTGTCTCTCTCTCTCTACTTATCTCTCTCTCTCTACCTCTCTCTGCCCGTCTCTCTCGCTCTACCTGTCTCTCTCTCCCTACCTCTTTCTGCCTGTCTCTCTCTCTCTACCCGTCTCTCTCTCTACCTCTCTCTGCCTGTCTCTCTCTCTCTCTCTCTACCTCTCTCTCTCTCTCTACTTGTCCCTCTCTCTCTACCTCTCTCTCTCTCTACCTGTCTCTCTCTCTCTCTCTACCTGTCTCTCTCTCTCTACCTCTCTCTCTCTCTCTAACTGTCTCTCTCTCTCTCTACCTGTCTCTCTCTCTCTCTCTACGTCTCTCTCTCTCTCTCTACCTGTCTCTCTCTCTCTACCTGTCTCTCTCGCTCTCTCTACCTGTCTCTCTCGCTCTCTCTACCTGTCTCTGCCTGTCTCTCTCACTCTAACTGTCTCTCTCTCTCTACCTGTCTAGCTCTCTCTACCTCTCTCTCTCTCTCTGCCTGTCTCTCTCTCTCTACCTGTCTCTCTCTCTCTACCTGTCTAGCTCTCTCTCTACCTCTCTCTCTCTCTACCTGTCTCTCTCTCTCTACCTGTCTCTCTCTCTTTATCTCTACCTGTCTCTCTCTCTCTCTCTCTCTCTCTACCTGTCTCTCTCTCTCTTTCTCTACCTGTCTCTCTCTCTCTCTACCCCTCTCTCTCTCTCTATCTCTACTTGTCTCTCTCTCTACCTCTCTCTGCCTGTCTCTCTCTCTCTACCTGTCTCTCTCTCTCCCTACCTCTTTCTGCCTGTCTCTCTCTCTCTACCTGTCCCTCTCTCTCTACCCGTCTCTCTCTCTCTCTCTACCTCTCTCTCTCTCTCTACTTGTCTCTCTCTCTACCTGTCTCTCTCTCTCTCTCTACCTGTCTCTCTCTCTCTACCTGTCTCTCTCTCTCGACTTGTCTCTGTCTCTCTACCTGTCTCTCTCTCTCTCTACCTGTCTCTCTCACTCTCTACCTGTCTCTCTTTCACGACTTGTCTCTCTCTCTCGATTGTCTCTCTCTCTCTACTTGTCTCTGCCTGTCTCTCTCTCTCTCTCTACCTGTCTCTGCCTGTCTCTCTCTCTACCTGTCTCTCTCTCTCGACTTGTCTCTCTCTCTCGATTGTCTCTCTCTCTCTACCTGTCTCTGCCTGTCTCTCTCACTCTGCCTGTCTCTCTCTCTCTCTGCCTGCTCTCTCTCTCTTTGCCTGTCTCTCTCTCTCTCTCTCTCTACCTGTCTCTCTCTCTAACTGTCTCTCTCTCTCTCTACCTCCCTCTGCCTGTCTCTCTCTCTCTACTTGTCTCTTTCTCTGTACCTGTCTCTCTTACTCTACCTGTCTCTCTCTCTCTACTTGTCTCTCTCTCTCTACTTGTCTCTCTCTCTCTACCTGTCTCTGCCTGTCTCTGTCTCTCTCTACCTGTCTCTCTCTCTCTGTACCTGTCTCTCTTATTCTACCTGTCTCTCTCTCTCACTCTCTCTCTACCTGTCTCTCTCTCTCTCTACCTGTCTCTCTCTCTCTCTCCTTGTCTCTCTCTCTCTAATTGTCTCTCTCCCTACCTGTCTGTGCCTGTCTCTCTCTCTCTCTATCTGTCTCTCTCTCTCTACCCGTCTCTCTCTCTCTCTCTACCTCTCTCTGCCTGTGACTCTCTCACTCTACCTGTGTCTCTCTCTCTCTCTCTACCTCTCTCTCTCTCTACTTGTCTCTCTCTACCTCTCTCTCTACCTCTCTCTGCCTGTCTCTCTCTCTCTCTCTACCTGTCTCTTCCTGTCTCTTTCTCTCTCTACCTGTCTCTGTCTCTCTCTCTCTCTGCCTGTCTCGCTCTCTCTCTGCCTGTCTCTCTCTCTCTCTCTGCCTGTCTCTCTCTCTCTGCCTGTCTCTCTCTCTCTACCTGTCTCTGCCTGCGCTCTCTCTCTCTCTACCTGTCTCTCTCTCTCTTTCTCTACCTGTCTCTCTCTCTCTCTACCCCTCTCTCTCTCTATCTCTACTTGTCTCTCTCTCTACCTCTCTCTGCCTGTCTCTCTCGCTCTACCTGTCTCTCTCTCCCTACCTCTTTCTGCCTGTCTCTCTCTCTCTACCCGTCTCTCTCTCTACCTCTCTCTACCTGTCTCTCTCTCTCTCTCTCTACCTCTCTCTCTCTCTCTCTACTTGTCCCTCTCTCTCTACCTCTCTCTCTCTACCTGTCTCTCTCTCTCTCTCTACCTGTCTCTCTCTCTCTACGTCTCTCTCTCTCTCTCTCTCTCTCTACCTGACTCTCTCTCTCTCTACGTCTCTCTCTCTCTCTCTACCTGTCTCTCTCTCTCTACCTGTCTCTCTCGCTCTCTCTACCTGTCTCTCTCTCTCTTTCTCTACCTGTCTCTCTCTCTCTCTACCCCTCTCTCTCTCTCTATCTCTACTTGTCTCTCTCTCTACATCTCTCTGCCTGTCTCTCTCGCTCTACCTGTCTCTCTCTCCCTACCTCTTTCTGCCTGTCTCTCTCTCTCTACCCGTCTCTCTCTCTACCTCTCTCTGCCTGTCTCTCTCTCTCTCTCTCTACCTCTCTCTCTCTCTACTTGTCCCTCTCTCTCTACCTCTCTCTCTCTACCTGTCTCTCTCTCTCTCTCTACCTGTCTCTCTCTCTCTACGTCTCTCTCTCTCTCTCTCTAACTGTCTCTCTCTCTCTCTACCTGTCTCTCTCTCTCTCTACGTCTCTCTCTCTCTCTCTCTACCTGTCTCTCTCTCTCTACCTGTCTCTCTCGCTCTCTACCTGTCTCTCTCGCTCTCTCTACCTGTCTCTGCCTGTCTCTCTCACTCTACCTGTCTCTCTCTCTCTACCTGTCTAGCTCTCTCTCCCTCTCTCTCTCTCTGCCTGTCTCTCTCTCTCTACCTGTCTCTCTCTCTCTACCTGTCTAGCTCTCTCTCTACCTCTCTCTCTCTACCTGTCTCTCTCTCTCTACCTGTCTCTCTCTCTTTATCTCTACCTGTCTCTCTCTCTCTCTCTCTCTCTCTACCTGTCTCTCTCTCTCTTTCTCTACCTGTCTCTCTCTCTCTCTACCCCTCTCTCTCTCTCGATCTCGACTTGTCTCTCTCTCTACCTCTCTCTGCCTGTCTCTCTCTCTCTACCTGTCTCTCTCTCTCCCTACCTCTTTCTGCCTGTCTCTCTCTCTCTACCTGTCCCTCTCTCTCTACCCGTCTCTCTCTCTCTCTCTACCTCTCTCTCTCTCTCTACTTGTCTCTCTCTCTACCTGTCTCTCTCTCTCTCTCTACCTGTCTCTCTCTCTCTACCTGTCTCTCTCTCTCGACTTGTCTCTGTCTCTCTACCTGTCTCTCTCTCTCTCTACCTGTCTCTCTCACTCTCTACCTGTCTCTCTTTCTCGACTTGTCTCTCTCTCTCGATTGTCTCTCTCTCTCTACCTGTCTCTGCCTGTCTCTCTCTCTCTCTACCTGTCTCTCTCTCTCTCTCAACCTGTCTCTGCCTGTCTCTCTCAATCTGCCTGTCTCTCTCTCTGCCTGCTCTCTCTCTCTTTGCCTGTCTCTCTCTCTCTCTCTCTACCTGTCTCTCTCTCTACCTGTCTCTCTCTCTCTCTCTACCTCCCTCTGCCTGTCTCTCTCTCTCTACTTGTCTCTTTCTCTGTACCTGTCTCTCTTACTCTACCTGTCTCTCTCTCTACTTGTCTCTCTCTCTCTACTTGTCTCTCTCTCTCTACCTGTCTCTGCCTGTCTCTGTCTCTCTCTACCTGTCTCTCTCTCTCTCTCCCTGTCTCTCTCTCTACCTGTCTCTCTCTCTCTGTACCTGTCTCTCTTATTCTACCTGTCTCTCTCTCTCACTCTCTCTCTACCTGTCTCTCTCTCTCTCTACCTGTCTCTCTCTCTCCTTGTCTCTCTCTCTCTAATTGTCTCTCTCCCTACCTGTCTGTGCCTGTCTCTCTCTCTCTATCTGTCTCTCTCTCTCTCTACCTCTCTCTGCCTGTGTCTCTCTCACTCTACCTGTGTCTCTCTCTCTCTCTACCTCTCTCTCTCTCTACTTGTCTCTCTCTACCTCTCTCTGCCTGTCTCTCTCTCTCTCTCTCTCTACCTGTCTCTTCCTGTCTCTCTCTCTCTACCTGTCTCTGTCTCTCTCTCTCTCTCTCTGCCTGTCTCGCTCTCTCTTTGCCTGTCTCTCTCTCTCTCTCTGCCTGTCTCTCTCTCTCTACCTGTCTCTGCCTGCGCTCTCTCTCTCTCTCTCTCTGCCTGTCTCTCTCTCTCTCTACCTGTCTCGCTCTCTCTCCACCTGTCTCTCTGTCTCTCTCTACCTCTCTCTACCTGTCTCTCTCTCTCTACTTGCCTCTCTCTCTCTACCTGTCTCTGCCTGTCTCTCTCACTCTCTCTACCTGTCTCTCTCTCTCTTCCTGTCTCTCTCTCTCTCTACCTGTCTCTCTCCCTCTGCCTGTCTCTCTCTCTCTACTTGTCTCTTTCTCTGTACCTGTCTCTCTTACTCTACCTGTCCCTCTCTCTACTTCTCTCTCTCTCTCTACTTGTCTCTCTCTCTCTCTCTACCTGTCTCTGCCTGTCTCTCTCTCTCTCTACCTGTCTCTCTCTACCTTTGTCTCTCTGTACCTGTCTCTCTTATTCTACCTGTCTCTCTCATTCTCTCTCTACCTGTCTCTCTCTCTGTCTCTACCTGTTTCTCTCTCTCTCTCGCCTTGTCTCTCTCTATCTACCCGTCTCTCTCTCTCTCTCTACCTCTCTCTGCCTGTCTCTCTCTCTCTACCTGTCTCTCTCTCTGTCTCTACCTGTCTCTCTCTCTCTCTCTACCTCGCTCTGCCTGTCTCTCTCTCTCTACCTGTCTCTCTCTCTCTCTACCTGTCTCTCTCTCTTTCTACCTGTCTCTCTCTCTCTCACTCTACCTGTCTCTCTCTCTACCTATCTCTCTCTCTCTGCTTGTCTCTCTCTCTACCTGTCTCTCTCTCTCTCTCTCTACCTCTCTCTGCCTGTCTCTCTCTATCTACCTGTCTCTTCCTGTCTCTCTCTCTCTACCTGTCTCTCTCTCTCTCTGCCTGTCTCGCTCTCTCTCAACCTGTCTCTCTCTCTCTCTACCTGCCTCTCTCTCTCTACTTGTCGCTCTCTCTCTCTACTTGTCTCTCTCTCTCTCTCTACCTCTCTCTCTCTCTCTCTCCCTGTCTCTCTCTCTCTCTCCCTGTCTCTCTCTCTCTCTCCCTGTCTCTCTCTCTCCCTGTCTCTCTCTCTACTTCTCTCTCTCTCTCTCTTCCTGTCTCTGCTTGTCTCTCTCTCTCTCTCTCCCTGTCTCTCTCTGTCTACTTGTCTGTCTCTCTCTATCTGTCTCTGCCTGTCTCTCCCTCTCTCTCTACCTGTCTCTCTCTCTCTCTACCTGTCTCTCTCTCTCTGTACCTGTCTCTCTTACTCTACCTGTCTCTCTCTCAGTCTCTCTCTACCTGTCTCTCTCTCTCTACTTGCCTCTCTCTCTACCTGTCTCTACCTCTCTCTCTCTCTCTCTCCCTGTCTCTCTCTCTACCTGTCTCTGCCTGTCTCTCTCTCTCTACCTGTCTCTCTCTCTCTCTCTACCTGTCTCTCTGTCTCTCTCTCTTCCTGTCTCTGCCTGTCTCTCTCTCTCTCTACCTGTCTCTCTCTCTCTACTTGCCTCTCTCTCTACCTGTCTCTACCTCTCTCTCTCTCTCTCTCCCTGTCTCTCTCTCTACCTCTCTCTGCCTGTCTCTCTCTCTCTACCTGTCTCTCTCTCTGTCTCTACCTGTCTCTCTCTCTCTCTACCTCTCTCTGCCTGTCTCTCTCTCTCTACCTGTCTCTCTCTCTCTCTACCAGTCTCTCTCTCTTTCTACCTGTCTCTCTCTCTCTCTCTCTACCTGTCTCTCTCTCTACCTATCTCTCTCTCTCTGCTTGTCTCTCTCTCTACCTGTCTCTCTCTCTCTCTCTACCTCTCTCTGCCTGTCTCTCTCTATCTACCTGTCTCTTCCTGTCTCTCTCTCTCTACCTGTCTCTCTCTCTCTCTGCCTGTCTCGCTCTCTCTCAACCTGTCTCTCTCTCTCTCTCTCTACCTGCCTCTCTCTCTCTACTTGTCGCTCTCTCTCTCTACTTGTCTCTCTCTCTCTCTACCTCTCTCTCTCTCTCTCTCCCTGTCTCTCTCTCTCTCTCCCTGTCTCTCTCTCTCTCTCCCTGTCTCTCTCTCTCCCTGTCTCTCTCTCTACTTCTCTCTCTCTCTCTCTTCCTGTCTCTGCTTGTCTCTCTCTCTCTCTCTCCCTGTCTCTCTCTGTCTACTTGTCTGTCTCTCTCTATCTGTCTCTGCCTGTCTCTCCCTCTCTCTCTACCTGTCTCTCTCTCTCTCTACCTGTCTCTCTCTCTCTCTGTACCTGTCTCTCTTACTCTAGCTGTCTCTCTCTCAGTCTCTCTCTACCTGTCTCTCTCTCTCTACTTGCCTCTCTCTCTACCTGTCTCTACCTCTCTCTCTCTCTCTCTCCCTGTCTCTCTCTCTACCTGTCTCTGCCTGTCTCTCTCTCTCTACCTGTCTCTCTCTCTCTCTCTACCTGTCTCTCTCTCTCTCTCTCTCTACCTGTCTCTGCCTGTCTCTCTCTCTCTCTACCTGTCTCTGCCTGTCTCTCTCTCTCCCTCTACCTGTCTCTCTCTCTCTCTACTTGTCTCTCTCTCTCTCTACTTGTCTCTCTCACTACTTGTCTCTGCCTGTCTCTCTCTCTCTCTACCTGTCTCTCTCTCTCTCTACCTGTCTCTCTCTCTACCTGTCTCTCTCTCTGTACCTGTCTCACTTACTCTACCGGTCTCTCTCTCTCTCTTCCTGTCTCTCTCTCTACCTGTCTCTCTCTCTCTCTCTACTTGTATCTCTCTCCCTACTTGTCTCTCTCTCTCTATCTGTCTCTGGCTGTCTTTCTCTCTCTCTACCTGTCTTTCTCTCTCTCTCTTCCTCTCTCTCACTCTCTACCTTTCTCTCTCTCACTCTCTCTACCTGTCTCTCTCTACCTGTCTCTCTCACTCTCTCTATTTGTCTCTCTCTCTCTATTTGTCTCTCTCTCTCTATCTGTCTCTGCCTGTCTCTCTCTCTCTCTCTACCTGTCTCTCTCTCTCTACCTGTCTCTCTCTCTGTACCTGTCTCTCTTACTCTACCTGTCTCTCTCTCACTCTCTCTCCACCTGTCTCTCTCTCTCTCTACTTGCCTCTCTCTCTACCTGTCTCTACCTGTCTCTCTCTCTCTCTCTCTCTACCTGTCTCTCTCTCTCTCTATCTGTCTCTCTCTCTACCTCTCTCTCTCTCTCTCTACCTGTCTCTCTCTCTCTGTACCTGTCTCTCTTACTCTACCTGTCTCTCTCTCACTCTCTCTCTACCTGTCTCTCTCTCTCTACTTATCTCTCTCTCTCTACCTCTCTCTGCCCGTCTCTCTCGCTCTACCTGTCTCTCTCTCCCTACCTCTTTCTGCCTGTCTCTGTCTCTCTACCCGTCACTCTCTCTACCTCTCTCTGCCTGTCTCTCTCTCTCTCTCTCTACCTCTCTCTCTCTCTCTCTCTACTTGTCCCTCTCTCTCTACCTCTCTCTCTCTACCTGTCTCTCTCTCTCTCTCTACCTGTCTCTCTCTCTCTACCTCTCTCTCTCTCTCTAACTGTCTCTCGCTCTCTCTACCTGTCTCTCTCTCTCTCTACGTCTCTCTCTCTCTCTCTACCTGTCTCTCTCTCTCTACCTGTCTCTCTCGCTCTCTCTACCTGTCTCTCTCGCTCTCTCTACCTGTCTCTGCCTGTCTCTCTCACTCTACCTGTCTCTCTCTCTCTACCTGTCTAGCTCCCTCTACCTCTCTCTCTCTCTCTGCCTGTCTCTCTCTCTCTACCTGTCTAGCTCTCTCTCTACCTCTCTCTCTCTCTACCTGTCTCTCTCTCTCTACCTGTCTCTCTCTCTTTATCTCTACCTGTCTCTCTCTCTCTCTCTCTCTCTCTACCTGTCTCTCTCTCTCTTTCTCTACCTGTCTCTCTCTCTCTCTACCCCCCTCTCTCTCTCTATCTCTACTTGTCTCTCTCTCTACCTCTCTCTGCCTGTCACTCTCTCTCTACCTGTCTCTCTCTCTCCCTACCTCTTTCTGCCTGTCTCTCTCTCTCTACCTGTCCCTCTCTCTCTACCCGTCTCTCTCTCTCTCTCTACCCCTCTCTCTCTCTCTACTTCTCTCTCTCTCTACCTGTCTCTCTCTCTCTCTCTACCTGTCTCTCTCTCTCTACCTGTCTCTCTCTCTCGACTTGTCTCTGTCTCTCTACCTGTCTCTCTCTCTCTCTACCTGTCTCTCTCACTCTCTACCTGTCTCTCTTTCACGACTTGTCTCTCTCTCTCGATTGTCTCTCTCTCTCTACCTGTCTCTGCCTGTCTCTCTCTCTCTCTCTACCTGTCTCTCTCTCTCGACTTGTCTCTCTCTCTCGATTGTCTCTCTCTCTCTACCTGTCTCTGCCTGTCTCTCTCACTCTGCCTGTCTCTCTCTCTCTCTGCCTGCTCTCTCTCTCTTTGCCTGTCTCTCTCTCTCTCTCTCTACCTGTCTCTCTATCTACCTGTCTCTCTCTCTCTCTACCTCCCTCTGCCTGTCTCTCTCTCTCTACTTGTCTCTTTCTCTGTACCTGTCTCTCTTACTCTACCTGTCTCTCTCTCTCTACTTGTCTCTCTCTCTCTACTTGTCTCTCTCTCTCTACCTGTCTCTGCCTGTCTCTGTCTCTCTCTACCTGTCTCTCTCTCTCTGTACCTGTCTCTCTTATTCTACCTGTCTCTCTCTCTCACTCTCTCTCTACCTGTCTCTCTCTCTCTCTACCTGTCTCTCTCTCTCTCTCCTTGTCTCTCTCTCTCTAATTGTCTCTCTCCCTACCTGTCTGTGCCTGTCTCTCTCTCTCTCTATCTGTCTCTCTCTCTCTACCCGTCTCTCTCTCTCTCTCTACCTCTCTCTGCCTGTGTCTCTCTCACTCTACCTGTGTCTCTCTCTCTCTCTCTACCTCTCTCTCTCTCTACTTGTCTCTATCTACCTCTCTCTCTACCTCTCTCTGCCTGTCTCTCTCTCTCTCTACCTGTCTCTTCCTGTCTCTTTCTCTCTCTACCTGTCTCTGTCTCTCTCTCGCTCTGCCTGTCTCGCTCTCTCTCTGCCTGTCTCTCTCTCTCTCTCTGCCTGTCTCTCTCTCTCTGCCTGTCTCTCTCTCTCTACCTGTCTCTGCCTGCGCTCTCTCTCTCTCTCTACCTGTCTCTCTCTCTCTTTCTCTACCTGTCTCTCTCTCTCTCTACCCCTCTCTCTCTCTCTATCTCTACTTGTCTCTCTCTCTACCTCTCTCTGCCTGTCTCTCTCGCTCTACCTGTCTCTCTCTCCCTACCTCTTTCTGCCTGTCTCTCTCTCTCTACCCGTCTCTCTCTCTACCTCTCTCTGCCTGTCTCTCTCTCTCTCTCTCTACCTCTCTCTCTCTCTACTTGTCCCTCTCTCTCTACCTCTCTCTCTCTACCTGTCTCTCTCTCTCTCTCTACCTGTCTCTCTCTCTCTACGTCTCTCTCTCTCTCTCTAACTGTCTCTCTCTCTCTCTACCTGTCTCTCTCTCTCTCTACGTCTCTCTCTCTCTCTCTCTCTATCTGTCTCTCTCTCTCTACCTGTCTCTCTCGCTCTCTCTACCTGTCTCTCTCGCTCTCTCTACCTGTCTCTGCCTGTCTCTCTCACTCTACCTGTCTCTCTCTCTCTACCTGTCTAGCTCTCTCTACCTCTCTCTCTCTCTCTGCCTGTCTCTCTCTCTCTACCTGTCTCTCTCTCTCTACCTGTCTAGCTCTCTCTCTACCTCTCTCTCTCTCTACCTGTCTCTCTCTCTCTACCTGTCTCTCTCTCTTTATCTCTACCTGTCTCTCTCTCTCTCTCTCTCTCTCTCTACCTGTCTCTCTCTCTCTTTCTCTACCTGTCTCTCTCTCTCTCTACCCCTCTCTCTCTCTCTATCTCTACTTGTCTCTCTCTCTACCTCTCTCTGCCTGTCTCTCTCTCTCTACCTGTCTCTCTCTCTCCCTACCTCTTTCTGCCTGTCTCTCTCTCTCTACCTGTCCCTCTCTCTCTACCCGTCTCTCTCTCTCTCTCTACCTCTCTCTCTCTCTCTACTTGTCTCTCTCTCTACCTGTCTCTCTCTCTCTCTCTACCTGTCTCTCTCTCTCTACCTGTCTCTCTCTCTCGACTTGTCTCTGTCTCTCTACCTGTCTCTCTCTCTCTCTACCTGTCTCTCTCACTCTCTACCTGTCTCTCTTTCTCGACTTGTCTCTCTCTCTCGATTGTCTCTCTCTCTCTACCTGTCTCTGCCTGTCTCTCTCTCTCTCTACCTGTCTCTCTCTCTCTCTCAACCTGTCTCTGCCTGTCTCTCTCAATCTGCCTGTCTCTCTCTCTGCCTGCTCTCTCTCTCTTTGCCTGTCTCTCTCTCTCTCTCTCTACCTGTCTCTCTCTCTACCTGTCTCTCTCTCTCTCTCTACCTCCCTCTGCCTGTCTCTCTCTCTCTACTTGTCTCTTTCTCTGTACCTGTCTCTCTTACTCTACCTGTCTCTCTCTCTACTTGTCTCTCTCTCTACTTGTCTCTCTCTCTCTACCTGTCTCTGCCTGTCTCTGTCTCTCTCTACCTGTCTCTCTCTCTCTCTCCCTGTCTCTCTCTCTACCTGTCTCTCTCTCTCTGTACCTGTCTCTCTTATTCTACCTGTCTCTCTCTCTCACTCTCTCTCTACCTGTCTCTCTCTCTCTCTACCTGTCTCTCTCTCTCTCCTTGTCTCTCTCTCTCTAATTGTCTCTCTCCCTACCTGTCTGTGCCTGTCTCTCTCTCTCTATCTGTCTCTCTCTCTCTCTACCCGTCTCTCTCTCTCTACCTCTCTCTGCCTGTGTCTCTCTCAATCTACCTGTGTCTCTCTCTCTCTCTACCTCTCTCTCTCTCTCTACTTGTCTCTCTCTCTACCTGTCTCTCTCTCTCTCTCTACCTGTCTCTCTCTCTCTACCTGTCTCTCTCTCTCTACTTGTCTCTCTCTACCTCTCTCTGCCTGTCTCTCTCTCTCTCTCTCTCTACCTGTCTCTTCCTGTCTCTCTCTCTCTACCTGTCTCTGTCTCTCTCTCTCTCTCTCTCTGCCTGTCTCGCTCTCTCTCTGCCTGTCTCTCTCTCTCTCTCTGCCTGTCTCTCTCTCTCTGCCTGTCTCTCTCTCTCTACCTGTCTCTGCCTGCGCTCTCTCTCTCTCTCTCTCTCTGCCTGTCTCTCTCTCTCTCTACCTGTCTCGCTCTCTCTCCACCTGTCTCTCTGTCTCTCTCTACCTCTCTCTACCTGTCTCTCTCTCTCTACTTGCCTCTCTCTCTCTACCTGTCTCTGCCTGTCTCTCTCACTCTCTCTACCTGTCTCTCTCTCTCTACCTGTCTCTCTCTCTCTCTACCTGTCTCTCTCCCTCTGCCTGTCTCTCTCTCTCTACTTGTCTCTT
This sequence comes from Chiloscyllium punctatum, assembly GCF_047496795.1. Taxonomy (NCBI): domain Eukaryota; kingdom Metazoa; phylum Chordata; class Chondrichthyes; order Orectolobiformes; family Hemiscylliidae; genus Chiloscyllium; species Chiloscyllium punctatum. Next base: position 33,369,532 of record NC_092762.1, on the reverse strand, counting down.
TCTCTGTACCTGTCTCTCTTACTCTACCTGTCCCTCTCTCTACTTCTCTCTCTCTCTCTACTTGTCTCTCTCTCTCTCTCTACCTGTCTCTGCCTGTCTCTCTCTCTCTCTACCTGTCTCTCTCTACCTTTGTCTCTCTGTACCTGTCTCTCTTATTCTACCTGTCTCTCTCATTCTCTCTCTACCTGTCTCTCTCTCTGTCTCTACCTGTTTCTCTCTCTCTCTCGCCTTGTCTCTCTCTATCTACCCGTCTCTCTCTCTCTCTCTACCTCTCTCTGCCTGTCTCTCTCTCTCTACCTGTCTCTCTCTCTGTCTCTACCTGTCTCTCTCTCTCTCTCTACCTCTCTCTGCCTGTCTCTCTCTCTCTACCTGTCTCTCTCTCTCTCTACCTGTCTCTCTCTCTTTCTACCTGTCTCTCTCTCTCTCACTCTACCTGTCTCTCTCTCTACCTATCTCTCTCTCTCTGCTTGTCTCTCTCTCTACCTGTCTCTCTCTCTCTCTCTACCTCTCTCTGCCTGTCTCTCTCTATCTACCTGTCTCTTCCTGTCTCTCTCTCTCTACATGTCTCTCTCTCTCTCTGCCTGTCTCGCTCTCTCTCAACCTGTCTCTCTCTCTCTCTCTCTACCTGCCTCTCTCTCTCTACTTGTCGCTCTCTCTCTCTACTTGTCTCTCTCTCTCTCTCTACCTCTCTCTCTCTCTCTCTCTCCCTGTCTCTCTCTCTCTCCCTGTCTCTCTCTCTCTCTCCCTGTCTCTCTCTCTCCCTGTCTCTCTCTCTACTTCTCTCTCTCTCTCTCTCTTCCTGTCTCTGCTTGTCTCTCTCTCTCTCTCTCCCTGTCTCTCTCTGTCTACTTGTCTGTCTCTCTCTATCTGTCTCTGCCTGTCTCTCCCTCTCTCTCTACCTGTCTCTCTCTCTCTCTAAATGTCTCTCTCTCTCTCTGTACCTGTCTCTCTTACTCTACCTGTCTCTCTCTCACTCTCTCTCTACCTGTCTCTCTCTCTCTACTTGCCTCTCTCTCTATCTGTCTCTACCTCTCTCTCTCTCTCTCTACCTGTCTCTCTCTCTCTACTGTCTCTCTCTCTGTACCTGTCTCTCTTACTCTACCTGTCTCTCTCTCACTCTCTCTCTCTCCCTGTCTCTCTCTCTACCTGTCTCTGCCTGTCTCTCTCTCTCTACCTGTCTCTCTCTCTCTCTCTACCTGTCTCTCTCTCTCTCTCTCTCTACCTGTCTCTGCCTGTCTCTCTCTCTCTCTACCTGTCTCTGCCTGTCTCTCTCTCTCCCTCTACCTGTCTCTCTCTCTCTCTCTACTTGTCTCTCTCTCTTTCTACTTGTCTCTCTCACTACTTGTCTCTGCCTGTCTCTCTCTCTCTCTACCTGTCTCTCTCTCTCTCTACCTGTCTCTCTCTCTACCTGTCTCTCTCTCTGTACCTGTCTCACTTACTCTACCGGTCTCTCTCTCTCTCTTCCTGTCTCTCTCTCTACCTGTCTCTCTCTCTCTCTCTACTTGTATCTCTCTCCCTACTTGTCTCTCTCTCTCTATCTGTCTCTGGCTGTCTTTCTCTCTCTCTACCTGTCTTTCTCTCTCTCTCTTCCTCTCTCTCACTCTCTACCTTTCTCTCTCTCACTCTCTCTACCTGTCTCTCTCTACCTGTCTCTCTCACTCTCTCTACTTGTCTCTCTCTCTCTATTTGTCTCTCTCTCTCTATCTGTCTCTGCCTGTCTCTCTCTCTCTCTCTACCTGTCTCTCTCTCTCTACCTGTCTCTCTCTCTGTACCTGTCTCTCTTACTCTACCTGTCTCTCTCTCACTCTCTCTCCACCTGTCTCTCTCTCTCTCTACTTGCCTCTCTCTCTACCTGTCTCTACCTGTCTCTCTCTCTCTCTCTCTCTACCTGTCTCTCTCTCTCTCTATCTGTCTCTCTCTCTACATCTCTCTGCCTGTCTCACTCTCTCTACCTGCCTCTCTCTCTCTCTACCTGTCTCTCCCTCTACCTGTGTCTCTCTATACCTGTCTATCTCTCTCTCTACTTGTCTCTCTCTCTTTATCTGCCTCTGCCTGTCTCTCCCTCTCTCTCTACCTGTCTCTCTCTCTCTCTACCTGTATCTCTCTCTGTACCTGTCTCTCTCTCACTCTCTCTCTCTACCTGTCTCTCTCTCTACTTGCCTCTCTCTCTACCTGTCTCTACCTGTCTCTCTCTCTCTCTCTCTGCCTGTCTCTCTCTCTCTCTCTACCTGTCTATCTCTCTCTGCCTGTCTCTCTCTCTCTACCTGTCTCCCTCTGTCTCTACTTGTCTCTCTCTCTCTGCCTGTCTCTCTCTCTCTCTACCTGTCTCTCTCTCTCTCTACCTGTATCTCTCTCTGTACCTGTCTCTCTCTCACTCTCTCTCTCTACCTGTCTCTCTCTCTACTTGCCTCTCTCTCTACCTGTCTCTCTCTCTACCTGTCTCTCTCTCTCTCTGTACCTGTCTCTCTTACTCTACCTGTCTCTCTCTCAGTCTCTCTCTACCTGTCTCTCTCTCTCTACCTGTCTCTACCTCTCTCTCTCTCTCTCTGCCTGTCTCTCTCTCTCTCTACCTGTCTCTCTCTCTCTCTACCTGTCTCTCTCTCTCTACATCTCTCTGCCTGTCTCTCTCTCTACCTGTCTCTCTCTCTACCTGTCTCTCTCTCTACCTGTCTCTGCCAGTCTCTCTCTCTCTACCTCTCTCTCTCTCTCTCTCTCTACCTGTCTCTCTCTTTCTACTTGTCCCTCTCTCTCTACTTGTCTCTCTCTCTACCTGTTTCTGCCTGTCTCTCTCTCTCTCTCTGCCTGTCTCTCTCTCTCTCTACCTGTCTCTCTCTCCCTACCCGTCTCTCTCTCGCTCTACCTTCCTCTGCCTGTCTCTCTCTCTACCTGTCTCTCTCTCTCTGTACCTGTCTCTCTAACTCTACCTATCTCTCTCTCACTCACTCTCTACCTGTCTCTCTCTCTCTACCTGTCTCTCTCTCTCTACATGCCTCTCTCTCTCTCTCTACCTGTCTCTCTCTCTCTCTACCTCTCTCTGCCTGTCTCTCTCTCTCTACCTGTATCCCTCTGTCTCTACTTGTCTCTCTCTCTCTGCCTCTCTCTCTCTCTCTCTCTACCTGTCTCTCTCTCTCTCTACCTGTCTCTCTCTCTACATCTCTCTGCCTGTCTCACTCTCTCTACCTGCCTCTCTCTCTCTACCTGTCTCTCCCTCTACCTGTGTCTCTCTATACCTGTCTATCTCTCTCTCTACTTGTCTCTCTCTCTTTATCTGTCTCTGCCTGTCTCTCCCTCTCTCTCTACCTGTCTCTCTCTCTCTACCTGTATCTCTCTCTGTACCTGTCTCTCTCTCACTCTCTCTCTCTCTACCTGTCTCTCTCTCTACTTGCCTCTCTCTCTACCTGTCTCTACCTGTCTCTCTCTCTCTCTCTCTCTCTCTCTCTACCTGTCTCTCTCTCTCTACCTGTCTCTCTCTCTGTACCTGTCTCTCTTACTCTACCTGTCTCTCTCTCACTCTCTCTCTCTACCTGTCTCTCTCTCTACCTGTCTCTGCCTGTCTCTCTCTCTCTACCTGTCTCTCTCTCTCTCTATCTATCACTGCCTGTCTCTCTCTCTCTCTACCTGTCTCTCTCTCTCTCTCTCTACTTGTCTCTCTCTCTCTCTACTTGTCTCTCTCTCACTACCTGTCTCTGCCTGTCTCTCTCTCTCTCTACCTGTCTCTCTCTCTCTCTACCTGTCTCTCTCTCTACCTGTCTCTCTCTCTCTTTCTCTACCTGTCTCTCTCTCTGTACCTGTCTCTCTTACTCTACCTGTAGCTCTCTCACTCTCTCTACCTGTCTCTCTCTCTACCTGTCTCTCTCTCTCTCTACTTGTCTCTCTCTCTCTACTTATCTCTCTCTCTCTATCTGTCTCTGGCTGTCTTTCTCTCTCTCTCTACCTCTCTCTCTCTCTCTCTACCTGTCTCTCTCTCTCTGTACCTGTCTCTCTTACTCTACCTGTCTCTCTCTCACTCTCTCTCTACCTGTCTCTCTCTCTCTACTTATCTCTCTCTCTCTACCTCTCTCTGCCCGTCTCTCTCGCTCTACCTGTCTCTCTCTCCCTACCTCTTTCTGCCTGTCTCTCTCTCTCTACCCGTCTCTCTCTCTACCTCTCTCTGCCTGTCTCTCTCTCTCTCTCTCTACCTCTCTCTCTCTCTACTTGTCCCTCTCTCTCTACCTCTCTCTCTCTACCTGTCTCTCTCTCTCTCTCTACCTGTCTCTCTCTCTACCTCTCTCTCTCTCTCTAACTGTCTCTCTCTCTCTCTACCTGTCTCTCTCTCTCTCTACGTCTCTCTCGCTCTCTCTACCTGTCTCTCTCGCTCTCTCTACCTGTCTCTGCCTGTCTCTCTCACTCTACCTGTCTCTCTCTCTCTACCTGTCTAGCTCTCTCTACCTCTCTCTCTCTCTCTGCCTGTCTCTCTCTCTCTACCTGTCTCTCTCTCTCTCTACCTGTCTAGCTCTCTCTCTACCTCTCTCTCTCTCTACCTGTCTCTCTCTCTCTACCTGTCTCTCTCTCTTTATCTCTACCTGTCTCTCTCTCTCTCTCTCTCTCTCTACCTGTCTCTCTCTCTCTTTCTCTACCTGTCTCTCTCTCTCTCTACCCCTCACTCTCTCTCTATCGCTACTTGTCTCTCTCTCTACCTCTCTCTGCCTGTCTCTCTCTCTCTACCTGTCTCTCTCTCTCTCCCTACCTCTTTCTGCCTGTCTCTCTCTCTCTACCTGTCCCTCTCTCTCTACCCGTCTCTCTCTCTCTCTCTACCTCTCTCTCTCTCTCTACTTGTCTCTCTCTCTACCTGTCTCTCTCTCTCTCTACCTCCCTCTGCCTGTCTCTCTCTCTCTACTTGTCTCTTTCTCTGTACCTGTCTCTCTTACTCTACCTGTCTCTCTCTCTACTTGTCTCTCTCTCTCTACTTGTCTCTCTCTCTCTACCTGTCTCTTCCTGTCTCTCTCTCTCTCTACCTGTCTCTGTCTCTCTCTCTCTCTCTCTCTGCCTGTCTCGCTCTCTCTCTGCCTGTCTCTCTCTCTCTCTGCCTGTCTCTCTCTCTCTGCCTGTCTCTCTCTCTCTACCTGTCTCTGCCTGCGCGCTCTCTCTCTCTCTCTCTCTCTCTACCTGTCTCTCTCTCTCTTTCTCTACCTGTCTCTCTCTCTCTCTACCCCTCTCTCTCTCTCTATCTCTACTTGTCTCTCTCTCTACCTCTCTCTGCCTGTCTCTCTCTCTCTACCTGTCTCTCTCTCTCCCTATCTCTTTCTGCCTGTCTCTCTCTCTCTACCTGTCCCTCTCTCTCTACCCGTCTCTCTCTCTCTCTCTCCCTCTCTCTCTCTCTCTACTTGTCTCTCTCTCTACCTGTCTCTCTCTCTCTCTCTACCTGTCTCTCTCTCTCTACCTGTCTCTCTCTCTCGACTTGTCTCTGTCTCTCTACCTGTCTCTCTCTCTCTCTACCTGTCTCTCTCACTCTCTACCTGTCTCTCTTTCACGACTTGTCTCTCTCTCTCGATTGTCTCTCTCTCTCTACCTGTCTCTGCCTGTCTCTCTCTCTCTCTACCTGTCTCTCTCTCTCTCTCTACCTGTCTCTCTCTCTCGACTTGTCTCTCTCTCTCGATTGTCTCTCTCTCTCTACCTGTCTCTGCCTGTCTCTCTCACTCTGCCTGTCTCTCTCTCTCTCTCTGCCTGCTCTCTCTCTTTGCCTGTCTCTCTCTCTCTCTCTACCTGTCTCTCTATCTACCTCTCTCTCTCTCTCTCTACCTCCCTCTGCCTGTCTCTCTCTCTCTACTTGTCTCTTTCTCTGTACCTGTCTATCTTACTCTACCTGTCTCTCTCTCTACTTGTCTCTCTCTCTCTACTTGTCTCTCTCTCTCTACCTGTCTCTGCCTGTCTCTGTCTCTCTCTACCTGTCTCTCTCTCTCTGTACCTGTCTCTCTTATTCTACCTGTCTCTCTCTCTCACTCTCTCTCTACCTGTCTCTCTCTCTCTCTACCTGTCTCTCTCTCTCTCTCCTTGTCTCTCTCTCTCTAATTGTCTCTCTCCCTACCTGTCTGTGCCTGTCTCTCTCTCTCTCTATCTGTCTCTCTCTCTCTATCCGTCTCTCTCTCTCTCTCTACCTCTCTCTGCCTGTGTCTCTCTCACTCTACCTGTGTCTCTCTCTCTCTCTACCTCTCTCTCTCTCTACTTGTCTCTCTCTACCTCTCTCTCTACCTCTCTCTGCCTGTCTCTCTCTCTCTCTACCTGTCTCTTCCTGTCTCTCTCTCTCTACCTGTCTCTGTCTCTCTCTCTCTCTCTCTCTGCCTGTCTCGCTCTCTCTCTGCCTGTCTCTCTCTCTCTCTCTGCCTGTCTCTCTCTCTCTACCTGTCTCTGCCTGCGCTCTCTCTCTCTCTCTGCCTGTCTCTCTCTCTCTCTACCTGTCTCGCTCTCTCTCCACCTGTCTCTCTGTCTCTCACTACCTCTCTCTACCTGTCTCTCTCTCTCTACTTGCCTCTCTCTCTCTAGCTGTCTCTGCCTGTCTCTCTCACTCTCTCTACCTGTCTCTCTCTCTCTACCTGTCTCTCTCTCTCTCTACCTGTCTCTCTCCCTCTGCCTGTCTCTCTCTCTCTCTACTTGTCTCTTTCTCTGTACCTGTCTCTCTTACTCTACCTGTCTCTCTCTCTACTTCTCTCTCTCTCTCTACTTGTCTCTCTCTCTCTCTCTACCTGTCTCTGCCTGTCTCTCTCTCTCTCTACCTGTCTCTCTCTACCTGTCTCTCTTATTCTACCTGTCTCTCTCATTCTCTCTCTACCTGTCTCTCTCTCTCTGTCTCTACCTGTTTCTCTCTCTCTCTCGCCTTGTCTCTCTCTATCTACCCGTCTCCCTCTCTCTCTCTACCTCTCTCTGCCTGTCTCTCTCTCTCTACCTGTCTCTCTCTCTGTCTCTACCTGTCTCTCTCTCTCTCTCTACCTCTCTCTGCCTGTCTCTCTCTCTCTACCTGTCTCTCTCTCTTTCTACCTGTCTCTCTCTCTCTCACTCTACCTGTCTCTCTCTCTCTACCTATCTCTCTCTCTCTGCTTGTCTCTCTCTCTACCTGTCTCTCTCTCTCTCTACCTCTCTCTGCCTGTCTCTCTCTATCTACCTGTCTCTTCCTGTCTCTCTCTCTCTACCTGTCTCTCTCTCTCTCTCTCTGCCTGTCTCGCTCTCTCTCAACCTGTCTCTCTCTCTCTCTCTCTACCTGCCTCTCTCTCTCTACTTGTCTCTCTCTCTCTACTTGTCTCTCTCTCTCTCTCTACCTCTCTCTCTCTCTCTCTCCCTGTCTCTCTCTCTCTCTCACTGTCTCTCTCTCTCTCTCCCTGTCTCTCTCTGTCTACTTGTCTGTCTCTCTCTATCTGTCTCTGCCTGTCTCTCCCTCTCTCTCTACCTGTCTCTCTCTCTCTCTACCTGTCTCTCTCTCTCTCTGTACCTGTCTCTCTTACTCTACCTGTCTCTCTCTCAGTCTCTCTCTACCTGTCTCTCTCTCTCTACTTGCCTCTCTCTCTACCTGTCTCTACCTCTCTCTCTCTCTCTCTCCCTGTCTCTCTCTCTACCTGTCTCTGCCTGTCTCTCTCTCTCTACCTGTCTCTCTCTCTCTCTCTACCTGTCTCTCTCTCTCTCTCTCTCTACCTGTCTCTGCCTGTCTCTCTCTCTCTCTACCTGTCTCTGCCTGTCTCTCTCTCTCCCTCTACCTGTCTCTCTCTCTCTCTACTTGTCTCTCTCTCTCTCTACTTGTCTCTCTCACTACTTGTCTCTGCCTGTCTCTCTCTCTCTCTACCTGTCTCTCTCTCTCTCTACCTGTCTCTCTCTCTACCTGTCTCTCTCTCTGTACCTGTCTCACTTACTCTACCGGTCTCTCTCTCTCTCTTCCTGTCTCTCTCTCTACCTGTCTCTCTCTCTCTCTCTACTTGTATCTCTCTCCCTACTTGTCTCTCTCTCTCTATCTGTCTCTGGCTGTCTTTCTCTCTCTCTACCTGTCTTTCTCTCTCTCTCTTCCTCTCTCTCACTCTCAACCTTTCTCTCTCTCACTCTCTCTACCTGTCTCTCTCTACCTGTCTCTCTCACTCTCTCTACTTGTCTCTCTCTCTCTATTTGTCTCTCTCTCTCTATCTGTCTCTGCCTGTCTCTCTCTCTCTCTCTACCTGTCTCTCTCTCTCTACCTGTCTCTCTCTCTGTACCTGTCTCTCTTACTCTACCTGTCTCTCTCTCACTCTCTCTCCACCTGTCTCTCTCTCTCTCTACTTGCCTCTCTCTCTACCTGTCTCTACCTGTCTCTCTCTCTCTCTCTCTCTACCTGTCTCTCTCTCTCTCTATCTGTCTCTCTCTCTACATCTCTCTGCCTGTCTCACTCTCTCTACCTGCCTCTCTCTCTCTCTACCTGTCTCTCCCTCTACCTGTGTCTCTCTATACCTGTCTATCTCTCTCTCTACTTGTCTCTCTCTCTTTATCTGCCTCTGCCTGTCTCTCCCTCTCTCTCTACCTGTCTCTCTCTCTCTCTACCTGTATCTCTCTCTGTACCTGTCTCTCTCTCACTCTCTCTCTCTACCTGTCTCTCTCTCTACTTGCCTCTCTCTCTACCTGTCTCTACCTGTCTCTCTCTCTCTCTCTCTGCCTGTCTCTCTCTCTCTCTCTACCTGTCTATCTCTCTCTGCCTGTCTCTCTCTCTCTACCTGTCTCCCTCTGTCTCTACTTGTCTCTCTCTCTCTGCTGTCTCTCTCTCTCTCTACCTGTCTCTCTCTCTCTCTACCTGTCTCTCTCTCTCTACATCTCTCTGCCTGTCTCTCTCTCTACCTGTCTCTCTCTCTACCTGTCTCTCTCTCTCTCTCTCTCTACCTGTCTCTCTCTTTCTACTTGTCCCTCTCTCTCTACTTGTCTCTCTCTCTACCTGTTTCTGCCTGTCTCTCTCTCTCTCTCTCTGCCTGTCTCTCTCTCTCTCTACCTGTCTCTCTCTCCCTACCCGTCTCTCTCTCGCTCTACCTTCCTCTGCCTGTCTCTCTCTCTACCTGTCTCTCTCTCTCTGTACCTGTCTCTCTAACTCTACCTATCTCTCTCTCACTCACTCTCTACCTGTCTCTCTCTCTCTACCTGTCTCTCTCTCTCTACATGCCTCTCTCTCTCTCTCTACCTGTCTCTCTCTCTCTCTACCTCTCTCTGCCTGTCTCTCTCTCTCTACCTGTCTCCCTCTGTCTCTACTTGTCTCTCTCTCTCTGCCTCTCTCTCTCTCTCTCTCTACCTGTCTCTCTCTCTCTCTACATCTCTCTGCCTGTCTCACTCTCTCTACCTGCCTCTCTCTCTCTACCTGTCTCTCCCTCTACCTGTGTCTCTCTATACCTGTCTATCTCTCTCTCTACTTGTCTCTCTCTCTTTATCTGTCTCTGCCTGTCTCTCCCTCTCTCTCTACCTGTCTCTCTCTCTCTACCTGTATCTCTCTCTGTACCTGTCTCTCTCTCACTCTCTCTCTCTACCTGTCTCTCTCTCTACTTGCCTCTCTCTCTACCTGTCTCTACCTGTCTCTCTCTCTCTCTCTCTCTCTACCTGTCTCTCTCTCTCTACCTGTCTCTCTCTCTGTACCTGTCTCTCTTACTCTACCTGTCTCTCTCTCACTCTCTCTCTCTACCTGTCTCTCTCTCTACCTGTCTCTGCCTGTCTCTCTCTCTCTACCTGTCTCTCTCTCTCTCTCTACCTATCACTGCCTGTCTCTCTCTCTCTCTACCTGTCTCTCTCTCTCTCTCTCTACTTGTCTCTCTCTCTCTCTACTTGTCTCTCTCTCACTACCTGTCTCTGCCTGTCTCTCTCTCTCTCTACCTGTCTCTCTCTCTCTCTACCTGTCTCTCTCTCTACCTGTCTCTCTCTCTCTTTCTCTACCTGTCTCTCTCTCTGTACCTGTCTCTCTTACTCTACCTGTAGCTCTCTCACTCTCTCTACCTGTCTCTCTCTCTACCTGTCTCTCTCTCTCTCTACTTGTCTCTCTCTCTCTACTTATCTCTCTCTCTCTATCTGTCTCTGGCTGTCTTTCTCTCTCTCTCTACCTCTCTCTCTCTCTCTCTACCTGTCTCTCTCTCTCTGTACCTGTCTCTCTTACTCTACCTGTCTCTCTCTCACTCTCTCTCTACCTGTCTCTCTCTCTCTACTTATCTCTCTCTCTCTACCTCTCTCTGCCCGTCTCTCTCGCTCTACCTGTCTCTCTCTCCCTACCTCTTTCTGCCTGTCTCTCTCTCTCTACCCGTCTCTCTCTCTACCTCTCTCTGCCTGTCTCTCTCTCTCTCTCTCTACCTCTCTCTCTCTCTACTTGTCCCTCTCTCTCTACCTCTCTCTCTCTACCTGTCTCTCTCTCTCTCTCTACCTGTCTCTCTCTCTACCTCTCTCTCTCTCTCTAACTGTCTCTCTCTCTCTCTACCTGTCTCTCTCTCTCTCTCTACGTCTCTCTCGCTCTCTCTACCTGTCTCTCTCGCTCTCTCTACCTGTCTCTGCCTGTCTCTCTCACTCTACCTGTCTCTCTCTCTCTACCTGTCTAGCTCTCTCTACCTCTCTCTCTCTCTCTGCCTGTCTCTCTCTCTCTACCTGTCTCTCTCTCTCTCTACCTGTCTAGCTCTCTCTCTACCTCTCTCTCTCTCTACCTGTCTCTCTCTCTCTACCTGTCTCTCTCTCTTTATCTCTACCTGTCTCTCTCTCTCTCTCTCTCTCTACCTGTCTCTCTCTCTCTTTCTCTACCTGTCTCTCTCTCTCTCTACCCCTCTCTCTCTCTCTATCGCTACTTGTCTCTCTCTCTACCTCTCTCTGCCTGTCTCTCTCTCTACCTGTCTCTCTCTCTCTCCCTACCTCTTTCTGCCTGTCTCTCTCTCTCTACCTGTCCCTCTCTCTCTACCCGTCTCTCTCTCTCTCTCTACCTCTCTCTCTCTCTCTACTTGTCTCTCTCTCTACCTGTCTCTCTCTCTCTCTACCTCCCTCTGCCTGTCTCTCTCTCTCTACTTGTCTCTTTCTCTGTACCTGTCTCTCTTACTCTACCTGTCTCTCTCTCTACTTGTCTCTCTCTCTCTACTTGTCTCTCTCTCTCTACCTGTCTCTTCCTGTCTCTCTCTCTCTCTACCTGTCTCTGTCTCTGTCTCTCTCTCTCTCTGCCTGTCTCGCTCTCTCTCTGCCTGTCTCTCTCTCTCTCTCTGCCTGTCTCTCTCTCTCTGCCTGTCTCTCTCTCTCTACCTGTCTCTGCCTGCGCGCTCTCTCTCTCTCTCTCTCTCTACCTGTCTCTCTCTCTCTTTCTCTACCTGTCTCTCTCTCTCTCTACCCCTCTCTCTCTCTCTATCTCTACTTGTCTCTCTCTCTACCTCTCTCTGCCTGTCTCTCTCTCTCTACCTGTCTCTCTCTCTCCCTATCTCTTTCTGCCTGTCTCTCTCTCTCTACCTGTCCCTCTCTCTCTACCCGTCTCTCTCTCTCTCTCTACCTCTCTCTCTCTCTCTACTTGTCTCTCTCTCTACCTGTCTCTCTCTCTCTCTCTACCTGTCTCTCTCTCTCTACCTGTCTCTCTCTCTCGACTTGTCTCTGTCTCTCTACCTGTCTCTCTCTCTCTCTACCTGTCTCTCTCACTCTCTACCTGTCTCTCTTTCACGACTTGTCTCTCTCTCTCGATTGTCTCTCTCTCTCTACCTGTCTCTGCCTGTCTCTCTCTCTCTCTACCTGTCTCTCTCTCTCTCTCTACCTGTCTCTCTCTCTCGACTTGTCTCTCTCTCTCGATTGTCTCTCTCTCTCTACCTGTCTCTGCCTGTCTCTCTCACTCTGCCTGTCTCTCTCTCTCTCTCTGCCTGCTCTCTCTCTTTGCCTGTCTCTCTCTCTCTCTCTACCTGTCTCTCTATCTACCTCTCTCTCTCTCTCTCTACCTCCCTCTGCCTGTCTCTCTCTCTCTACTTGTCTCTTTCTCTGTACCTGTCTCTCTTACTCTACCTGTCTCTCTCTCTACTTGTCTCTCTCTCTCTACTTGTCTCTCTCTCTCTACCTGTCTCTGCCTGTCTCTGTCTCTCTCTACCTGTCTCTCTCTCTCTGTACCTGTCTCTCTTATTCTACCTGTCTCTCTCTCTCACTCTCTCTCTACCTGTCTCTCTCTCTCTCTACCTGTCTCTCTCTCTCTCTCCTTGTCTCTCTCTCTCTAATTGTCTCTCTCCCTACCTGTCTGTGCCTGTCTCTCTCTCTCTCTATCTGTCTCTCTCTCTCTATCCGTCTCTCTCTCTCTCTCTGCCTGTGTCTCTCTCACTCTACCTGTGTCTCTCTCTCTCTCTACCTCTCTCTCTCTCTACTTGTCTCTCTCTACCTCTCTCTCTACCTCTCTCTGCCTGTCTCTCTCTCTCTCTACCTGTCTCTTCCTGTCTCTCTCTCTCTACCTGTCTCTGTCTCTCTCTCTCTCTCTCTGCCTGTCTCGCTCTCTCTCTGCCTGTCTCTCTCTCTCTCTCTGCCTGTCTCTCTCTCTCTGCCTGTCTCTCTCTCTCTACCTGTCTCTGCCTGCGCTCTCTCTCTCTCTCTCTCTGCCTGTCTCTCTCTCTCTCTACCTGTCTCGCTCTCTCTCCACCTGTCTCTCTGTCTCTCACTACCTCTCTCTACCTGTCTCTCTCTCTCTACTTGCCTCTCTCTCTCTAGCTGTCTCTGCCTGTCTCTCTCACTCTCTCTACCTGTCTCTCTCTCTCTACCTGTCTCTCTCTCTCTCTACCTGTCTCTCTCCCTCTGCCTGTCTCTCTCTCTCTCTACTTGTCTCTTTCTCTGTACCTGTCTCTCTTACTCTACCTGTCTCTCTCTCTACTTCTCTCTCTCTCTCTACTTGTCTCTCTCTCTCTCTCTACCTGTCTCTGCCTGTCTCTCTCTCTCTACCTGTCTCTCTCTACCTGTCTCTCTTATTCTACCTGTCTCTCTCATTCTCTCTCTACCTGTCTCTCTCTCTCTGTCTCTACCTGTTTCTCTCTCTCTCTCGCCTTGTCTCTCTCTATCTACCCGTCTCCCTCTCTCTCTCTACCTCTCTCTGCCTGTCTCTCTCTCTCTACCTGTCTCTCTCTCTGTCTCTACCTGTCTCTCTCTCTCTCTCTACCTCTCTCTGCCTGTCTCTCTCTTCTACCTGTCTCTCTCTCTTTCTACCTGTCTCTCTCTCTCTCACTCTACCTGTCTCTCTCTCTCTACCTATCTCTCTCTCTCTGCTTGTCTCTCTCTCTACCTGTCTCTCTCTCTCTCTACCTCTCTCTGCCTGTCTCTCTCTATCTACCTGTCTCTTCCTGTCTCTCTCTCTCTACCTGTCTCTCTCTCTCTCTCTCTGCCTGTCTCGCTCTCTCTCAACCTGTCTCTCTCTCTCTCTCTCTACCTGCCTCTCTCTCTCTACTTGTCTCTCTCTCTCTACTTGTCTCTCTCTCTCTCTCTACCTCTCTCTCTCTCTCTCTCCCTGTCTCTCTCTCTCTCTCCCTGTCTCTCTCTCTCTCTCCCTGTCTCTCTCTCTACTTCTCTCTCTCTCTCTCTTCCTGTCTCTGCTTGTCTCTCTCTCTCTCTCCCTGTCTCTCTCTGTCTACTTGTCTGTCTCTCTCTATCTGTCTCTGCCTGTCTCTCCCTCTCTCTCTACCTGTCTCTCTCTCTCTCTACCTGTCTCTCTCTCTCTCTGTACCTGTCTCTCTTACTCTACCTGTCTCTCTCTCACTCTCTCTCTACCTGTCTCTCTCTCTCTACTTGCCTCTCTCTCTACCTGTCTCTACCTCTCTCTCTCTCTCTCTACCTGTCTCTCTCTCTCTACTGTCTCTCTCTCTGTACCTGTCTCTCTTACTCTACCTGTCTCTCTCTCACTCTCTCTCTCTCCCTCTCTCTCTCTCTACCTGTCTCTCTCTCTACCTGTCTCTCTCTCTGTACCTGTCTCTCTTACTCTACCGGTCTCTCTCTCTCTCTCTCTCTTCCTGTCTCTCTCTCTACCTGTCTCTCTCTCTCTCTCTCTACTTGTATCTCTCTCCCTACTTCTCTCTCTCTCTCTATCTGTCTCTGGCTGTCTTTCTCTCTCTCTACCTGTCTTTCTCTCTCTCTCTTCCTCTCTCTCACTCTCTACCTTTCTCTCTCTCACTCTCTCTACCTGTCTCTCTCTACCTGTCTCTCTCACTCTCTCTACTTGTCTCTCTCTCTCTATTTGTCTCTCTCTCTCTATCTGTCTCTGCCTGTCTCTCTCTCTCTCTCTACCTGTCTCTCTCTCTCTACCTGTCTCTCTCTCACTCTCTCTCTACTTGCCTCTCTCTCTACCTGTCTCTACCTGTCTCTCTCTCTCTCTGCCTGTCTCTCTCTCTCTCTCTACCTGTCTATCTCTCTCTGCCTGTCTCTCTCTCTCTACCTCTCTCTCTCTCTCTCTCCCTGTCTCTCTCTCTCTCCCTGTCTCTGTCTCTCTACCTCTCTCTGCCTCTCTCTCACTCTCTACATGCCTCTCTCTCTCTCTACCTGTCTCTCTCTCTCTCTCTACCTCTCTCTGCCTGTCTCTCGCTCTCTCTCCCTGTCTCCCTCTGTCTCTACTTGTCTCTCTCTCTCTGCCTGTCTCTCTCTCTCTCTCCCTGTCTCTCACTCTCTCTACCTGTCTCTCTCTCTCTACATCTCTCTGCCTGTCTCTCTCTCTACCTGTCTCTCTCTCTACCTGTCTCTGCCTGTCTCTCTCTCTCTACCTCTCTCTCTCTCTCTCTACCTGTCTCTCTCTTTCTACTTGTCCCTCTCTCTCTACTTGTCTCTCTCTCTACCTGTTTCTGCCTGTCTCTCTCTCTCTCTGCCTGTCTCTCTATCTCTCTACCTGTCTCTCTGTCTCTCTACTTGCCTCTCTCTCTACCTGTCTCTACCTGTCTCTCTCTCTCTCTCTGCCTGTCTCTCTCTCTCTCTCTACCTGTCTATCTCTCTCTGCCTGCCTCTCTCTCTCTACCTCTCTCTCTCTCTCTACCTCTCTCTCTCTCTCTCTCTCCCTGTCTCTCTCTCTCTCCCTGTCTCTGTCTCTCTACCTCTCTCTGCCTCTCTCTCTCTCTCTACATGCCTCTCTCTCTCTCTCTACCTGTCTCTCTCTCTCTCTACCTCTCTCTGCCTGTCTCTCTCTCTCTCCCTGTCTCCCTCTGTCTCTACTTGTCTCTCTCTCTCTGCCTGTCTCTCTCTCTCTCTACCTGTCTCTCTCTCTCTCTACCTGTCTCTCTCTCTCTGCATCTCTCTGCCTGTCTCTCTCTCTACCTGTCTCTCTCTCTACCTGTCTCTCTCTCTACCTGTCTCTGCCTGTCTCTCTCTCTCTACCTCTCTCTCTCTCTCTCTCTACCTCTCTCTGCCTGTCTCTCTCTCTCTCCCTGTCTCCCTCTGTCTCTACTTGTCTCTCTCTCTCTGCCTGTCTCTCTCTCTCTCTACCTCTCTCTGCCTGTCTCTCTCTCTCTCCCTGTCTCCCTCTGTCTCTACTTGTCTCTCTCTCTCTGCCTGTCTCTCTCTCTCTCTACCTGTCTCTCTCTCTCTCTACCTGTCTCTCTCTCTCTGCATCTCTCTGCCTGTCTCTCTCTCTACCTGTCTCTCTCTCTACCTGTCTCTCTCTCTACCTGTCTCTGCCTGTCTCTCTCTCTCTACCTCTCTCTCTCTCTCTCTACCTGTCTCTCTCTTTCTACATGTCCCTCTCTCTCTACTTGTCTCTCTCTCTACCTGTTTCTGCCTGTCTCTCTCTCTCTCTCTGCCTGTCTCTCTCTCTCTCTACCTGTCTCTCTCTCCCTACCCGTCTCTCTCTCGCTCTACCTCCCTCTGCCTGTCTCTCTCTCTACCTGTCTCTCTCTCTCTGTACCTGTCTCTCTAACTCTACCTATCTCTCTCTCACTCACTCTCTACCTGTCTCTCTCTCTCTACATGCCTCTCTCTCTCTCTCTCTACCTGTCTCTCTCTCTCTCTACCTCTCTCTGCCTGTCTCACTCTCTCTACCTGTCTCCCTCTGTCTCTACTTGTATCTCTCTCTCTGCCTGTCTCTCTCTCTCTCTACCTGTCTCTCTCTCTCTCTACCTGTCTCTCTCTCTACATCTCTCTGCCTGTCTCACTCTCTCTACCTGCCTCTCTCTCTCTACCTGTCTCTCCCTCTACCTGTGTCTCTCTATACCTGTCTATCTCTCTCTCTACTTGTCTCTCTCTCTTTATCTGTCTCTGCCTGTCTCTCCCTCTCTCTCTACCTGTCTCTCTCTCTCTCTACCTGTATCTCTCTCTGTACCTGTCTCTCTCTCTCTCTCTCTCTCTACCTGTCTCTCTCTCTACTTGCCTCTCTCTCTACCTGTCTCTCTCTCTCTACCTGTCTCTCTCTCTCTACCTGTCTCTCTCTCTGTACCTGTCTCTCTTATTCTACCTGTCTCTCTCTCACTCTCTCTCTCTACCTGTCTCTCTCTCTACCTGTCTCTGCCTGTCTCTCTCTCTCTACCTGTCTCTCTCTCTCTCTCTACCTGTCTCTCTCTCTCTACCTGTCTCTCTCTCTCTCTCTACTTGTCTCTCTCTCTCTCTACTTGTCTCTCTCTCACTACCTGTCTCTGCCTGTCTCTCTCTCTCTCTACCTGTCTCTCTCTCTCTCTACCTGTCTCTCTCTCTACCTGTCTCTCTCTCTCTTTCTCTACCTGTCTCTCTCTCTGTACCTGTCTCTCTTACTCTACCTGTAGCTCTCTCACTCTCTCTACCTGTCTCTCTCTCTACCTGTCTCTCTCTCTCTCTACTTGTCTCTCTCTCTCTACTTGTCTCTCTCTCTCTATCTGTCTCTGGCTGTCTTTCTCTCTCTCTCTACCTCTCTCTCTCTCTCTCTACCTGTCTCTCTCTCTCTGTACCTGTCTCTCTTACTCTACCTGTCTCTCTCTCACTCTCTCTCTACCTGTCTCTCTCTCTCTACTTATCTCTCTCTCTCTACCTGTCTCTCTTATTCTACCTGCCTGACTCTCTCTCTCTCTCTCTCTCTATACCTGTCTCTCTCTCTCTACTTGTCTCTCTCTCTACCTGTCTCTGCCTGTCTCTCTCTCTCCAGAAGTCTCTCTCTCTATCTACTTCTCTCACTCTCTGTCTACCTGTCTCTGCCTGTCTCTCTGTCTCTCTACCTGTCTCTCTCTCTACCTCTCCCTCTCTTTCTCTGTACCTGTCTCTCTCTCTGTACCTGTCTCTCTTACTCTACCTGTCTCTCTCTACCTGTCTCTCTCTCTACCTGTCTCTCTCTCTCTCTTCCTGTCTCTCTTACTCTACCTGTCTCTCTCTCTCTCTACCTGTCTCTCTCTCTACCTGTCTCTCTCTCTGTACCTGTCTCTCTTACTCTCCCTGTCTCTGCCTGTCTCTCTCTCTCTCTACCTGTCTCTCTCTGTACCTGTCTCTCTCTGTACCTGTCTCTCTCTCTGTACTTGTCTCTCTCTCTCTCTACTTGTCTCTCTCTCTCTACTTCTCTCTCTCTCTCTAACTGTCTCTCTCTGTACCTGTCTCTCTTACTCTACCTCTCTCTCTCTCTCTACCTGTCTCGTTCTCTCTCTACCTGTCTCTCTCTCTACCTGTCTCTCTCTGTACCTGTCTCTCTCTCTGTACCTGTCTCTCTCTCTGTACTTGTCTCTCTCTCTCTCTACTTGTCTCTCTCTCTCTACTACTACTCTCTCTCTCTCTACCTGTCTCTCTCTGTACCTGTCTCTCTTACTCTACCTCTCTCTCTCTCTCTACCTGTCTCGTTCTCTCTCTACCTGTCTCTCTCTCTCTACCTGTCTCTCTCTCTCTCTACCTGTCTCTGCCTGTCTCTCTCTCTCTCTGCCTGTCTCTCTCTCTACCTGTCTCTCTCTCTCTACCTGTCTCTCTCTCTGTAACTGTCTCTCTTACTCTACCTCTCTCTCTCTCTCTCTCTACCTGTCTCTCTCTCTCTCTGTACCTGTCTCTCTCTGTGTACCTGTCTCTCTTACCCTACCTGTCTCTCTCTACCTGTCTCTCTCTCTACCTGTCTCTCTCTCTACCTGTCTCTCTCTCTACCTGTCTCTCTCTCTCTTCCTGTCTCTCTTACTCTACCTGTCTCTCTCTCTCTCTACCTTTCTCTCTCTCTACCTGTCTCTCTCTCTGTACCTGTCTCTCTTACTCTCCCTGTCTCTGCCTGTCTCTCTCTCTCTCTACCTGTCTCTCTCTGTACCTGTCTCTCTCTGTACCTGTCTCTCTCTCTGTACTTGTCTCTCTCTCTCTACTTGTCTCTATCTCTCTACTTCTCTCTCTCTCTCTCTACCTGTCTCTCTCTGTACCTGTCTCTCTTACTCTACCTCTCTCTCTCTCTCTACCTGTCTCGTTCTCTCTCTACCTGTCTCTCTCTCTCTACCTGTCTCTCTCTCTCTCTACCTGTCTCTGCCTGTCTCTCTCTCTCTCTGCCTGTCTCTCTCTCTACCTGTCTCTCTCTCTCTACCTGTCTCTCTCTCTGTAACTGTCTCTCTTACTCTACCCCTCTCTCTCTCTCTCTCTACCTGTCTCTCTCTCTCTCTGTACCTGTCTCTCTTACTCTGCCTGTCTCTCTCTCTCTCTGCCTGTCTCTCTCTCTCTACTTCTCTCTCTCTCTCTACCTGTCTCTGCCTGTCTCTCTTACTCTACCTGTCTCTGCCTGTCTCTGTCTCTCTCTACCTGTCTCTCTCTCTCTCTACCTGTCTCTCTCTCTCTACCTGTCTGTCTCTCTGTACTTGTCTCTCTTACTCTACCTGTCTGTCTCTCTCTCTACCTGTCTCTCTCTCTCTCTCTACCTGTCTCTCTCTCTCTCTGTACCTGTCTCTCTTACTCTACCTGTCTCTCTCTCACTCTCTCTCTCTCTACCTGTCTCTCTTATTCTACCTGCCTGTCTCTCTCTCTCTATATATATATGTCTCTCTCTCACTACTTGTCTCTCTCTCTCTACCTGTCTCTGCCTGTCTCTCTCTCTCTGTGCCTGTCTCTCTTACTCTACCTGTCTCTGCCTGTCTGTCTCTCTCTACCTGTCTCTATCTCTCTCCTCCTGTCTCTCTCGCTATCTCTCTACCTAGCTCTCTCTACCTGTCCCTGTCTATCTCTCGACCTCTCTCTACCGCTCTCTCTCTACCTGTCTCTCTCTCTCCACCTGTCTCTCTATCTGTCTCTCTCTCTCTACCTCTCTCCATCTCACTCTCTCTCTTTACCTGTCTCTCTCTCTACCTGTCTACCCCTCTCTCTACCTATCTCTCACTATCTACTTGTCTCTCTCTCTACGTCTCTGTCTCTATCTCTCTCTCTCTACCTGTCTCTCTGTCTCTACCCGTCTCTCTCTCTACCCGTCTCTCTCTCTCCACCTGTCTCTCTCTCTCTACCTGTCTCTCCATCTCACTCTCTCTCTCTACCTGTCTATCCCTCTCTCTACCTATCTCTCACTATCTACTTGTCTCTCTCTCTACGTCTCTGTCTCTATATCTCTCTCTCTCTACCTGTCTCTCTCTCTCTCTACCTGTCACTCTCTCTCACTCTCTCTCTACCTGTCTCTCTCGCTACCTCTCCACCTCTCTCTCTCCACTTGTCTCTCTGTCTCTATATCTGTCTCCCTCTACCTGTCTCTCTCTATGTCTCTCTTTCTGTCTCAACCTATCTCTCTCTCTACTTGTCTCTCTCTCTACGTCTCTGTCTCTATATCTCTCTCTCTCTACCTGTCTCTCTCTCTCTCTACCTGTCACTCTCTCTCACTCTCTCTCTACCTGTCTCTCTCGCTACCTCTCCACCTCTCTCTCTCCACTTGTCTCTCTGTCTCTATATCTGTCTCCCTCTACCTGTCTCTCTCTATGTCTCTCTTTCTGTCTCAACCTATCTCTCTCTCTACTTGTCTCTCTCTCTCTACCTCTCTCTCTCTATGTCTCTGTCTCTCTATCTGTCTCTACCTGTCTCTATCTCTCTCTCACTCCACCTGTCTGTCTCTATATGTCTCTCTCTCTACCTGTCTCTCTCTCTCTCTCTACCTGTCTCTCTCTATCTACCTGTCTCTCGCTCACTCTCTCTCTCTACCTGTCTCTCTCTCCACCTGTCTCTCTTGCTACGTCTCTACCTCTCTCTCTTTACCTGTCTCTGTCTATCTCTCTACCTCTCTCTACCTGTCTCTCTCTTTCTCTACCTATCCCTCTCTCTCCACCTGTCTCTCTCTGTCTCTCTATCTGTCTCTCTCTCTCTACCTGTCTCTCTATCTCACTCTCTCTTTACCTGTCTCTCAATCTACCTCTCTACCTCTCACTCTACCTGTCTGTCCCTTTCTCAATAGGTGTCTCTCTTTCTCTCTTCCTGTCTCTCTCTCTCTACCTCTCTCTCTCAACCTCTCTCTCTAGCTGTCTCACTCTCTCGAGCTGTCTCTCTCTCACTCTCTCTCTGCCTCTCTCTCTCTCTACCAGTCTCTCTCTCTCTCTACCTGTCTCTGTCTCTCTCTGCTTGTCTCTCTCTCTCTCTCTCTCTATACTTGTCTCTATCTATGTCTCTCTTTCTCTCTACCTGTCTCTCTTTCCAAACTTGTCTCTCTCTCTCTACCTGTCTCTCTGTCTACCTGTCTCTCTCTATACCTGTCTCTCTCTCTACCTGTCTCTCGCTCTATCTCTCTATCTCTATGTCTCTCTGTCTCTCTCTAACTGTCTCAACCTGTCTCTCTCTCTCTACCTGTCTCTCTCTCTACCTGTCTCACTCTCTCTACCTGTCTCTGCCTGCGCTCTCTCTCTCTCTCTCTCTGCCTGTCTCTCTCTCTCTCTACCTGTCTCGCTCTCTCTCCACCTGTCTCTCTGTCTCTCACTACCTCTCTCTACCTGTCTCTCTCTCTCTACTTGCCTCTCTCTCTCTAGCTGTCTCTGCCTGTCTCTCTCACTCTCTCTACCTGTCTCTCTCTCTCTACCTGTCTCTCTCCCTCTGCCTGTCTCTCTCTCTCTCTACTTGTCTCTTTCTCTGTACCTGTCTCTCTTACTCTACCTGTCTCTCTCTCTACTTCTCTCTCTCTCTCTACTTGTCTCTCTCTCTCTCTCCACCTGTCTCTGCCTGTCTCTCTCTCTCTCTACCTGTCTCTCTCTACCTGTCTCTCTTATTCTACCTGTCTCTCTCATTCTCTCTCTACCTGTCTCTCTCTCTCTGTCTCTACCTGTTTCTCTCTCTCTCTCGCCTTGTCTCTCTCTATCTACCCGTCTCCCTCTCTCTCTCTACCTCTCTCTGCCTGTCTCTCTCTCTCTACCTGTCTCTCTCTCTGTCTCTACCTGTCTCTCTCTCTCTCTCTACCTCTCTCTGCCTGTCTCTCTCTCTCTACCTGTCTCTCTCTCTTTCTACCTGTCTCTCTCTCTCTCACTCTACCTGTCTCTCTCTCTACCTATCTCTCTCTCTCTGCTTGTCTCTCTCTCTACCTGTCTCTCTCTCTCTCTCTACCTCTCTCTGCCTGTCTCTCTCTATCTACCTGTCTCTTCCTGTCTCTCTCTCTCTACCTGTCTCTCTCTCTCTCTCTCTGCCTGTCTCGCTCTCTCTCAACCTGTCTCTCTCTCTCTCTCTCTACCTGCCTCTCTCTCTCTACTTGTCTCTCTCTCTCTACTTGTCTCTCTCTCTCTCTCTACCTCTCTATCTCTCTCTCTCTCCCTGTCTCTCTCTCTCTCTCCCTGTCTCTCTCTCTCTCTCCCTGTCTATCTCTCTACTTCTCTCTCTCTCTCTCTTCCTGTCTCTGCTTGTCTCTCTCTCTCTCTCCCTGTCTCTCTCTGTCTACTTGTCTGTCTCTCTCTATCTGTCTCTGCCTGTCTCTCCCTCTCTCTCTACCTGTCTCTCTCTCTCTCTACCTGTCTCTCTCTCTCTCTGTACCTGTCTCTCTTACTCTACCTGTCTCTCTCTCACTCTCTCTCTACCTGTCTCTCTCTCTCTACTTGCCTCTCTCTCTACCTGTCTCTACCTCTCTCTCTCTCTCTCTACCTGTCTCTCTCTCTCTCTACTGTCTCTCTCTCTGTACCTGTCTCTCTTACTCTACCTGTCTCTCTCTCACTCTCTCTCTCTCCCTGTCTCTCTCTCTACCTGTCTCTGCCTGTCTCTCTCTCTACCTGTCTCTCTCTCTCTCTCTACCTGTCTCTCTCTCTCTCTCTCTACCTGTCTCTGCCTGTCTCTCTCTCTCTCTACCTGTCTCTGCCTGTCTCTCTCTCTCCCTCTACCTGTCTCTCTCTCTCTCTCTACTTGTCTCTCTCTCTCTCTACTTGTCTCTCTCACTACTTGTCTCTGCCTGTCTCTCTCTCTCTCCCTACCTGTCTCTCTCTCTCTCTACCTGTCTCTCTCTCTACCTGTCTCTCTCTCTGTACCTGTCTCTCTTACTCTACCGGTCTCTCTCTCTCTCTCTCTCTCTTCCTGTCTCTCTCTCTACCTGTCTCTCTCTCTCTCTCTACTTGTATCTCTCTCCCTACTTGTCTCTCTCTCTCTATCTGTCTCTGGCTGTCTTTCTCTCTCTCTACCTGTCTTTCTCTCTCTCTCTTCCTCTCTCTCACTCTCTACCTTTCTCTCTCTCACTCTCTCTACCTGTCTCTCTCTACCTGTCTCTCTCACTCTCTCTACTTGTCTCTCTCTCTCTATTTGTCTCTCTCTCTCTATCTGTCTCTGCCTGTCTCTCTCTCTCTCTCTACCTGTCTCTCTCTCTCTACCTGTCTCTCTCTCACTCTCTCTCTACTTGCCTCTCTCTCTACCTGTCTCTACCTGTCTCTCTCTCTCTCTGCCTGTCTCTCTCTCTCTCTCTACCTGTCTATCTCTCTCTGCCTGTCTCTCTCTCTCTACCTCTCTCTCTCTCTCTCTCCCTGTCTCTCTCTCTCTCCCTGTCTCTGTCTCTCTACCTCTCTCTGCCTCTCTCTCACTCTCTACATGCCTCTCTCTCTCTCTCTCTACCTGTCTCTCTCTCTCTCTACCTCTCTCTGCCTGTCTCTCTCTCTCTCCCTGTCTCCCTCTGTCTCTACTTGTCTCTCTCTCTCTGCCTGTCTCTCTCTCTCTCTACCTGTCTCTCACTCTCTCTACCTGTCTCTCTCTCTCTACATCTCTCTGCCTGTCTCTCTCTCTACCTGTCTCTCTCTCTACCTGTCTCTCTCTCTACCTGTCTCTGCCTGTCTCTCTCTCTCTACCTCTCTCTCTCTCTCTCTCTACCTGTCTCTCTCTTTCTACTTGTCCCTCTCTCTCTACTTGTCTCTCTCTCTACCTGTTTCTGCCTGTCTCTCTCTCTCTCTGCCTGTCTCTCTATCTCTCTACCTGTCTCTCTGTCTCTCTACTTGCCTCTCTCTCTACCTGTCTCTACCTGTCTCTCTCTCTCTCTCTGCCTGTCTCTCTCTCTCTCTCTACCTGTCTATCTCTCTCTGCCTGCCTCTCTCTCTCTACCTCTCTCTCTCTCTCTACCTCTCTCTCTCTCTCTCTCTCCCTGTCTCTCTCTCTCTCCCTGTCTCTGTCTCTCTACCTCTCTCTGCCTCTCTCTCTCTCTCTACATGCCTCTCTCTCTCTCTCTACCTGTCTCTCTCTCTCTCTACCTCTCTCTGCCTGTCTCTCTCTCTCTCCCTGTCTCCCTCTGTCTCTACTTGTCTCTCTCTCTCTGCCTGTCTCTCTCTCTCTCTACCTGTCTCTCTCTCTCTCTACCTGTCTCTCTCTCTCTGCATCTCTCTGCCTGTCTCTCTCTCTACCTGTCTCTCTCTCTACCTGTCTCTCTCTCTACCTGTCTCTGCCTGTCTCTCTCTCTCTACCTCTCTCTCTCTCTCTCTCTACCTGTCTCTCTCTTTCTACTTGTCCCGCTCTCTCTACTTGTCTCTCTCTCTACCTGTTTCTGCCTGTCTCTCTCTCTCTCTCTGCCTGTCTCTCTCTCTCTCTACCTGTCTCTCTCTCCCTACCCGTCTCTCTCTCGCTCTACCTCCCTCTGCCTGTCTCTCTCTCTACCTGTCTCTCTCTCTCTGTACCTGTCTCTCTAACTCTACCTATCTCTCTCTCACTCACTCTCTACCTGTCTCTCTCTCTCTACCTGTCTCTCTCTCTCTACATGCCTCTCTCTCTCTCTCTCTACCTGTCTCTCTCTCTCTCTACCTCTCTCTGCCTGTCTCTCTCTCTCTACCTGTCTCCCTCTGTCTCTACTTGTATCTCTCTCTCTGCCTGTCTCTCTCTCTCTCTACCTGTCTCTCTCTCTCTCTACCTGTCTCTCTCTCTACATCTCTCTGCCTGTCTCACTCTCTCTACCTGCCTCTCTCTCTCTACCTCTCTCTCCCTGTACCTGTGTCTCTCTATACCGGTCTATCTCTCTCTCTACTTGTCTCTCTCTCTTTATCTGTCTCTGCCTGTCTCTCCCTCTCTCTCTACCTGTCTCTCTCTCTCTCTACCTGTATCTCTCTCTGTACCTGTCTCTCTCTCTCTCTCTCTCTCTCTACCTGTCTCTCTCTCTACTTGCCTCTCTCTCTACCTGTCTCTACCTGTCTCTCTCTCTCTACCTGTCTCTCTCTCTCTACCTGTCTCTCTCTCTGTACCTGTCTCTCTTATTCTACCTGTCTCTCTCTCACTCTCTCTCTCTACCTGTCTCTCTCTCTACCTGTCTCTGCCTGTCTCTCTCTCTCTACCTGTCTCTCTCTCTCTCTACCTGTCTCTCTCTCTCTCTACCTGTCTCTCTCTCTCTCTCTACTTGTCTCTCTCTCTCTCTACTTGTCTCTCTCTCACTACCTGTCTCTGCCTGTCTCTCTCTCTCTCTACCTGTCTCTCTCTCTCTCTACCTGTCTCTCTCTCTACCTGTCTCTCTCTCTCTTTCTCTACCTGTCTCTCTCTCTGTACCTGTCTCTCTTACTCTACCTGTAGCTCTCTCACTCTCTCTACCTGTCTCTCTCTCTACCTGTCTCTCTCTCTCTCTACTTGTCTCTCTCTCTCTACTTGTCTCTCTCTCTCTATCTGTCTCTGGCTGTCTTTCTCTCTCTCTCTACCTCTCTCTCTCTCTCTCTACCTGTCTCTCTCTCTCTGTACCTGTCTCTCTTACTCTACCTGTCTCTCTCTCACTCTCTCTCTACCTGTCTCTCTCTCTCTACTTATCTCTCTCTCTATACCTGTCTCTCTTATTCTACCTGCCTGACTCTCTCTCTCTCTCTCTCTCTATACCTGTCTCTCTCTCTCTACTTGTCTCTTTCTCTCTACCTGTCTCTGCCTGTCTCTCTCTCTCCAGAAGTCTCTCTCTCTATCTACTTCTCTCACTCTCTGTCTACCTGTCTCTGCCTGTCTCTCTGTCTCTCTACCTGTCTCTCTCTCTACCTCTCCCTCTCTTTCTCTGTACCTGTCTCTCTCTCTGTACCTGTCTCTCTTACTCTACCTGTCTCTCTCTACCTGTCTCTCTCTCTACCTGTCTCTCTCTCTCTCTTCCTGTCTCTCTTACTCTACCTGTCTCTCTCTCTCTACCTGTCTCTCTCTCTACCTGTCTCTCTCTCTGTACCTGTCTCTCTTACTCTCCCTGTCTCTGCCTGTCTCTCTCTCTCTCTACCTGTCTCTCTCTGTACCTGTCTCTCTCTGTACCTGTCTCTCTCTCTGTACTTGTCTCTCTCTCTCTCTACTTGTCTCTCTCTCTCTACTTCTCTCTCTCTCTCTACCTGTCTCTCTCTGTACCTGTCTCTCTTACTCTACCTCTCTCTCTCTCTCTACCTGTCTCGTTCTCTCTCTACCTGTCTCTCTCTCTACCTGTCTCTCTCTGTACCTGTCTCTCTCTCTGTACCTGTCTCTCTCTCTGTACTTGTCTCTCTCTCTCTCTACTTGTCTCTCTCTCTCTACTACTCTCTCTCTCTCTCTACCTGTCTCTCTCTGTACCTGTCTCTCTTACTCTACCTCTCTCTCTCTCTCTACCTGTCTCGTTCTCTCTCTACCTGTCTCTCTCTCTCTACCTGTCTCTCTCTCTCTCTACCTGTCTCTGCCTGTCTCTCTCTCTCTCTGCCTGTCTCTCTCTCTACCTGTCTCTCTCTCTCTACCTGTCTCTCTCTCTGTAACTGTCTCTCTTACTCTACCTCTCTCTCTCTCTCTCTCTACCTGTCTCTCTCTCTCTCTGTACCTGTCTCTCTCTGTGTACCTGTCTCTCTTACTCTACCTGTCTCTCTCTACCTGTCTCTCTCTCTACCTGTCTCTCTCTCTACCTGTCTCTCTCTCTACCTGTCTCTCTCTCTCTCTTCCTGTCTCTCTTACTCTACCTGTCTCTCTCTGTACCTGTCTCTCTCTCTGTACCTGTCTCTCTCTCTGTACTTGTCTCTCTCTCTCTCTACTTGTCTCTCTCTCTCTACTACTCTCTCTCTCTCTCTACCTGTCTCTCTCTGTACCTGTCTCTCTTACTCTACCTCTCTCTCTCTCTCTACCTGTCTCGTTCTCTCTCTACCTGTCTCTCTCTCTCTACCTGTCTCTCTCTCTCTCTACCTGTCTCTGCCTGTCTCTCTCTCTCTGCCTGTCTCTCTCTCTACCTGTCTCTCTCTCTCTACCTGTCTCTCTCTCTGTAACTGTCTCTCTTACTCTACCCCTCTCTCTCTCTCTCTACCTGTCTCTCTCTCTCTCTGTACCTGTCTCTCTTACTCTGCCTGTCTCTCTCTCTCTCTGCCTGTCTCTCTCTCTCTACTTCTCTCTCTCTCTCTACCTGTCTCTGCCTGTCTCTCTTACTCTACCTGTCTCTGCCTGTCTCTGTCTCTCTCTACCTGTCTCTCTCTCTCTCTACCTGTCTCTCTCTCTCTACCTGTCTGTCTCTCTGTACTTGTCTCTCTTACTCTACCTGTCTCTCTCTCTCTCTACCTGTCTCTCTCTCTCTCTACCTGTCTCTCTCTCTCTCTGTACCTGTCTCTCTTACTCTACCTGTCTCTCTCTCACTCTCTCTCTCTCTACCTGTCTCTCTCTCGACCTGTCTCTCTCTCAACCTGTCACTCTCTCTCTACCTGTCTCTCTCTCTACCTCTCTCTCTCTCTACCAGTCTCTCTCTTTCTCTACCTGTCTCTGCCTGTCTCTCTCTCTCTCTACCAGTCTCTCTCTTTCTCTACCTGTCTCTGCCTGTCTCTCTCTCTCTACCTGTCTCTCTCTCTCTCTCTAATTGTCTCTCTCTCTATCTGACTCTCTCTCTCTACCTGTCTCTCTCTCTCTCTACCTGTCTCTGCCCGTCTCTCTCTCTCTCGACGTGTCTCTCTCTGTCTCTACCTGTCTCTGCCTGTCTCTCTCTCTCTCTCTCTGCCTGTCTCTCTCTCTCTCTCTGCCTGTCTCTCTCTCTATACCTGTCTCTCTCTCTCTCTACCTGTCTCTGCCTGTCTCTCTCTATCTACCTGTCTCTCTATCTACCTCTCTCTCTCTCTACATGTCTCTCTCTCTCTACCTGTCTCTATCTGACTCTCTCTCCCTCTACCTGTCTCTCTCTCTACCTGTGTCTCCCTCTCTACCTGTCTCTCTCTCTACTTGTCTCTCTCTCTCTACCTGTCTCTCTCTCTCTCTACCTGTCTCTGCCTGTCTCTCTCTCTCTCTACCTGTGTCTCCCTCTCTACCTGTCTCTCTCTCTACTTGTCTCTCTCTCTCGACTTGTCTCTCTCTCTCGACTTGTCTCTCTCTCTCTCTCTACCTGTCTCTCTATCACTACCTGTCTCTCTCTCTCTACTTGTCTGTCTCTCTCTATGTCTCTGTCTCTAACTGTCTCTCTCTCTACCTGTCTCTCTCTCTCTACCTGTCTCTCTCTCTCTGACTCTCTCTCTACCTGTCTCTCTCTCGACCTGTCACTCTCTCTCTCAACCTGTCACTCTCTCTCTACCTCTCTCTCTCTCTACCTGTCTCTCTCTTTCTCTACCTGTCTCTGCCTGTCTCTCTCTCTCTACCTGTCTCTCTCTCTCTACCTGTCTCTCTCTCTCTAATTGTCTCTCTCTCTACCTGACTCTCTCTCTCTACCTGTCTCTCTCTCTCTCTACCTGTCTCTGCCCGTCTCTCTCTCTCTCGACCTGTCTCTCTCTCTCTCTACATGTGTCTGCCTGTCTCCCTCTCTCTCTCTGCCTGTCTCTCTCTCTCTGCCTGTCTCTCTCTCTATACCTGTCTCTCTCTCTCTACCTGTCTCTGCCTGTCTCTCTCTCTGTACCTGTATCTCTCTCTCTACCTGCCTCTGCCTGTCTCTCTCTATCTACCTGTCTCTCTATCTACCTCTCTCTCTCTCTCTCTACTTGTCTCTCTCTCTCTACCTGTCTCTACCTGACTCTCTCTCTCTCTCTACCTGTCTCTCTCTCTACCTGTCTCTCTCTCTCTACCTGCCTCTCACTCTCTCTCTACCTGTCTCTCGCTCTCTACCTGTCTCTGTCTCTACCTGTCTCTGTCTCTACCTGTCTCTCTCTCTACCTGTCTCTCTCTCCGCCTGTCTCTCTCTCTCACTCTACCTGTCTCTCTCTCTCTACCTGTCTCTCTCTCTCTACCTGTCTCTCTCTACCTCTCTCTCTACCTCTCTCGCTCTCTCCCTACCTGTCTCTCTCTCTACCTGTCTCTCTCTCTCTCTACCTGTCTCTCTCACTCTATCTCTACCTGTCTCTCTCTATGTCTCTCTCTCTCCACCTATTTCTCTCTCTCTCTCTCCACCTGTATGTCTCTGTCTATCTGTCTTACTCTCTACCTGTCTCTCTGTCTCACTGTCTCTCTTTACCTGTCTCTCTCTCTACCTCTCTACCTCTCTGTCCACCGGCCTCTCTCTCTCTCAACAGTTGTCTCTCTCTCTCTACCTGTCTCTCTCTCTACCTGTCTCTCTCTCAACCTCTCTCTCTCTCTAGCTGTCTCTCTCACTCTCTCTCGAGCTGTCCCTCTCTCACTCTCTCTCTCTGCCTGTCTGTCTCTCTCTCTCTCTCGCTCTGCCTGTCTCTCTCTCTCTCTACCTGTCTCTCTATGTCTCTCTCCCTTTCTCTCTCTCTACCTGCCTCTCTCTCTCTACCTGTCTCTCTCTTTACCTGTCTCTCTCCCTCTACCTCTCTCTCTGTCTCTCGCTCTACCTGTCTCTCTCCCTCTACCTGTCTCTCTCCCTCTACCTGTCTCTCTCTCTACCTGTGTCTCCCTCTCTACCTGTCTCTCTCTCTACTTGTCTCTCTCTCTCTACCTGTCTCTCTCTCTCTCTACCTGTCTCTGCCTGTCTCTCTCTCTCTCTACCTGTCTCTCTCTCTCTACCTGTCTCTCTCTCTCTCTACCTGTCTCTCTCTCTCTCTACCTGTCTCTGCCTGTCTCTCTCTCACTCTACCTGTCTCTCTCTCTACCTGTCTCTCTCTCTCTAATTGTCTCTCTCTCTACCTGACTCTCTCTCTCTACCTGTCTCTCTCTCTCTCTACCTGTCTCTGCCCGTCTCTCTCTCTCTACCTGTCTCTCTCTCCCTCTACCTGTCTCTGCCTGTCTCTCTCTCTCTCTCTGCCTGTCTCTCTCTCTCTGCCTCTCTCTCTCTCTATACCTGTCTCTCTCTCTCTCTCTCTCTCTCTACCTGTCTCTGCCTGTCTCTCTCTGTACCTGTATCTATCTCTCTCTACCTGTCTCTGCCTGTCTCTCTCTCTCTACCTGTCTCTCTCTCTACCTCTCTCTCTCTCTCGCTACTTGTCTCTCTCTCTCTACCTGTCTCTACCTGTCTCTCTCTTTCTCTACCTGTCTCTCTCTGCCTGTCTCTCTCTCTCTACCTGCCTCTCGCTCTCTCTCTACCTGTCTCTCGCTCTCTACCTGTCTCTGTCTCTACCTGTCTCTCTCTCCGCCTGTCTCTCTCTCTCACTCTACCTGTCTCTCTCTCTACCTGTCTCTCTCTCTCTACCTGTCTCTCTCACTCTATCTCTACCTGTCATTCTCTATGTCTCTCTCTCCCCACCTATTTCTCTCTCTCTCTCCACCTGTATCTCTCTGTCTCTCTATCTGTCTTACTCTCTACCTGTCTCTCTGTCTCACTGTCTCTCTTTACCTGTCTCTCTGTCTACCTCTCTACCTCTCTGTCTACCGGCCTCTCTCTCTCAACAGTTGTCTCTCTCTCTCTACCTGTCTCTCTCTCTACCTGTCTCTCTCTCAACCTCTCTCTCTCTCTAGCTGTCTCTCGCACTCTCTCTCGAGCTGTCCCTCTCTCACTCTCTCTCTCTGCCTGTCTGTCTCTCTCTCTCTCGCTCTGCCTGTCTCTCTCTCTCTCTACCTGTCTCTCTATGTCTCTCTCCCTTTCTCTCTCTCTACCTGTCTCTCTCTTTACCTGTCTCTCTCTCTACCTCTCTCTCTGTCTCTCCCTCTGCCTGTCTCTCTCCCTCTGCCTGTCTCTCTCCCTCTGCCTGTCTCTCTCCCTCTACCTGTCTCTCTCTCTCTACCTTTGTCTCCCTCTCTACCTGTCTCTCTCTCTACCTGTCTCTCTCTCTCTACCTGTCTCTCTCTCTCTACCTGTCTCTGCCTGTCTCTCTCTCTACCTGTCTCTCTCTCTACCTGTCTCTCTCTCTCTCTACCTGTCTCTCTCTCTCTCTCTACCTGTCTCTGCCTGTCTCTCTCTCTCTCTCTACCTGTCTCTCTCTCTCTACCTGTCTCTCTCTCTCTAATTGTCTCTCTCTCTACCTGACTCTCTCTCTCTACCTGTCTCTCTCTCTCTCTACCTGTCTCTGCCTGTCTCTCTCTCTCTCTCTGCCTGTCTCTCTCTCTCTGCCTGTCTCTCTCTCTATACCCGTCTCTCTCTTTACCTGTCTCTCTCTCTCTACCTCTCTCTCTGTCTCTCCCTCTACCTGTCTCTCTCCCTCTACCTGTCTCTCTCCCTCTACTTGTCTCTCTCTCTCTACCTGTCTCTCTCTCTCTACCTGTCTCTGCCTGTCTCTCTCTCTCTCTTCCTGTCTCTCTCTCTCTACCTGTCTCTCTCTCTCTCTACCTGTCTCTCTCTCTACCTGTCTCTCTCTCCCACTCTACGTGTCTCTATCTCTACCTGTCTCTCTACCTGTCTCTCGCTCTCTCTCTACCTGTCTCTCGCTCTCTCTCTACCTGTCTCTCGCACTCACTCTACCTGTCTCTCGCTCTCTCTCTCTACCTGTCTCTCGCTCCCTCTCTACCTGTCTCTCGCTCTCTACCTGTCTCTCGCTCTCTCCCTGTCTCTCTCTCTCTAATTGTCTCTCTCTCTACCTCTTCTTCTACCTGTCACTCTCTCTCTACCTGTCTCTCTCTCTCTGATTGTCTCTGTCTATAACTGTCTCTGCCTGTCTCTCTCTCTCTCTCTACCTGTCTCTCTCTCTCTCTCTACCTGTCTCTCTCTCTCTCTCTCTACCTGTCTCTGCCGGTCTCTCTCTCTCTCTACCTGTCTCTCTCTCTCTCTCTACCTGTCTCTGCATGTCACTCTCTCTCTCTACCTATCTCTCTCTCTCTCTACCTGTCTCTCTCTCTACCTGCCTCTCTCTCTCTCTACCTATCTCTCTCTTTACCTGTCTCTCTCTCTCTACCTCTCTCTATGTCTCTCTCTCTACCTGTCTCTCTCCCTCTACCTGTCTCTCTCCCTCTACCTGTCTCTCTCTCTACCTGTCTCTCTCTCTCTACCTGTCTCTCTCACTCTCTCTCGAGCTGTCCCTCTCTCACTCTCTCTCTCTGCCTGTCTCTCTCTCTCTGTGCCTATCTCTCTCTCTCTGCCTGTCTCTATCTCGCTACCTGTCGCTCTCTCTCTACTTATCTCTGTCTGTCTCTCTACCTGTCTCTATCTCTCTGTTTCTCTCTACCTGTTTCTGCCTGTCTCTCTCTCTACTGTCTCTACCTGTCTCTCTCTCTCACTACCTGTCTCTCTCACTCTATCTGTCTCTCTCTCACTCTCTCTCTACCTGTGTCTATCTCTCTGTCTCTCGCTCTCTTCCTGTTTCTACCTCTCTCTCTCTCTCTCTCTCTACCTGTCTCTCTCTCACTACCTGTCTCTCTCTCTCTACCTGTCTCTGCCTGTCTCACTCTCTCTCTCTACCTGTCTCTCTCTCTCTACCTGTCTATCTCTCTCTACCCGTCTCTCTCTCTACCTGTCTCTCTCTCTCTACTTGACTTTCTCTCTCTACCTGTCTCTGCCTGTCTCTCTCTCTCTACCTGTCTCTCTCTCTCTACCTGTCTCTCTCTCTCTACCTGTCTCTCTCTCTCTACGTGTCTCTCTCTCTACCTGTCTCTCTCTCTCTACCTGTATCTCTCTCTCTCTACCTCCCTCTGCTGTCTCTCTCTCTACCTGTCTCTCTCTCTGTACCTGTCTCTCTTACTCTACCTGTCTGTACTCACTCTCTCTACCTGTCTCTCTCTCTACCTGTCTCTCTCTCTCGACTTGTCTCTCTCTCTCCTTGTCTCTCTCTTTCTACCTGTCTTTCTCTCTCTACCTATCTCTGCCTGTCTCTCTCTCTCTACCTGTCTCTCTCTCTCTACCTGTCTCTCTCTCTCTCTACCTGTCTCTCTCTCTCTACCTGTCTCTCTCTCTCTCTACCTGTCTCTCTCTCTCTACCTGTCTCTATGTCTCTCTCTCTCTAACTGTCCCTCTCTCTCTAACTGTCTCTCTCTCTCTACCTGTCTCTCTCTCTCTCCCTACCTCTCTCTCTCTCTCTCTCTCTACCTGTCTGTCTCTCTCTCTCTCTCTACCTGTCTCTCTCTCTCTCTCTACCTGTCTCTCTCTCTCGCTACCTGTCTCTCTCTCTCTCTACCTGTCTCTCCCTGTCTCTCTCACTCTACCTGTCTCTCTCTCTCTACCTGTCTAGCTCTCTCTCTACCTGTCTCTCTCTCTCTCTCTCTCTCTCTATACCTGTCTCTCTCTCTGTCTCTCTATCTGTCTCTCTTAATCTACCTGTCTCTCTCTCTACTTCTCTCTCTCTCTACTTGTCTCTCTCTCTACCTGTCTCTACCTGTCTCTCTCTCTCTGCCTGTCTCTCTCTCTCTACCTGTCTCTCTCTACCTGTCTCTCTCTCTCTACCTGTCTCTGCCTGTCTCTCTCTCTCTACCTTTCACTCTCTCTCTACCTGTCTCTCTCTCTCTCTCTACCGGTCTCTCTCTCTCTCTACCTCTCTCTCTCTCTCTCTCTACTTGTCTCTCTCTCTGCCCGTCTCTCTCGCTCTACCTGTCTCTCTCTCCCTACCTCTTTCTGCCTGTCTCTCTCTCTCTACCCGTCTCTCTCTCTACCTCTCTCTGCCTGTCTCTCTCTCTCTCTCTACCTCTCCCTCTCTCTCTACTTGTCCCTCTCTCTCTACCTCTCTCTCTCTACTTGTCTCTCTCTCTACCTGTCTCTCTCTCTCTCTCTACCTGTCTCTCTCTCTCTCTACGTCTCTCTCTCTCTCTCTAACTGTCTCTCTCTCTCTCTACCTGTCTCTCTCTCTCTCTCTACGTCTCTCTCTCTCTCTACCTGTCTCTCTCGCTCTCTCTACCTGTCTCTCTCGCTCTCTCTACCTGTCTCTCTCGCTCTCTCTACCTGTCTCTGCCTGTCTCTCTCACTCTACCTGTCTCTCTCCCTCTACCTGTCTAGCTCTCTCTACCTCTCTCTCTCTCTGCCTGTCTCTCTCTCTCTGCCTGTCTCTCTCTCTCTGCCTGTCTCTCTCTCTACCTGTCTCTCTCTCTCTACCTGTCCAGCTCTCTCTCTACCTCTCTCTCTCTCTACCTGTCTCTCTCTCTCTACCTGTCTCTCTCTCTTTATCTCTACCTGTCTCTCTCTCTCTCTCTCTCTCTCTACCTGTCTCTCTCTCTCTTTCTCTACCTGTCTCTCTCTCTCTCTACCCCTCTCTCTCTCTCTATCTCTACTTGTCTCTCTCTCTACCTCTCTCTGCCTGTCTCTCTCTCTCTACCTGTCTCTCTCTCTCCCTACCTCTTTCTGCCTGTCTCTCTCTCTCTACCTGTCCCTCTCTCTCTACCCGTCTCTCTCTCTCTACCTCTCTCTCTCTCTCTCTACTTGTCTCTCTCTCTACCTGTCTCTCTCTCTCTCTCTACCTGTCTCTCTCTCTCTACCTGTCTCTCTCTCTCGACTTGTCTCTGTCTCTCTACCTGTCTCTCTCTCTCTCTACCTGTCTCTCTCTCTCTCTACCTGTCTCTCTTTCTCGACTTGTCTCTCTCTCTCGATTGTCTCTCTCTCTCTACCTGTCTCTGCCTGTCTCTCTCTCTCTCTACCTGTCTCTCTCTCTCTCTCAACCTGTCTCTGCCTGTCTCTCTCAATCTGCCTGTCTGTCTCTCTCTCTGCCTGCTCTCTCTCTCTTTGCCTGTCTCTCTCTCTCTCTCTACCTGTCTCTCTCTCTACCTGTCTCTCTCTCTCTCTCTACCTCCCTCTGCCTGTCTCTTTCTCTCTACTTGTCTCTTTCTCTGTACCTGTCTCTCTCGCTCTCTCTACCTGTCTCTGCCTGTCTCTCTCTCTCTCTACCTGTCTCTCTCTCTCTACCTGTCTCTATGTCTCTCTCTCTCTAACTGTCCCTCTCTCTCTAACTGTCTCTCTCTCTCTACCTGTCTCTCTCTCTCTCCCTACCTCTCTCTCTCTCTCTCTCTCTACCTGTCTGTCTCTCTCTCTCTCTCTACCTGTCTCTCTCTCTCTCTCTACGTGTCTCTCTCTCTCGCTACCTGTCTCTCTCTCTCTCTACCTGTCTCTCCCTGTCTCTCTCACTCTACCTGTCTCTCTCTCTCTACCTGTCTAGCTCTCTCTCTACCTGTCTCTCTCTCTCTCTCTCTCTCTCTATACCTGTCTCTCTCTCTGTCTCTCTATCTGTCTCTCTTAATCTACCTGTCTCTCTCTCTACTTCTCTCTCTCTCTACTTGTCTCTCTCTCTACCTGTCTCTACCTGTCTCTCTCTCTCTGCCTGTCTCTCTCTCTCTACCTGTCTCTCTCTACCTGTCTCTCTCTCTCTACCTGTCTCTGCCTGTCTCTCTCTCTCTACCTTTCACTCTCTCTCTACCTGTCTCTCTCTCTCTCTCTACCGGTCTCTCTCTCTCTCTACCTCTCTCTCTCTCTCTCTCTACTTGTCTCTCTCTCTGCCCGTCTCTCTCGCTCTACCTGTCTCTCTCTCCCTACCTCTTTCTGCCTGTCTCTCTCTCTCTACCCGTCTCTCTCTCTACCTCTCTCTGCCTGTCTCTCTCTCTCTCTCTACCTCTCCCTCTCTCTCTACTTGTCCCTCTCTCTCTACCTCTCTCTCTCTACTTGTCTCTCTCTCTACCTGTCTCTCTCTCTCTCTCTACCTGTCTCTCTCTCTCTCTACGTCTCTCTCTCTCTCTCTAACTGTCTCTCTCGCTCTCTCTACCTGTCTCTGCCTGTCTCTCTCACTCTACCTGTCTCTCTCCCTCTACCTGTCTAGCTCTCTCTACCTCTCTCTCTCTCTGCCTGTCTCTCTCTCTCTGCCTGTCTCTCTCTCTCTGCCTGTCTCTCTCTCTACCTGTCTCTCTCTCTCTACCTGTCCAGCTCTCTCTCTACCTCTCTCTCTCTCTACCTGTCTCTCTCTCTCTACCTGTCTCTCTCTCTTTATCTCTACCTGTCTCTCTCTCTCTCTCTCTCTCTCTACCTGTCTCTCTCTCTCTTTCTCTACCTGTCTCTCTCTCTCTCTACCCCTCTCTCTCTCTCTATCTCTACTTGTCTCTCTCTCTACCTCTCTCTGCCTGTCTCTCTCTCTCTACCTGTCTCTCTCTCTCCCTACCTCTTTCTGCCTGTCTCTCTCTCTCTACCTGTCCCTCTCTCTCTACCCGTCTCTCTCTCTCTACCTCTCTCTCTCTCTCTCTACTTGTCTCTCTCTCTACCTGTCTCTCTCTCTCTCTCTACCTGTCTCTCTCTCTCTACCTGTCTCTCTCTCTCGACTTGTCTCTGTCTCTCTACCTGTCTCTCTCTCTCTCTACCTGTCTCTCTCTCTCTCTACCTGTCTCTCTTTCTCGACTTGTCTCTCTCTCTCGATTGTCTCTTTCTCTCTACCTGTCTCTGCCTGTCTCTCTCTCTCTCTACCTGTCTCTCTCTCTCTCTCAACCTGTCTCTGCCTGTCTCTCTCAATCTGCCTGTCTGTCTCTCTCTCTGCCTGCTCTCTCTCTCTTTGCCTGTCTCTCTCTCTCTCTCTACCTGTCTCTCTCTCTACCTGTCTCTCTCTCTCTCTCTACCTCCCTCTGCCTGTCTCTTTCTCTCTACTTGTCTCTTTCTCTGTACCTGTCTCTCTCGCTCTCTCTACCTGTCTCTGCCTGTCTCTCTCACTCTACCTGTCTCTCTCTCTCTACCTGTCTAGCTCTCTCTACCTCTCTCTCTCTCTCTACTTGTCTCTCTCTCTACCTCTCTCTGCCTGTCTCTCTCTACCTGTCTCTCTCTCTCCCTACCTCTTTCTGCCTGTCTCTCTCTCTCTACCTGTCCCTCTCTCTCTACCCGTCTCTCTCTCTCTACCTCTCTCTCTCTCTCTACTTGTCTCTCTCTCTACCTGTCTCTCTCTCTCTCTCTACCTGTCTCTCTCTCTCTACCTGTCTCTCTCTCTCGACTTGTCTCTGTCTCTCTACCTGTCTCTCTCTCTCTCTACCTGTCTCTCTCACTCTCTACCTGTCTCTCTTTCTCGACTTGTCTCTCTCTCTCTACCTGTCTCTCTCTCAACCTGTCTCTGCCTGTCTCTCTCAATCTGCCTGTCTCTCTCAATCTGCCTGTCTCTCTCAATCTGCCTGTCTCTCTCTCTGCCTGCTCTCTCTCTCTTTGCCTGTCTCTCTCTCTCTCTCTCTACCTGTCTCTCTCTCTAACTGTCTCTCTCTCTCTCTACCTCCCTCTGCCTGTCTCTCTCTCTCTACTTGTCTCTTTCTCTGTACCTGTCTCTCTTACTCTACCTGTCTCTCTCTCTACTTGTCTCTCTCTCTCTACTTGTCTCTCTCTCTACCTGTCTCTGCCTGTCTCTGTCTCTCTCTACCTGTCTCTCTCTCTCTCTCCCTGTCTCTCTCTCTACCTGTCTCTCTCTCTGTACCTGTCTCTCTTACTCTACCTGTCTGTACTCACTCTCTCTACCTGTCTCTCTCTCTACCTGTCTGCTCTCTCGACTTGTCTCTCTCTCTACTTGTCTCTCTCTTTCTACCTGTCTTTCTCTCTCTACCTATCTCTGCCTGTCTCTCTCTCTCTACCTGTCTCTCTCTCTCTACCTGTCTCTCTCTCTCTCTCTACCTGTCTCTCTCTCTCTACCTGTCTCTCTCTCTCTCTACCTGTCTCTCTCTCTCTACCTGTCTCTATGTCTCTCTCTCTCTAACTGTCCCTCTCTCTCTAACTGTCTCTCTCTCTCTACCTGTCTCTCTCTCTCTCCCTACCTCTCTCTCTCTCTCTCTCTCTACCTGTCTGTCTCTCTCTCTCTCTCTACCTGTCTCTCTCTCTCTCTCTACCTGTCTCTCTCTCTCGCTACCTGTCTCTCTCTCTCTCTACCTGTCTCTCCCTGTCTCTCTCACTCTACCTGTCTCTCTCTCTCTACCTGTCTAGCTCTCTCTCTACCTGTCTCTCTCTCTCTCTCTCTCTCTATACCTGTCTCTCTCTCTGTCTCTCTATCTGTCTCTATTAATCTACCTGTCTCTCTCTCTACTTCTCTCTCTCTCTACTTGTCTCTCTCTCTACCTGTCTCTACCTGTCTCTGTCTCTCTGCCTGTCTCTCTCTCTCTACCTGTCTCTCTCTACCTGTCTCTCTCTCTCTACCTGTCTCTGCCTGTCTCTCTCTCTCTACCTTTCACTCTCTCTCTACCTGTCTCTCTCTCTCTCTCTACCGGTCTCTCTCTCTCTCTACCTCTCTCTCTCTCTCTCTCTCTCTCTCTCTACTTGTCTCTCTCTCTGCCCGTCTCTCTCGCTCTACCTGTCTCTCTCTCCCTACCTCTTTCTGCCTGTCTCTCTCTCTCTACCCGTCTCTCTCTCTACCTCTCTCTGCCTGTCTCTCTCTCTCTCTCTACCTCTCCCTCTCTCTCTACTTGTCCCTCTCTCTCTACCTCTCTCTCTCTACTTGTCTCTCTCTCTACCTGTCTCTCTCTCTCTCTCTACCTGTCTCTCTCTCTCTCTACGTCTCTCTCTCTCTCTCTAACTGTCTCTCTCTCTCTCTACCTGTCTCTCTCTCTCTCTCTACGTCTCTCTCTCTCTCTACCTGTCTCTCTCGCTCTCTCTACCTGTCTCTCTCGCTCTCTCTACCTGTCTCTCTCGCTCTCTCTACCTGTCTCTGCCTGTCTCTCTCACTCTACCTGTCTCTCTCCCTCTACCTGTCTAGCTCTCTCTACCTCTCTCTCTCTCTGCCTGTCTCTCTCTCTCTGCCTGTCTCTCTCTCTCTACCTGTCTCTCTCTCTCTACCTGTCCAGCTCTCTCTCTACCTCTCTCTCTCTCTACCTGTCTCTCTCTCTCTACCTGTCTCTCTCTCTTTATCTCTACCTGTCTCTCTCTCTCTCTCTCTCTCTCTCTCTCTACCTGTCTCTCTCTCTCTTTCTCTACCTGTCTCTCTCTCTCTCTACCCCTCTCTCTCTCTCTATCTCTACTTGTCTCTCTCTCTACCTCTCTCTGCCTGTCTCTCTCTCTCTACCTGTCTCTCTCTCTCCCTACCTCTTTCTGCCTGTCTCTCTCTCTCTACCTGTCCCTCTCTCTCTACCCGTCTCTCTCTCTCTACCTCTCTCTCTCTCTCTACTTGTCTCTCTCTCTACCTGTCTCTCTCTCTCTCTCTACCTGTCTCTCTCTCTCTACCTGTCTCTCTCTCTCGACTTGTCTCTGTCTCTCTACCTGTCTCTCTCTCTCTCTACCTGTCTCTCTCTCTCTCTACCTGTCTCTCTTTCTCGACTTGTCTCTCTCTCTCGATTGTCTCTCTCTCTCTACCTGTCTCTGCCTGTCTCTCTCTCTCTCTACCTGTCTCTCTCTCTCTCTCAACCTGTCTCTGCCTGTCTCTCTCAATCTGCCTGTCTGTCTCTCTCTCTGCCTGCTCTCTCTCTCTTTGCCTGTCTCTCTCTCTCTCTCTACCTGTCTCTCTCTCTACCTGTCTCTCTCTCTCTCTCTACCTCCCTCTGCCTGTCTCTTTCTCTCTACTTGTCTCATTCTCTGTACCTGTCTCTCTCGCTCTCTCTACCTGTCTCTGCCTGTCTCTCTCACTCTACCTGTCTCTCTCTCTCTACCTGTCTAGCTCTCTCTACCTCTCTCTCTCTCTCTACTTGTCTCTCTCTCTACCTCTCTCTGCCTGTCTCTCTCTACCTGTCTCTCTCTCTCCCTACCTCTTTCTGCCTGTCTCTCTCTCTCTACCTGTCCCTCTCTCTCTACCCGTCTCTCTCTCTCTACCTCTCTCTCTCTCTCTACTTGTCTCTCTCTCTACCTGTCTCTCTCTCTCTCTCTACCTGTCTCTCTCTCTCTACCTGTCTCTCTCTCTCGACTTGTCTCTGTCTCTCTACCTGTCTCTCTCTCTCTCTACCTGTCTCTCTCACTCTCTACCTGTCTCTCTTTCTCGACTTGTCTCTCTCTCTCTACCTGTCTCTCTCTCTCAACCTGTCTCTGCCTGTCTCTCTCAATCTGCCTGTCTCTCTCAATCTGCCTGTCTCTCTCTCTGCCTGCTCTCTCTCTCTTTGCCTGTCTCTCTCTCTCTCTCTCTACCTGTCTCTCTCTCTAACTGTCTCTCTCTCTCTACCTCCCTCTGCCTGTCTCTCTCTCTCTACTTGTCTCTTTCTCTGTACCTGTCTCTCTTACTCTACCTGTCTCTCTCTCTACTTGTCTCTCTCTCTCTACTTGTCTCTCTCTCTCTACCTGTCTCTGCCTGTCTCTGTCTCTCTCTACCTGTCTCTCTCTCTCTCTCTCCCTGTCTCTCTCTCTCTACCTGTCTCTCTCTCTCTGTACCTGTCTCTCTTATTCTACCTGTCTCTCTCTCTCACTCTCTCTCTACCTGTCTCTCTCTCTCTCTACCTGTCTCTCTCTCTCTCCTTGTCTCTCTCTCTCTAATTGTCTCTCTCCCTACCTGTCTGTGCCTGTCTCTCTCTCTCTATCTGTCTCTCTCTCTCTCTACCCGTCTCTCTCTCTCTACCTCTCTCTGCCTGTGTCTCTCTCACTCTACCTGTGTCTCTCTCTCTCTCTACCTCTCTCTCTCTCTACTTGTCTCTCTCTACCTCTCTCTGCCTGTCTCTCTCTCTCTACTTGTCCCTCTCTCTCTACCTCTCTCTCTCTACTTGTCTCTCTCTCTACCTGTCTCTCTCTCTCTCTCTACCTGTCTCTCTCTCTCTCTACGTCTCTCTCTCTCTCTCTAACTGTCTCTCTCTCTCTCTACCTGTCTCTCTCTCTCTCTCTCTCTCTACCTGTCTCTCTCGCTCTCTCTACCTGTCTCTCTCGCTCTCTCTACCTGTCTCTCTCGCTCTCTCTACCTGTCTCTGCCTGTCTTCTCACTCTACCTGTCTCTCTCCCTCTACCTGTCTAGCTCTCTCTACCTCTCTCTCTCTCTGCCTGTCTCTCTCTCTCTGCCTGTCTCTCTCTCTCTACCTGTCTCTCTCTCTCTACCTGTCCAGCTCTCTCTCTACCTCTCTCTCTCTCTACCTGTCTCTCTCTCTCTACCTGTCTCTCTCTCTTTATCTCTACCTGTCTCTCTCTCTCTCTCTCTCTCTCTCTCTCTCTACCTGTCTCTCTCTCTCTTTCTCTACCTGTCTCTCTCTCTCTCTACCCCTCTCTCTCTCTCTATCTCTACTTGTCTCTCTCTCTACCTCTCTCTGCCTGTCTCTCTCTCTCTACCTGTCTCTCTCTCTCCCGACCTCTTTCTGCCTGTCTCTCTCTCTCTACCTGTCCCTCTCTCTCTACCCGTCTCTCTCTCTCTACCTCTCTCTCTCTCTCTACTTGTCTCTCTCTCTACCTGTCTCTCTCTCTCTCTCTACCTGTCTCTCTCTCTCTACCTGTCTCTCTCTCTCGACTTGTCTCTGTCTCTCTACCTGTCTCTCTCTCTCTCTACCTGTCTCTCTCTCTCTCTACCTGTCTCTCTTTCTCGACTTGTCTCTCTCTCTCGATTGTCTCTCTCTCTCTACCTGTCTCTGCCTGTCTCTCTCTCTCTCTACCTGTCTCTCTCTCTCTCTCAACCTGTCTCTGCCTGTCTCTCTCAATCTGCCTGTCTGTCTCTCTCTCTGCCTGCTCTCTCTCTCTTTGCCTGTCTCTCTCTCTCTCTCTACCTGTCTCTCTCTCTACCTGTCTCTCTCTCTCTCTCTACCTCCCTCTGCCTGTCTCTTTCTCTCTACTTGTCTCATTCTCTGTACCTGTCTCTCTCGCTCTCTCTACCTGTCTCTGCCTGTCTCTCTCACTCTACCTGTCTCTCTCTCTCTACCTGTCTAGCTCTCTCTACCTCTCTCTCTCTCTCTACTTGTCTCTCTCTCTACCTCTCTCTGCCTGTCTCTCTCTACCTGTCTCTCTCTCTCCCTACCTCTTTCTGCCTCTCTCTCTCTCTCTACCTGTCCCTCTCTCTCTACCCGTCTCTCTCTCTCTACCTCTCTCTCTCTCTCTACTTGTCTCTCTCTCTACCTGTCTCTCTCTCTCTCTCTACCTGTCTCTCTCTCTCTACCTGTCTCTCTCTCTCGACTTGTCTCTGTCTCTCTACCTGTCTCTCTCTCTCTCTACCTGTCTCTCTCACTCTCTACCTGTCTCTCTTTCTCGACTTGTCTCTCTCTCTCTACCTGTCTCTCTCTCTCAACCTGTCTCTGCCTGTCTCTCTCAATCTGCCTGTCTCTCTCAATCTGCCTGTCTCTCTCTCTGCCTGCTCTCTCTCTCTTTGCCTGTCTCTCTCTCTCTCTCTCTACCTGTCTCTCTCTCTAACTGTCTCTCTCTCTCTACCTCCCTCTGCCTGTCTCTCTCTCTCTACTTGTCTCTTTCTCTGTACCTGTCTCTCTTACTCTACCTGTCTCTCTCTCTACTTGTCTCTCTCTCTCTACTTGTCTCTCTCTCTCTACCTGTCTCTGCCTGTCTCTGTCTCTCTCTACCTGTCTCTCTCTCTCTCTCCCTGTCTCTCTCTCTACCTGTCTCTCTCTCTCTGTACCTGTCTCTCTTATTCTACCTGTCTCTCTCTCTCACTCTCTCTCTACCTGTCTCTCTCTCTCTCTACCTGTCTCTCTCTCTCTCCTTGTCTCTCTCTCTCTAATTGTCTCTCTCCCTACCTGTCTGTGCCTGTCTCTCTCTCTCTATCTGTCTCTCTCTCTCTCTACCCGTCTCTCTCTCTCTACCTCTCTCTGCCTGTGTCTCTCTCACTCTACCTGTGTCTCTCTCTCTCTCTACCTCTCTCTCTCTCTACTTGTCTCTCTCTACCTCTCTCTGCCTGTCTCTCTCTCTCTCTCTCTACCTGTCTCTTCCTCTCTCTCTCTCTCTACCTGTCTCTGTCTCTCTCTCTCTCTCTGCCTGTCTCGCTCTCTCTCTGCCTGTCTCTCTCTCTCTCTCTACCTGTCTCTCTCTCTCTGCCTGTCTCTCTCTCTCTACCTGTCTCTGCCTGCGCTCTCTCTCTCTCTCTCTGCCTGTCTCTCTCTCTCTCTACCTGTCTCGCTCTCTCTCCACCTGTCTCTCTGTCTCTCTCTACCTCTCTCTTCCTGTCTCTCTCTCTCTACTTGCCTCTCTCTCTCTACCTGTCTCTGCCTGTCTCTCTCACTCTCTCTACCTGTCTCTCTCTCTCTACCTGTCTCTCTCTCTCTCTACCTGTCTCTCTCCCTCTGCCTGTCTCTCTCTCTCTACTTGTCTCTTTCTCTGTACCTGTCTCTCTTACTCTACCTGTCCCTCTCTCTACTTCTCTCTCTCTCTCTACTTGTCTCTCTCTCTCTCTCTCTACCTGTCTCTGCCTGTCTCTCTCTCTCTCTACCTGTCTCTCTCTCTCTCTACCTGTCTCTCTCTACCTTTGTCTCTCTGTACCTGTCTCTCTTATTCTACCTGTCTCTCTCATTCTCTCTCTACCTGTCTCTCTCTCTGTCTCTACCTGTTTCTCTCTCTCTCTCGCCTTGTCTCTCTCTATCTACCCGTCTCTCTCTCTCTCTCTACCTCTCTCTGCCTGTCTCTCTCTCTCTACCTGTCTCTCTCTCTGTCTCTACCTGTCTCTCTCTCTCTCTCTACCTCTCTCTGCCTGTCTCTCTCTCTCTACCTGTCTCTCTCTCTCTCTACCTGTCTCTCTCTCTTTCTACCTGTCTCTCTCTCTCTCACTCTACCTGTCTCTCTCTCTACCTATCTCTCTCTCTCTGCTTGTCTCTCTCTCTACCTGTCTCTCTCTCTCTCTCTCTACCTCTCTCTGCCTGTCTCTCTCTATCTACCTGTCTCTTCCTGTCTCTCTCTCTCTACCTGTCTCTCTCTCTCTCTCTGCCTGTCTCGCTCTCTCTCAACCTGTCTCTCTCTCTCTCTCTCTACCGGCCTCTCTCTCTCTACTTGTCGCTCTCTCTCTACTTGTCTCTCTCTCTCTCTCTACCTCTCTCTCTCTCTCTCTCCCTGTCTCTCTCTCTCTCTCCCTGTCTCTCTCTCTCTCTCTCTCTCCCTGTCTCTCTCTCTCCCTGTCTCTCTCTCTACTTCTCTCTCTCTCTCTCTTCCTGTCTCTGCTTGTCTCTCTCTCTCTCTCTCCCTGTCTCTCTCTGTCTACTTGTCTGTCTCTCTCTATCTGTCTCTGCCTGTCTCTCCCTCTCTCTCTACCTGTCTCTCTCTCTCTCTACCTGTCTCTCTCTCTCTCTGTACCTGTCTCTCTTACTCTACCTGTCTCTCTCTCACTCTCTCTCTACCTGTCTCTCTCTCTCTACTTGCCTCTCTCTCTACCTGTCTCTACCTCTCTCTCTCTCTCTCTACCTGTCTCTCTCTCTCTACTGTCTCTCTCTCTGTACCTGTCTCTCTTACTCTACCTGTCTCTCTCTCACTCTCTCTCTCTCCCTGTCTCTCTCTCTACCTGTCTCTGCCTGTCTCTCTCTCTCTACCTGTCTCTCTCTCTCTCTCTACCTGTCTCTCTATCTCTCTCTCTACCTGTCTCTGCCTGTCTCTCTCTCTCTCTACCTGTCTCTGCCTGTCTCTCTCTCTCCCTCTACCTGTCTCTCTCTCTCTCTCTACCTGTCTCTCTCTCTCTCTACGTCTCTCTCTCTCTCTACCTGTCTCTCTCGCTCTCTCTACCTGTCTCTCTCGCTCTCTTTACCTGTCTCTCTCGCTCTCTCTACCTGTCTCTGCCTGTCTCTCTCACTCTACCTGTCTCTCTCTCTCTACCTGTCTAGCTCTCTCTACCTCTCTCTCTCTCTCTACTTGTCTCTCTCTCTACCTGTCTCTCTCTCTCTCTCTACCTGTCTCTCTCTCTCTACCTGTCTCTCTCTCTCGACTTGTCTCTGTCTCTCTACCTGTCTCTCTCTCTCTCTACCTGTCTCTCTCACTCTCTACCTGTCTCTCTTTCTCGACTTGTCTCTCTCTCTCGATTGTCTCTCTCTCTCTACCTGTCTCTGCCTGTCTCTCTCACTCTCTACCTGTCTCTCTCTCTCTCTCAACCTGTCTCTGCCTGTCTCTCTCAATCTGCCTGTCTCTCTCAATCTGCCTGTCTCTCTCTCTGCCTGCTCTCTCTCTCTTTGCCTGTCTCTCTCTCTCTCTCTCTACCTGTCTCTCTCTCTACCTGTCTCTCTCTCTCTCTCTACCTCCCTCTGCCTGTCTCTCTCTCTCTACTTGTCTCTTTCTCTGTACCTGTCTCTCTTACTCTACCTGTCTCTCTCTCTACTTGTCTCTCTCTCTCTACTTGTCTCTCTCTCTCTACCTGTCTCTGCCTGTCTCTTTCTCTCTCTACCTGTCTCTCTCTCTCTCTCCCTGTCTCTCTCTCTACCTGTCTCTCTCTCTCTGTACCTGTCTCTCTTATTCTACCTGTCTCTCTCTCTCACTCTCTCTCTACCTGTCTCTCTCTCTCCTTGTCTCTCTCTCTCTAATTGTCTCTCTCCCTACCTGTCTGTGCCTGTCTCTCTCTCTCTATCTGTCTCTCTCTCTCTCTACCCGTCTCTCTCTCTCTCTACCTCTCTCTGCCTGTGTCTCTCTCACTCTACCTGTGTCTCTCTCTCTCTCTACCTCTCTCTCTCTCTACTTGTCTCTCTCTACCTCTCTCTGCCTGTCTCTCTCTCTCTCTCTCTACCTGTCT
Source organism: Chiloscyllium punctatum (assembly GCF_047496795.1). Taxonomy (NCBI): domain Eukaryota; kingdom Metazoa; phylum Chordata; class Chondrichthyes; order Orectolobiformes; family Hemiscylliidae; genus Chiloscyllium; species Chiloscyllium punctatum. The sequence goes on along the minus strand of NC_092762.1, from coordinate 33,324,617 downwards.
CTTCCTGTCTCTCTCTCTCTACCTGTCTCTGTCTCTCTCTCTCTCTCTCTCTCTGCCTGTCTCGCTCTCTCTCTGCCTGTCTCTCTCTCTCTCTCTGCCTGTCTCTCTCTCTCTGCCTGTCTCTCTCTCTCTACCTGTCTCTGCCTGCGCTCTCTCTCTCTCTCTCTGCCTGTCTCTCTCTCTCTCTACCTGTCTCGCTCTCTCTCCACCTGTCTCTCTGTCTCTCTCTACCTCTCTCTACCTGTCTCTCTCTCTCTACTTGCCTCTCTCTCTCTACCTGTCTCTGCCTGTCTCTCTCACTCTCTCTACCTGTCTCTCTCTCTCTACCTGTCTCTCTCTCTCTCTACCTGTCTCTCTTCCTCTGCCTGTCTCTCTCTCTCTACTTGTCTCTTTCTCTGTACCTGTCTCTCTTACTCTACCTGTCCCTCTCTCTACTTCTCTCTCTCTCTCTACTTGTCTCTCTCTCTCTCTCTACCTGTCTCTGCCTGTCTCTCTGTCTCTACCTGTCTCTCTCTCTCTCTCTACCTCTCTCTGCCTGTCTCTCTCTCTCTACCTGTCTCTCTCTCTCTCTACCTGTCTCTCTCTCTTTCTACCTGTCTCTCTCTCTCTCACTCTACCTGTCTCTCTCTCTACCTATCTCTCTCTCTCTGCTTGTCTCTCTCTCTACCTGTCTCTCTCTCTCTCTCTACCTCTCTCTGCCTGTCTCTCTCTCTCTACCTGTCTCTCTCTCTCTCTACCTGTCTCTCTCTCTTTCTACCTGTCTCTCTCTCTCTCACTCTACCTGTCTCTCTCTCTACCTATCTCTCTCTCTCTGCTTGTCTCTCTCTCTACCTGTCTCTCTCTCTCTCTCTCTACCTCTCTCTGCCTGTCTCTCTCTATCTACCTGTCTCTTCCTGTCTCTCTCTCTCTACCTGTCTCTCTCTCTCTCTCTGCCTGTCTCGCTCTCTCTCAACCTGTCTCTCTCTCTCTCTCTCTACCTGCCTCTCTCTCTCTACTTGTCGCTCTCTCTCTCTACTTGTCTCTCTCTCTCTCTCTACCTCTCTCTCTCTCTCTCCCTGTCTCTCTCTCTCTCCCTGTCTCTCTCTCTCTCTCCCTGTCTCTCTCTCTCCCTGTCTCTCTCTCTACTTCTCTCTCTCTCTCTCTTCCTGTCTCTGCTTGTCTCTCTCTCTCTCTCTCTCCCTGTCTCTCTCTGTCTACTTGTCTGTCTCTCTCTATCTGTCTCTGCCTGTCTCTCCCTCTCTCTCTACCTGTCTCTCTCTCTCTCTACCTGTCTCTCTCTCTCTCTGTACCTGTCTCTCTTACTCTACCTGTCTCTCTCTCAGTCTCTCTCTACCTGTCTCTCTCTCTCTACTTGCCTCTCTCTCTACCTGTCTCTACCTCTCTCTCTCTCTCTCTACCTGTCTCTCTCTCTCTACTGTCTCTCTCTCTGTACCTGTCTCTCTTACTCTACCTGTCTCTCTCTCACTCTCTCTCTCTCCCTGTCTCTCTCTCTACCTGTCTCTGCCTGTCTCTCTCTCTCTACCTGTCTCTCTCTCTCTCTCTACCTGTCTCTCTCTCTCTCTCTCTCTCTACCTGTCTCTGCCTGTCTCTCTCTCTCTCTACCTGTCTCTGCCTGTCTCTCTCTCTCTCTACCTGTCTCTGCCTGTCTCTCTCTCTCCCTCTACCTGTCTCTCTCTCTCTCTACCTGTCTCTCTCTCTCTACCTGTCTCTCTCTCTCTACATGCCTCTCTCTCTCTCTCTCTCTACCTGTCTCTCTCTCTCTCTACCTCTCTCTACCTGTCTCTCTCTCTGTACCTGTCTCACTTACTCTACCGGTCTCTCTCTCTCTCTTCCTGTCTCTCTCTCTACCTGTCTCTCTCTCTCTCTCTACTTGTATCTCTCTCCCTACTTGTCTCTCTCTCTCTATCTGTCTCTGGCTGTCTTTCTCTCTCTCTACCTGTCTTTCTCTCTCTCTCTTCCTCTCTCTCACTCTCTACCTTTCTCTCTCACTCTCTCTACCTGTCTCTCTCTACCTGTCTCTCTCACTCTCTCTACTTGTCTCTCTCTCTCTCTATTTGTCTCTCTCTCTCTATCTGTCTCTGCCTGTCTCTCTCTCTCTCTCTACCTGTCTCTCTCTCTCTACCTGTCTCTCTCTCTGTACCTGTCTCTCTTACTCTACCTGTCTCTCTCTCACTCTCTCTCCACCTGTCTCTCTCTCTCTCTACTTGCCTCTCTCTCTACCTGTCTCTACCTGTCTCTCTCTCTCTCTCTCTCTGCCTGTCTCTCTCTCTCTCTCTACCTGTCTATCTCTCTCTGCCTGTCTCTCTCTCTCTACCTCTCTCTCTCTCTCTACCTCTCTCTCTCTCTCTCCCTGTCTCTCTCTCTCTCCCTGTCTCTGTCTCTCTACCTCTCTCTGCCTCTCTCTCTCTCTCTACATGCCTCTCTCTCTCTCTCTACCTGTCTCTCTCTCTCTACCTCTCTCTGCCTGTCTCTCTCTCTCTCCCTGTCTCCCTCTGTCTCTACTTGTCTCTCTCTCTCTGCCTGTCTCTCTCTCTCTCTATCTGTCTCTCTCTCTCTCTACCTACCTGTCTCTCTCTCTCTACATCTCTCTGCCTGTCTCTCTCTCTACCTGTCTCTCTCTTTCTACTTGTCCCTCTCTCTCTACTTGTCTCTCTCTCTACCTGTTTCTGCCTGTCTCTCTCTCTCTCTCTGCCTGTCTCTCTCTCTCTCTACCTGTCTCTCTCTCCCTACCCGTCTCTCTCTCGCTCTACCTCCCTCTGCCTGTCTCTCTCTCTACCTGTCTCTCTCTCTCTGTACCTGTCTCTCTAACTCTACCTATCTCTCTCTCACTCACTCTCTACCTGTCTCTCTCTCTCTACCTGTCTCTCTCTCTCTACATGCCTCTCTCTCTCTCTCTACCTGTCTCTCTCTCTCTCTACCTCTCTCTGCCTGTCTCTCTCTCTCTACCTGTCTCCCTCTGTCTCTACTTGTCTCTCTCTCTCTGCCTGTCTCTCTCTCTCTCTCTACCTGTCTCTCTCTCTCTCTACCTGTCTCTCTCTCTACATCTCTCTGCCTGTCTCACTCTCTCTACCTGCCTCTCTCTCTCTACCTGTCTCTCCCTCTACCTGTGTCTCTCTATACCTGTCTATCTCTCTCTCTACTTGTCTCTCTCTCTTTATCTGTCTCTGCCTGTCTCTCCCTCTCTCTCTACCTGTCTCTCTCTCACTCTCTCTCTCTACCTGTCTCTCTCTCTACTTGCCTCTCTCTCTACCTGTCTCTACCTGTCTCTCTCTCTCTCTCTCTCTACCTGTCTCTCTCTCTCTACCTGTCTCTCTCTCTGTACCTGTCTCTCTTACTCTACCTGTCTCTCTCTCACTCTCTCTCTCTACCTGTCTCTCTCTCTACCTGTCTCTGCCTGTCTCTCTCTCTCTACCTGTCTCTCTCTCTCTCTCTCTCTACCTATCACTGCCTGTCTCTCTCTCTCTCTACCTGTCTCTCTCTCTCTCTCTACTTGTCTCTCTCTCTCTCTACTTGTCTCTCTCTCACTACCTGTCTCTGCCTGTCTCTCTCTCTCTCTCTACCTGTCTCTCTCTCTCTCTACCTGTCTCTCTCTCTACCTGTCTCTCTCTCTCTTTCTCTACCTGTCTCTCTCTCTGTACCTGTCTCTCTTACTCTACCTGTAGCTCTCTCACTCTCTCTACCTGTCTCTCTCTCTACCTGTCTCTCTCTCTCTCTACTTGTCTCTCTCTCTCTACTTGTCTCTCTCTCTTTATCTGTCTCTGGCTGTCTTTCTCTCTCTCTCTACCTCTCTCTCTCTCTCTCTACCTGTCTCTCTCTCTCTGTACCTGTCTCTCTTACTCTACCTGTCTCTCTCTCACTCTCTCTCTACCTGTCTCTCTCTCTCTACTTATCTCTCTCTCTCTACCTCTCTCTGCCCGTCTCTCTCGCTCTACCTGTCTCTCTCTCCCTACCTCTTTCTGCCTGTCTCTCTCTCTCTACCCGTCTCTCTCTCTACCTCTCTCTGCCTGTCTCTCTCTCTCTCTCTCTACCTCTCTCTCCCTCTCTACTTGTCCCTCTCTCTCTACCTCTCTCTCTCTACCTGTCTCTCTCTCTCTCTCTACCTGTCTCTCTCTCTCTACCTCTCTCTCTCTCTCTCTAACTGTCTCTCTCTCTCTCGACCTGTCTCTCTCTCTCTCTCTACGTCTCTCTCTCTCTCTCTACCTGTCTCTCTCTCTCTACCTGTCTCTCTCGCTCTCTCTACCTGTCTCTCTCGCTCTCTCTACCTGTCTCTGCCTGTCTCTCTCACTCTAACTGTCTCTCTCTCTCTACCTGTCTAGCTCTCTCTACCTCTCTCTCTCTCTCTGCCTGTCTCTCTCTCTCTACCTGTCTCTCTCTCTCTACCTGTCCAGCTCTCTCTCTACCTCTCTCTCTCTCTACCTGTCTCTCTCTCTCTACCTGTCTCTCTCTCTTTATCTCTACCTGTCTCTCTCTCTCTCTCTCTCTCTCTCTACCTGTCTCTCTCTCTCTTTCTCTACCTGTCTCTCTCTCTCTCTACCCCTCTCTCTCTCTCTATCTCTACTTGTCTCTCTCTCTACCTCTCTCTGCCTGTCTCTCTCTCTCTACCTGTCTCTCTCTCTCCCTACCTCTTTCTGCCTGTCTCTCTCTCTCTACCTGTCCCTCTCTCTCTACCCGTCTCTCTCTCTCTCTCTACCTCTCTCTCTCTCTACTTGTCTCTCTCTCTACCTGTCTCTCTCTCTCTCTCTACCTGTCTCTCTCTCTCTACCTGTCTCTCTCTCTCGACTTGTCTCTGTCTCTCTACCTGTCTCTCTCTCTCTCTACCTGTCTCTCTCACTCTCTACCTGTCTCTCTTTCACGACTTGTCTCTCTCTCTCGATTGTCTCTCTCTCTCTACCTGTCTCTGCCTGTCTCTCTCTCTCTCTCTACCTGTCTCTCTCTCTCTCTCTACCTGTCTCTCTCTCTCGACTTGTCTCTCTCTCTCGATTGTCTCTCTCTCTCTACCTGTCTCTGCCTGTCTCTCTCACTCTGCCTGTCTCTCTCTCTCTGCCTGCTCTCTCTCTCTTTGCCTGTCTCTCTCTCTCTCTCTACCTGTCTCTCTATCTACCTGTCTCTCTCTCTCTCTACCTCCCTCTGCCTGTCTCTCTCTCTCTACTTGTCTCTTTCTCTGTACCTGTCTCTCTTACTCTACCTGTCTCTCTCTCTACTTGTCTCTCTCTCTCTACTTGTCTCTCTCTCTCTACCTGTCTCTGCCTGTCTCTGTCTCTCTCTACCTGTCTCTCTCTCTCTGTACCTGTCTCTCTTATTCTACCTGTCTCTCTCTCTCACTCTCTCTCTACCTGTCTCTCTCCCTCTACCTGTCTCTCTCTCTCTCTCCTTGTCTCTCTCTCTCTAATTGTCTCTCTCCCTACCTGTCTGTGCCTGTCTCTCTCTCTCTCTATCTGTCTCTCTCTCTCTACCCGTCTCTCTCTCTCTCTCTCTACCTCTCTCTGCCTGTGTCTCTCTCACTCTACCTGTGTCTCTCTCTCTCTCTACCTCTCTCTCTCTCTACTTGTCTCTCTCTACCTCTCTCTCTACCTCTCTCTGCCTGTCTCTCTCTCTCTCTCTACCTGTCTCTTCCTGTCTCTCTCTCTCTCTACCTGTCTCTGTCTCTCTCTCTCTCTCTCTGCCAGTCTCGCTCTCTCTCTGCCTGTCTCTCTCTCTCTCTCTGCCTGTCTCTCTCTCTCTGCCTGTCTCTCTCTCTCTACCTGTCTCTGCCTGCGCTCTCTCTCTCTCTCTCTCTACCTGTCTCTCTCTCTCTTTCTCTACCTGTCTCTCTCTCTCTCTACCCCTCTCTCTCTCTCTATCTCTACTTGTCTCTCTCTCTACCTCTCTCTGCCTGTCTCTCTCGCTCTACCTGTCTCTCTCTCCCTACCTCTTTCTGCCTGTCTCTCTCTCTCTACCCGTCTCTCTCTCTACCTCTCTCTGCCTGTCTCTCTCTCTCTCTCTCTACCTCTCTCTCTCTCTCTACTTGTCCCTCTCTCTCTACCTCTCTCTCTCTCTCTACCTGTCTCTCTCTCTCTCTACCTGTCTCTCTCTCTCTACGTCTCTCTCTCTCTCTCTAACTGTCTCTCTCTCTCTCTACCTGTCTCTCTCTCTCTCTACGTCTCTCTCTCTCTCTCTCTACCTGTCTCTCTCTCTCTACCTGTCTCTCTCGCTCTCTCTACCTGTCTCTCTCGCTCTCTCTACCTGTCTCTGCCTGTCTCTCTCACTCTACCTGTCTCTCTCTCTCTACCTGTCTAGCTCTCTCTACCTCTCTCTCTCTCTCTGCCTGTCTCTCTCTCTCTACCTGTCTCTCTCTCTCTACCTGTCTAGCTCTCCCTCTACCTCTCTCTCTCTCTACCTGTCTCTCTCTCTACCTGTCTCTCTCTCTTTATCTCTACCTGTCTCTCTCTCTCTCTCTCTCTCTCTACCTGTCTCTCTCTCTCTACCTGTCTCTCTCTCTCGACTTGTCTCTGTCTCTCTACCTGTCTCTCTCTCTCTCTACCTGTCTCTCTCACTCTCTACCTGTCTCTCTTTCACGACTTGTCTCTCTCTCTCGATTGTCTCTCTCTCTCTACCTGTCTCTGCCTGTCTCTCTCTCTCTCTACCTGTCTCTCTCTCTCTCTCTACCTGTCTCTCTCTCTCGACTTGTCTCTCTCTCTCGATTGTCTCTCTCTCTCTACCTGTCTCTGCCTGTCTCTCTCAATCTGCCTGTCTCTCTCTCTCTCTGCCTGCTCTCTCTCTCATTGCCTGTCTCTCTCTCTCTCTCTACCTGTCTCTCTATCTACCTGTCTCTCTCTCTCTCTACCTCCCTCTGCCTGTCTCTCTCTCTCTACTTGTCTCTTTCTCTGTACCTGTCTCTCTTACTCTACCTGTCTCTCTCTCTACTTGTCTCTCTCTCTCTACTTGTCTCTCTCTCTCTACCTGTCTCTGCCTGTCTCTGTCTCTCTCTACCTGTCTCTCTCTCTCTGTACCTGTCTCTCTTATTCTACCTGTCTCTCTCTCTCTACCTGTCTAGCTCTCTCTCTACCTCTCTCTCTCTCTACCTGTCTCTCTCTCTCTACCTGTCTCTCTCTCTTTATCTCTACCTGTCTCTCTCTCTCTCTCTCTCTACCTGTCTCTCTCTCTACCTGTCTCTCTCTCTCTCTCTACCTCCCTCTGCCTGTCTCTCTCTCTCTACTTGTCTCTTTCTCTGTACCTGTCTCTCTTACTCTACCTGTCTCTCTCTCTACTTGTCTCTCTCTCTCTACTTGTCTCTCTCTCTCTACCTGTCTCTGCCTGTCTCTGTCTCTCTCTACCTGTCTCTCTCTCTCTCCCTGTCTCTCTCTCTACCTGTCTCTCTCTCTCTGTACCTGTCTCTCTTATTCTACCTGTCTCTCTCTCTCACTCTCTCTCTACCTGTCTCTCTCTCTCTCTACCTGTCTCTCTCTCTCTCCTTGTGTCTCTCTCTCTAATTGTCTCTCTCCCTACCTGTCTGTGCCTGTCTCTCTCTCTCTATCTGTCTCTCTCTCTCTCTACCCGTCTCTCTGTCTCTACCTCTCTCTGCCTGTGTCTCTCTCACTCTACCTGTGTCTCTCTCTCTCTCTACCTCTCTCTCTCTCTACTTGTCTCTCTCTACCTCTCTCTGCCTGTCTCTCTCTCTCTCTCTACCTGTCTCTTCCTGTCTCTCTCTCTCTACCTGTCTCTGTCTCTCTCTCTCTCTCTCTCTGCCTGTCTCGCTCTCTCTCTGCCTGTCTCTCTCTCTCTCTCTGCCTGTCTCTCTCTCTCTGCCTGTCTCTCTCTCTCTACCTGTCTCTGCCTGCGCTCTCTCTCTCTCTCTCTCTGCCTGTCTCTCTCTCTCTCTACCTGTCTCGCTCTCTCTCCACCTGTCTCTCTGTCTCTCTCTACCTCTCTCTACCTGTCTCTCTCTCTCTACTTGCCTCTCTCTCTCTACCTGTCTCTGCCTGTCTCTCTCACTCTCTCTACCTGTCTCTCTCTCTCTACCTGTCTCTCTCTCTCTACCTGTCTCTCTCCCTCTGCCTGTCTCTCTCTCTCTACTTGTCTCTTTCTCTGTACCTGTCTCTCTTACTCTACCTGTCCCTCTCTCTACTTCTCTCTCTCTCTCTACTTGTCTCTCTCTCTCTCTCTACCTGTCTCTGCCTGTCTCTCTCTCCCTCTACCTGTCTCTCTCTACCTTTGTCTCTCTGTACCTGTCTCTCTTATTCTACCTGTCTCTCTCATTCTCTCTCTACCTGTCTCTCTCTCTGTCTCTACCTGTTTCTCTCTCTCTCTCGCCTTGTCTCTCTCTATCTACCCGTCTCTCTCTCTCTCTCTACCTCTCTCTGCCTGTCTCTCTCTCTCTACCTGTCTCTCTCTCTGTCTCTACCTGTCTCTCTCTCTCTCTCTACCTCTCTCTGCCTGTCTCTCTCTCTCTACCTGTCTCTCTCTCTCTCTACCTGTCTCTCTCTCTTTCTACCTGTCTCTCTCTCTCTCACTCTACCTGTCTCTCTCTCTACCTATCTCTCTCTCTCTGCTTGTCTCTCTCTCTACCTGTCTCTCTCTCTCTCTCTACCTCTCTCTGCCTGTCTCTCTCTATCTACCTGTCTCTTCCTGTCTCTCTCTCTCTACCTGTCTCTCTCTCTCTCTCTGCCTGTCTCGCTCTCTCTCAACCTGTCTCTCTCTCTCTCTCTCTACCTGCCTCTCTCTCTCTACTTGTCGCTCTCTCTCTCTACTTGTCTCTCTCTCTCTCTCTACCTCTCTCTCTCTCTCTCTCCCTGTCTCTCTCTCTCTCCCTGTCTCTCTTTCTCCCTGTCTCTCTCTCTACTTCTCTCTCTCTCTCTCTTCCTGTCTCTGCTTGTCTCTCTCTCTCTCTCTCTCCCTGTCTCTCTCTGTCTACTTGTCTGTCTCTCTCTATCTGTCTCTGCCTGTCTCTCCCTCTCTCTCTACCTGTCTCTCTCTCTCTCTACCTGTCTCTCTCTCTCTCTGTACCTTTTCTCTCTTACTCTACCTGTCTCTCTCTCAGTCTCTCTCTACCTGTCTCTCTCTCTCTACTTGCCTCTCTCTCTACCTGTCTCTACCTCTCTCTCTCTCTCTCTACCTGTCTCTCTCTCTCTACTGTCTCTCTCTCTGTACCTGTCTCTCTTACTCTACCTGTCTCTCTCTCACTCTCTCTCTCTCCCTGTCTCTCTCTCTACCTGTCTCTGCCTGTCTCTCTCTCTCTACCTGTCTCTCTCTCTCTCTCTACCTGTCTCTCTCTCTCTCTCTCTACCTGTCTCTGCCTGTCTCTCTCTCTCTCTACCTGTCTCTGCCTGTCTCTCTCTCTCCCTCTACCTGTCTCTCTCTCTCTCTACTTGTCTCTCTCTCTCTCTACTTGTCTCTCTCACTACTTGTCTCTGCCTGTCTCTCTCTCTCTCTACCTGTCTCTCTCTCTCTCTCTACCTGTCTCTCTCTCTACCTGTCTCTCTCTCTGTACCTGTCTCACTTACTCTACCGGTCTCTATCTCTCTCTTCCTGTCTCTCTCTCTACCTGTCTCTCTCTCTCTCTCTACTTGTATCTCTCTCCCTACTTGTCTCTCTCTCTCTATCTGTCTCTGGCTGTCTTTCTCTCTCTCTACCTGTCTTTCTCTCTCTCTCTTCCTCTCTCTCACTCTCTACCTTTCTCTCTCTCACTCTCTCTACCTGTCTCTCTCTACCTGTCTCTCTCACTTTCTCTACTTGTCTCTCTCTCTCTATTTGTCTCTCTCTCTCTATCTGTCTCTGCCTGTCTCTCTCTCTCTCTCTACCTGTCTCTCTCTCTCTACCTGTCTCTCTCTCTGTACCTGTCTCTCTTACTCTACCTGTCTCTCTCTCACTCTCTCTCCACCTGTCTCTCTCTCTCTCTACTTGCCTCTCTCTCTACCTGTCTCTACCTGTCTCTCTCTCTCTCTCTCTCTACCTGTCTCTCTCTCTCTCTATCTGTCTCTCTCTCTACATCTCTCTGCCTGTCTCACTCTCTCTACCTGCCTCTCTCTCTCTACCTGTCTCTCCCTCTACCTGTGTCTCTCTATACCTGTCTATCTCTCTCTCTACTTGTCTCTCTCTCTTTATCTGTCTCTGCCTGTCTCTCCCTCTCTCTCTACCTGTCTCTCTCTCTCTCTACCTGTATCTCTCTCTGTACCTGTCTCTCTCTCACTCTCTCTCTCTACCTGTCTCTCTCTCTACTTGCCTCTCTCTCTACCTGTCTCTACCTGTCTCTCTCTCTCTCTCTCTCTGCCTGTCTCTCTCTCTCTCTCTACCTGTCTATCTCTCTCTGCCTGTCTCTCTCTCTCTACCTCTCTCTCTCTCTCTACCTCTCTCTCTCTCTCTCCCTGTCTCTCTCTCTCTCCCTGTCTCTGTCTCTCTACCTCTCTCTGCCTCTCTCTCTCTCTCTACATGCCTCTCTCTCTCTCTCTACCTGTCTCTCTCTCTCTACCTCTCTCTGCCTGTCTCTCTCTCTCTCCCTGTCTCCCTCTGTCTCTACTTGTCTCTCTCTCTCTGCCTGTCTCTCTCTCTCTCTACCTGTCTCTCTCTCTCTACCTGTCTCTCTCTCTCTACATCTCTCTGCCTGTCTCTCTCTCTACCTGTCTCTCTCTCTACCTGTCTCTCTCTCTACCTGTCTCTGCCTATCTCTCTCTCTCTACCTCTCTCTCTCTCTCTCTCTCTACCTGTCTCTCTCTTTCTACTTGTCCCTCTCTCTCTACTTGTCTCTCTCTCTACCTGTTTCTGCCTGTCTCTCTCTCTCTCTCTCTGCCTGTCTCTCTCTCTCTCTACCTGTCTCTCTCTCCCTACCCGTCTCTCTCTCGCTCTACCTCCCTCTGCCTGTCTCTCTCTCTACCTGTCTCTCTCTCTCTGTACCTGTCTCTCTAACTCTACCTATCTCTCTCTCACTCACTCTCTACCTGTCTCTCTCTCTCTACCTGTCTCTCTCTCTCTACATGCCTCTCTCTCTCTCTCTACCTGTCTCTCTCTCTCTCTACCTCTCTCTGCCTGTCTCTCTCTCTCTACCTGTCTCCCTCTGTCTCTACTTGTCTCTCTCTCTCTGCCTGTCTCTCTCTCTCTCTCTACCTGTCTCTCTCTCTCTCTACCTGTCTCTCTCTCTACATCTCTCTGCCTGTCTCACTCTCTCTACCTGCCTCTCTCTCTCTACCTGTCTCTCCCTCTACCTGTGTCTCTCTATACCTGTCTATCTCTCTCTCTACTTGTCTCTCTCTCTTTATCTGTCTCTGCCTGTCTCTCCCTCTCTCTCTACCTGTCTCTCTCTCTCTACCTGTATCTCTCTCTGTACCTGTCTCTCTCTCACTCTCTCTCTCTACCTGTCTCTCTCTCTACTTGCCTCTCTCTCTACCTGTCTCTACCTGTCTCTCTCTCTCTCTCTACCTGTCTCTCTCTCTCTACCTGTCTCTCTCTCTGTACCTGTCTCTCTTACTCTACCTGTCTCTCTCTCACTCTCTCTCTCTACCTGTCTCTCTCTCTACCTATCACTGCCTGTCTCTCTCTCTCTCTACCTGTCTCTCTCTCTCTCTCTCTACTTGTCTCTCTCTCTCTACTTGTCTCTCTCTCACTACCTGTCTCTGCCTGTCTCTCTCTCTCTACCTGTCTCTCTCTCTCTCTACCTGTCTCTCTCTCTACCTGTCTCTCTCTCCCTTTCTCTACCTGTCTCTCTCTCTGTACCTGTCTCTCTTACTCCACCTGTAGCTCTCTCACTCTCTCTACCTGTCTCTCTCTCTACCTGTCTCTCTCTCTCTCTACTTGTCTCTCTCTCTCTTCTTGTCTCTCTCTCTCTATCTGTCTCTGGCTGTCTTTCTCTCTCTCTCTACCTCTCTCTCTCTCTCTCTACCTGTCTCTCTCTCTCTGTACCTGTCTCTCTTACTCTACCTGTCTCTCTCTCACTCTCTTTCTACCTGTCTCTCTCTCTCTACTTATCTCTCTCTCTCTACCTCTCTCTGCCCGTCTCTCTCGCTCTACCTGTCTCTCTCTCTCCCTACCTCTTTCTGCCTGTCTCTCTCTCTCTACCCGTCTCTCTCTCTACCTCTCTCTGCCTGTCTCTCTCTCTCTCTCTCTACCTCTCTCTCTCTCTCTACTTGTCCCTCTCTCTCTACCTCTCTCTCTCTACCTGTCTCTCTCTCTCTCTCTACCTGTCTCTCTCTCTCTACCTCTCTCTCTCTCTCTAACTGTCTCTCTCTCTCTCTACCTGTCTCTCTCTCTCTCTCTACGTCTCTCTCTCTCTCTACCTGTCTCTCTCTCTCTACCTGTCTCTCTCGCTCTCTCTACCTGTCTCTCTCGCTCTCTCTACCTGTCTCTGCCTGTCTCTCTCACTCTAACTGTCTCTCTCTCTCTACCTGTCTAGCTCTCTCTACCTCTCTCTCTCTCTCTGCCTGTCTCTCTCTCTCTACCTGTCTCTCTCTCTCTACCTGTCTAGCTCTCTCTCTACCTCTCTCTCTCTCTACCTGTCTCTCTCTCTCTACCTGTCTCTCTCTCTTTATCTCTACCTGTCTCTCTCTCTCTCTCTCTCTCTACCTGTCTCTCTCTCTCTTTCTCTACCTGTCTCTCTCTCTCTCTACCCCTCTCTCTCTCTCTATCTCTACTTGTCTCTCTCTCTACCTCTCTCTGCCTGTCTCTCTCTCTCTACCTGTCTCTCTCTCTCCCTACCTCTTTCTGCCTGTCTCTCTCTCTCTACCTGTCCCTCTCTCTCTACCCGTCTCTCTCTCTCTCTCTACCTCTCTCTCTCTCTCTACTTGTCTCTCTCTCTACCTGTCTCTCTCTCTCTCTCTACCTGTCTCTCTCTCTCTACCTGTCTCTCTCTCTCGACTTGTCTCTGTCTCTCTACCTGTCTCTCTCTCTCTCTACCTGTCTCTCTCACTCTCTACCTGTCTCTCTTTCACGACTTGTCTCTCTCTCTCGATTGTCTCTCTCTCTCTACTTGTCTCTGCCTGTCTCTCTCTCTCTCTACCTGTCTCTGCCTGTCTCTCTCTCTACCTGTCTCTCTCTCTCGACTTGTCTCTCTCTCTCTACCTGTCTCTGCCTGTCTCTCTCACTCTGCCTGTCTCTCTCTCTCTCTGCCTGCTCTCTTTCTCTTTGCCTGTCTCTCTCTCTCTCTCTCTACCTGTCTCTCTATCTACCTGTCTCTCTCTCTCTCTACCTCCCTCTGCCTGTCTCTCTCTCTCTACTTGTCTCTTTCTCTGTACCTGTCTCTCTTACTCTACCTGTCTCTCTCTCTCTACTTGTCTCTCTCTCTCTACTTGTCTCTCTCTCTCTACCTGTCTCTGTCTGTCTCTGTCTCTCTCTACCTGTCTCTCTCTCTCTGTACCTGTCTCTCTTATTCTACCTGTCTCTCTCTCTCACTCTCTCTCTACCTGTCTCTCTCTCTCTACCTGTCTCTCTCTCTCTCCTTGTCTCTCTCTCTCTAATTGTCTCTCTCCCTACCTGTCTGTGCCTGTCTCTCTCTCTCTCTATCTGTCTCTCTCTCTCTACCCGTCTCTCTCTCTCTCTCTACCTCTCTCTGCCTGTGACTCTCTCACTCTACCTGTGTCTCTCTCTCTCTCTACCTCTCTCTCTCTCTACTTGTCTCTCTCTACCTCTCTCTCTACCTCTCTCTGCCTGTCTCTCTCTCTCTCTCTACCTGTCTCTTCCTGTCTCTTTCTCTCTCTACCTGTCTCTGTCTCTCTCTCTCTCTGCCTGTCTCGCTCTCTCTCTGCCTGTCTCTCTCTCTCTCTCTGCCTGTCTCTCTCTCTCTGCCTGTCTCTCTCTCTCTACCTGTCTCTGCCTGCGCTCTCTCTCTCTCTACCTGTCTCTCTCTCTCTTTCTCTACCTGTCTCTCTCTCTCTCTACCCCTCTCTCTCTCTCTATCTCTACTTGTCTCTCTCTCTACCTCTCTCTGCCTGTCTCTCTCGCTCTACCTGTCTCTCTCTCCCTACCTCTTTCTGCCTGTCTCTCTCTCTCTACCCGTCTCTCTCTCTACCTCTCTCTGCCTGTCTCTCTCTCTCTCTCTACCTCTCTCTCTCTCTCTCTACTTGTCCCTCTCTCTCTACCTCTCTCTCTCTACCTGTCTCTCTCTCTCTCTCTACCTGTCTCTCTCTCTCTACGTCTCTCTCTCTCTCTCTAACTGTCTCTCTCTCTCTCTACCTGTCTCTCTCTCTCTCTACGTCTCTCTCTCTCTCTCTACCTGTCTCTCTCTCTCTACCTGTCTCTCTCGCTCTCTCTACCTGTCTCTCTCTCTCTTTCTCTACCTGTCTCTCTCTCTCTCTACCCCCCTCTCTCTCTCTATCTCTACTTGTCTCTCTCTCTACCTCTCTCTGCCTGTCTCTCTCGCTCTACCTGTCTCTCTCTCCCTACCTCTTTCTGCCTGTCTCTCTCTCTCTACCCGTCTCTCTCTCTACCTCTCTCTGCCTGTCTCTCTCTCTCTCTCTCTACCTCTCTCTCTACTTGTCCCTCTCTCTCTACCTCTCTCTCTCTACCTGTCTCTCTCTCTCTCTACCTGTCTCTCTCTCTCTACGTCTCTCTCTCTCTCTCTCTAACTGTCTCTCTCTCTCTCTACCTGTCTCTCTCTCTCTCTACGTCTCTCTCTCTCTCTCTCTACCTGTCTCTCTCTCTCTACCTGTCTCTCTCGCTCTCTCTACCTGTCTCTCTCGCTCTCTCTACCTGTCTCTGCCTGTCTCTCTCACTCTACCTGTCTCTCTCTCTCTACCTGTCTAGCTCTCTCTACCTCTCTCTCTCTCTCTGCCTGTCTCTCTCTCTCTACCTGTCTCTCTCTCTCTACCTGTCTAGCTCTCTCTCTACCTCTCTCTCTCTCTACCTGTCTCTCTCTCTCTACCTGTCTCTCTCTCTTTATCTCTACCTGTCTCTCTCTCTCTCTCTCTCTCTCTACCTGTCTCTCTCTCTCTTTCTCTACCTGTCTCTCTCTCTCTCTACCCCTCTCTCTCTCTCTATCTCTACTTGTCTCTCTCTCTACCTCTCTCTGCCTGTCTCTCTCTCTCTACCTGTCTCTCTCTCTCCCTACCACTTTCTGCCTGTCTCTCTCTCTCTACCTGTCCCTCTCTCTCTACCCGTCTCTCTCTCTCTCTCTACCTCTCTCTCTCTCTACTTGTCTCTCTCTCTACCTGTCTCTCTCTCTCTCTCTACCTGTCTCTCTCTCTCTACCTGTCTCTCTCTCTCGACTTGTCTCTGTCTCTCTACCTGTCTCTCTCTCTCTCTACCTGTCTCTCTCACTCTCTACCTGTCTCTCTTTCTCGACTTGTCTCTCTCTCTCGATTGTCTCTCTCTCTCTACCTGTCTCTGCCTGTCTCTCTCTCTCTCTACCTGTCTCTCTCTCTCTCTCAACCTGTCTCTGCCTGTCTCTCTCAATCTGCCTGTCTCTCTCTCTGCCTGCTCTCTCTCTCTTTGCATGTCTCTCTCTCTCTCTACCTGTCTCTCTCTCTACCTGTCTCTCTCTCTCTCTCTACCTCCCTCTGCCTGTCTCTCTCTCTCTACTTGTCTCTTTCTCTGTACCTGTCTCTCTTACTCTACCTGTCTCTCTCTCTACTTGTCTCTCTCTCTCTACTTGTCTCTCTCTCTCTACCTGTCTCTGCCTGTCTCTGTCTCTCTCTACCTGTCTCTCTCTCTCTCTCCCTGTCTCTCTCTCTACCTGTCTCTCTCTCTCCGTACCTGTCTCTCTTATTCTACCTGTCTCTCTCTCTCACTCTCTCTCTACCTGTCTCTCTCTCTCTCTACCTGTCTCTCTCTCTCTCCTTGTCTCTCTCTCTCTAATTTTCTCTCTCCCTACCTGTCTGTGCCTGTCTCTCTCTCTCTATCTGTCTCTCTCTCTCTCTACCCGTCTCTCTCTCTCTACCTCTCTCTGCCTGTGTCTCTCTCACTCTACCTGTGTCTCTCTCTCTCTCTACCTCTCTCTCTCTCTACTTGTCTCTCTCTACCTCTCTCTGCCTGTCTCTCTCTCTCTCTCTGCCTGTCTCTCTCTCTCTCCCTGTCTCTCTCTCTCTACCTGTCTCTGCCTGCGCTCTCTCTCTCTCTCTCTCTGCCTGTCTCTCTCTCTCTCTACCTGTCTCGCTCTCTCTCCACCTGTCTCTCTGTCTCTCTCTACCTCTCTCTACCTGTCTCTCTCTCTCTACTTGCCTCTCTCTCTCTACCTGTCTCTGCCTGTCTCTCTCACTCTCTCTACCTGTCTCTCTCTCTCGACTTGTCTCTCTCTCTCGATTGTCTCTCTCTCTCTACCTGTCTCTGCCTGTCTCTCTCAATCTGCCTGTCTCTCTCTCTCTCTGCCTGCTCTCTCTCTCTTTGCCTGTCTCTCTCTCTCTCTCTACCTGTCTCTCTATCTACCTGTCTCTCTCTCTCTCTACCTCCCTCTGCCTGTCTCTCTCTCTCTACTTGTCTCTTTCTCTGTACCTGTCTCTCTTACTCTACCTGTCCCTCTCTCTACTTCTCTCTCTCTCTCTACTTGTCTCTCTCTCTCTCTCTACCTGTCTCTGCCTGTCTCTCTCTCTCTCTACCTATCTCTCTCTACCTTTGTCTCTCTGTACCTGTCTCTCTTATTCTACCTGTCTCTCTCATTCTCTCTCTACCTGTCTCTCTCTCTGTCTCTACCTGTTTCTCTCTCTCTCTCGCCTTGTCTCTCTCTATCTACCCGTCTCTCTCTCTCTCTCTACCTCTCTCTGCCTGTCTCTCTCTCTCTACCTGTCTCTCTCTCTGTCTCTACCTGTCTCTCTCTCTCTCTCTACCTCTCTCTGCCTGTCTCTCTCTCTCTACCTGTCTCTCTCTCTCTCTACCTGTCTCTCTCTCTTTCTACCTGTCTCTCTCTCTCTCACTCTACCTGTCTCTCTCTCTACCTATCTCTCTCTCTCTGCTTGTCTCTCTCTCTACCTGTCTCTCTCTCTCTCTCTACCTCTCTCTGCCTGTCTCTCTCTATCTACCTGTCTCTTCCTGTCTCTCTCTCTCTACCTGTCTCTCTCTCTCTCTGCCTGTCTCGCTCTCTCTCAACCTGTCTCTCTCTCTCTCTCTCTACCTGCCTCTCTCTCTCTACTTGTCGCTCTCTCTCTCTACTTGTCTCTCTCTCTCTCTCTACCTCTCTCTCTCTCTCTCTCTCCCTGTCTCTCTCTCTCTCCCTGTCTCTCTCTCTCTCTCCCTGTCTCTCTCTCTCCCTGTCTCTCTCTCTACTTCTCTCTCTCTCTCTCTCTTCCTGTCTCTGCTTGTCTCTCTCTCTCTCTCTCCCTGTCTCTCTCTGTCTACTTGTCTGTCTCTCTCTATCTGTCTCTGCCTGTCTCTCCCTCTCTCTCTACCTGTCTCTCTCTCTCTCTACCTGTCTCTCTCTCTCTCTGTACCTGTCTCTCTTACTCTACCTGTCTCTCTCTCACTCTCTCTCTACCTGTCTCTCTCTCTCTACTTGCCTCTCTCTCTACCTGTCTCTACCTCTCTCTCTCTCTCTCTACCTGTCTCTCTCTCTCTACTGTCTCTCTCTCTGTACCTGTCTCTCTTACTCTAACTGTCTCTCTCTCACTCTCTCTCTCTCCCTGTCTCTCTCTCTACCTGTCTCTGCCTGTCTCTCTCTCTCTACCTGTCTCTCTCTCTCTCTCTACCTGTCTCTCTCTCTCTCTCTCTCTACCTGTCTCTGCCAGTCTCTCTCTCTCTCTACCTGTCTCTGCCTGTCTCTCTCTCTCCCTCTACCTGTCTCTCTCTCTCTCTACTTGTCTCTCTCTCTCTCTACTTGTCTCTCTCACTACTTGTCTCTGCCTGTCTCTCTCTCTCTCTACCTGTCTCTCTCTCTCTCTACCTGTCTCTCTCTCTACCTGTCTCTCTCTCTGTACCTGTCTCACTTACTCTACCGGTCTCTCTCTCTCTCTTCCTGTCTCTCTCTCTACCTGTCTCTCTCTCTCTCTCTACTTGTATCTCTCTCCCTACTTGTCTCTCTCTCTCTATCTGTCTCTGGCTGTCTTTCTCTCTCTCTACCTGTCTTTCTCTCTCTCTCTTCCTCTCTCTCACTCTCTACCTTTCTCTCTCTCACTCTCTCTACCTGTCTCTCTCTACCTGTCTCTCTCACTCTCTCTACTTGTCTCTCTCTCTCTATTTGTCTCTCTCTCTCTATCTGTCTCTGCCTGTCTCTCTCTCTCTCTCTACCTGTCTCTCTCTCTGTACCTGTCTCTCTTACTCTACCTGTCTCTCTCTCACTCTCTCTCCACCTGTCTCTCTCTCTCTCTACTTGCCTCTCTCTCTACCTGTCTCTACCTGTCTCTCTCTCTCTCTCTCTCTACCTGTCTCTCTCTCTCTCTATCTGTCTCTCTCTCTACATCTCTCTGCCTGTCTCACTCTCTCTACCTGCCTCTCTCTCTCTACCTGTCTCTCCCTCTACCTGTGTCTCTCTATACCTGTCTATCTCTCTCTCTACTTGTCTCTCTCTCTTTATCTGCCTCTGCCTGTCTCTCCCTCTCTCTCTACCTGTCTCTCTCTCTCTCTACCTGTATCTCTCTCTGTACCTGTCTCTCTCTCACTCTCTCTCTCTACCTGTCTATCTCTCTACTTGCCTCTCTCTCTACCTGTCTCTACCTGTCTCTCTCTCTCTCTCTCTGCCTGTCTCTCTCTCTCTCTCTACCTGTCTATCTCTCTCTGCCTGTCTCTCTCTCTCTACCTGTCTCCCTCTGTCTCTACTTGTCTCTCTCTCTCTGCCTGTCTCTCTCTCTCTCTACCTGTCTCTCTCTCTCTCTACCTGTATCTCTCTCTGTACCTGTCTCTCTCTCACTCTCTCTCTCTACCTGTCTCTCTCTCTACTTGCCTCTCTCTCTACCTGTCTCTCTCTCTACCTGTCTCTCTCTCTCTCTGTACCTGTCTCTCTTACTCTACCTGTCTCTCTCTCAGTCTCTCTCTACCTGTCTCTCTCTCTCTACCTGTCTCTACCTCTCTCTCTCTCTCTCTGCCTGTCTCTCTCTCTCTCTGCCTGTCTCTCTCTCTCTCTACCTGTCTCTCTCTCTCTCTACCTGTCTCTCTCTCTCTACATCTCTCTGCCTGTCTCTCTCTCTACCTGTCTCTCTCTCTCTACCTGTCTCTCTCTCTACCTGTCTCTGCCTGTCTCTCTTCTCTACCTCTCTCTCTCTCTCTCTCTCTACCTGTCTCTCTCTTTCTACTTGTCCCTCTCTCTCTACTTGTCTCTCTCTCTACCTGTTTCTGCCTGTCTCTCTCTCTCTCTCTCTGCCTGTCTCTCTCTCTCTCTACCTGTCTCTCTCTCCCTACCCGTCTCTCTCTCGCTCTACCTCCCTCTGCCTGTCTCTCTCTCTACCTGTCTCTCTCTCTCTGTACCTGTCTCTCTAACTCTACCTATCTCTCTCTCACTCACTCTCTACCTGTCTCTCTCTCTCTACCTGTCTCTCTCTCTCTACATGCCTCTCTCTCTCTCTCTACCTGTCTCTCTCTCTCTCTACCTGTCTCTCTCTCTACATCTCTCTGCCTGTCTCACTCTCTCTACCTGCCTCTCTCTCTCTACCTGTCTCTCCCTCTACCTGTGTCTCTCTTTACCTGTCTATCTCTCTCTCTACTTGTCTCTCTCTCTTTATCTGTCTCTGCCTGTCTCTCCCTCTCTCTCTACCTGTCTCTCTCTCTCTACCTGTATCTCTCTCTGTACCTGTCTCTCTCTCACTCTCTCTCTCTACCTGTCTCTCTCTCTACTTGCCTCTCTCTCTACCTGTCTCTACCTGTCTCTCTCTCTCTCTCTCTCTCTCTACCTGCCTCTCTCTCTCTACCTGTCTCTCTCTCTGTACCTGTCTCTCTTACTCTACCTGTCTCTCTCTCACTCTCTCTCTCTACCTGTCTCTCTCTCTACCTGTCTCTGCCTGTCTCTCTCTCTCTACCTGTCTCTCTCTCTCTCTACCTATCACTGCCTGTCTCTCTCTCTCTCTACCTGTCTCTCTCTCTCTCTCTACTTGTCTCTCTCTCTCTCTACTTGTCTCTCTCTCACTACCTGTCTCTGCCTGTCTCTCTCTCTCTCTACCTGTCTCTCTCTCTCTCTACCTGTCTCTCTCTCTGTACCTGTCTCTCTTACTCTACCTGTAGCTCTCTCACTCTCTCTACCTGTCTCTCTCTCTACCTGTCTCTCTCTCTCTCTACTTGTCTCTCTCTCTCTACTTATCTCTCTCTCTCTATCTGTCTCTGGCTGTCTTTCTCTCTCTCTCTACCTCTCTCTCTCTCTCTCTACCTGTCTCTCTCTCTCTGTACCTGTCTCTCTTACTCTACCTGTCTCTCTCTCACTCTCTCTCTACCTGTCTCTCTCTCTCTACTTTTCTCTCTCTCTCTACCTCTCTCTGCCCGTCTCTCTCGCTCTACCTGTCTCTCTCTCCCTACCTCTTTCTGCCTGTCTCTCTCTCTCTACCCGTCTCTCTCTCTACCTCTCTCTGCCTGTCTCTCTCTCTCTCTCTCTACCTCTCTCTCTCTCTACTTGTCCCTCTCTCTCTACCTCTCTCTCTCTACCTGTCTCTCTCTCTCTCTCTACCTGTCTCTCTCTACCTCTCTCTCTCTCTAACTGTCTCTCTCTCTCTCTACGTCTCTCTCTCTCTCTCTACCTGTCTCTCTCTCTCTACCTGTCTCTCTCGCTCTCTCTACCTGTCTCTCTCGCTCTCTCTACCTGTCTCTGCCTGTCTCTCTCACTCTACCTGTCTCTCTCTCTCTACCTGTCTATCTCTCTCTACCTCTCTCTCTCTCTGCCTGTCTCTCTCTCTCTACCTGTCTCTCTCTCTCTACCTGTCTAGCTCTCTCTCTACCTCTCTCTCTCTCTACCTGTCTCTCTCTCTCTACCTGTCTCTCTCTCTTTATCTCTACCTGTCTCTCTCTCTCTCTCTCTCTCTCTACCTGTCTCTCTCTCTCTTTCTTTACCTGTCTCTCTCTCTCTCTACCCCTCTCTCTCTCTCTATCGCTACTTGTCTCTCTCTCTACCTCTCTCTGCCTGTCTCTCTCTCTCTACTTGTCTCTCTCTCTCTCCCTACCTCTTTCTGCCTGTCTCTCTCTCTCTACCTGTCCCTCTCTCTCTACCCGTCTCTCTCTCTCTCTCTACCTCTCTCTCTCTCTCTACTTGTCTCTCTCTCTACCTGTCTCTCTCTCTCTCTCTACCTGTCTCTCTCTCTCTACCTGTCTCTCTCTCTCGACTTGTCTCTGTCTCTCTACCTGTCTCTCTCTCTCTCTACCTGTCTCTCTCACTCTCTACCTGTCTCTCTTTCACGACTTGTCTCTCTCTCTCGATTGTCTCTCTCTCTCTACCTGTCTCTGCCTGTCTCTCTCTCTCTCTCTACCTGTCTCTCTCTCTCTCTCTACCTGTCTCTCTCTCTCGACTTGTCTCTCTCTCTCGATTGTCTCTCTCTCTCTACCTGTCTCTGCCTGTCTCTCTCACTCTGCCTGTCTCTCTCTCTCTCTGCCTGCTCTCTCTCTCTTTGCCTGTCTCTCTCTCTCTCTCTCTACCTGTCTCTCTATCTACCTGTCTCTCTCTCTCTACCTCCCTCTGCCTGTCTCTCTCTCTCTACTTGTCTCTTTCTCTGTACCTGTCTCTCTTACTCTACCTGTCTCTCTCTCTACTTGTCTCTCTCTCTCTACTTGTCTCTCTCTCTCTACCTGTCTCTGCCTGTCTCTGTCTCTCTCTACCTGTCTCTCTCTCTCTGTACCTGTCTCTCTTATTCTACCTGTCTCTCTCTCTCACTCTCTCTCTACCTGTCTCTCTCTCTCTCTACCTGTCTCTCTCTCTCTCTCCTTGTCTCTCTCTCTCTAATTGTCTCTCTCCCTACCTGTCTGTGCCTGTCTCTCTCTCTCTCTATCTGTCTCTCTCTCTCTACCCGTCTCTCTCTCTCTCTCTACCTCTCTCTGCCTGTGTCTCTCTGACTCTACCTGTGTCTCTCTCTCTCTCTACCTCTCTCTCTCTCTACTTGTCTCTCTCTACCTCTCTCTCTACCTCTCTCTGCCTGTCTCTCTCTCTCTCTACCTGTCTCTTCCTGTCTCTTTCAATCTCTACCTGTCTCTCTCTCTCTCTCTCTCTGCCTGTCTCGCTCTCTCTCTGCCTGTCTCTCTCTCTCTGCCTGTCTCTCTCTCTCTGCCTGTCTAGCTCTCTCTACCTGTCTCTGCCTGCGCTCTCTCTCTCTCTCTACCTGTCTCTCTCTCTCTTTCTCTACCTGTCTCTCTCTCTCTCTACCCCTCTCTCTCTCTCTATCTCTACTTGTCTCTCTCTCTACCTCTCTCTGCCTGTCTCTCTCGCTCTACCTGTCTCTCTCTCCCTACCTCTTTCTGCCTGTCTCTCTCTCTCTACCCGTCTCTCTCTCTACCTCTCTCTGCCTGTCTCTCTCTCTCTCTCTCTCTACCTCTCTCTCTCTCTCTACTTGTCCCTCTCTCTCTACCTCTCTCTCTCTACCTGTCTCTCTCTCTCTCTCTACCTGTCTCTCTCTCTCTACGTCTCTCTCTCTCTCTCTCTAACTGTCTCTCTCTCTCTCTACCTGTCTCTCTCTCTCTACGTCTCTCTCTCTCTCTCTCTACCTGTCTCTCTCTCTCTACCTGTCTCTCTCGCTCTCTCTACCTGTCTCTCTCGCTCTCTCTACCTGTCTCTGCCTGTCTCTCTCACTCTACCTGTCTCTCTCTCTCTACCTGTCTAGCTCTCTCTACCTCTCTCTCTCTCTCTGCCTGTCTCTCTCTCTCTACCTGTCTCTCTCTCTCTACCTGTCTAGCTCTCCCTCTACCTCTCTCTCTCTCTACCTGTCTCTCTCTCTCTACCTGTCTCTCTCTCTTTATCTCTACCTGTCTCTCTCTCTCTCTCTCTCTCTACCTGTCTCTCTCTCTCTTTCTCTACCTGTCTCTCTCTCTCTCTACCCCTCTCTCTCTCTCTATCTCTACTTGTCTCTCTCTCTACCTCTCTCTGCCTGTCTCTCTCTCTCTACCTGTCTCTCTCTCTCCCTACCTCTTTCTGCCTGTCTCTCTCTCTCTACCTGTCCCTCTCTCTCTACCCGTCTCTCTCTCTCTCTCTACCTCTCTCTCTCTCTACTTGTCTCTCTCTCTACCTGTCTCTCTCTCTCTCTACCTGTCTCTCTCTCTCTACCTGTCTCTCTCTCTCGACTTGTCTCTGTCTCTCTACCTGTCTCTCTCTCTCTCTACCTGTCTCTCTCACTCTCTACCTGTCTCTCTTTCACGACTTGTCTCTCTCTCTCGATTGTCTCTCTCTCTCTACCTGTCTCTGCCTGCCTATCTCTCTCTCTACCTGTCTCTCTCTCTCTACCTGTCTCTCTCTCTCTCTCTACCTGTCTCTCTCTCTCGACTTGTCTCTCTCTCTCGATTGTCTCTCTCTCTCTACCTGTCTCTGCCTGTCTCTCTCAATCTGCCTGTCTCTCTCTCTCTCTGCCTGCTCTCTCTCTCTTTGCCTGTCTCTCTCTCTCTCTCTCTACCTGTCTCTCTATCTACCTGTCTCTCTCTCTCTCTACCTCCCTCTGCCTGTCTCTCTCTCTCTACTTGTCTCTTTCTCTGTACCTGTCTCTCTTACTCTACCTGTCTCTCTCTCTACTTGTCTCTCTCTCTCTACTTGTCTCTCTCTCTCTACCTGTCTCTGCCTGTCTCTGTCTCTCTCTACCTGTCTCTCTCTCTCTGTACCTGTCTCTCTTATTCTACCTGTCTCTCTCTCTCACTCTCTCTCTACCTGTCTCTCTCTCTCTCTACCTGTCTCTCTCTCTCTCTCCTTGTCTCTCTCTCTAATTGTCTCTCTCCCTACCTGTCTGTGCCTGTCTCTCTCTCTCTCTATCTGTCTCTCTCTCTACCCGTCTCTCTCTCTCTCTCTACCTCTCTCTGCCTGTGTCTCTCTCACTCTACCTGTGTCTCTCTCTCTCTCTACCTCTCTCTCTCTCTACTTGTCTCTTTCTACCTCTCTCTCTACCTCTCTCTGCCTGTCTCTCTCTCTCTCTCTACCTGTCTCTTCCTGTCTCTCTCTCTCTCTACCTGTCTCTGTCTCTCTCTCTCTCTCTCTGCCTGTCTCTCTCTCTCTGCCTGTCTCTCTCTCTCTACCTTTCTCTGCCTGCGCTCTCTCTCTCTCTCTCTCTCTACCTGTCTCTCTCTCTCTTTCTCTACCTGTCTCTCTCTCTCTCTACCCCTCTCTCTCTCTATCTCTACTTGTCTCTCTCTCTACCTCTCTCTGCCTGTCTCTCTCTCTCTACCTGTCTCTCTCTCTCCCTACCTCTTTCTGCCTGTCTCTCTCTCTCTACCTGTCCCTCTCTCTCTACCCGTCTCTCTCTCTCTCTCTACCTCTCTCTCTCTCTCTACTTGTCTCTCTCTCTACCTGTCTCTCTCTCTCTCTCTACCTGTCTCTCTCTCTCTACCTGTCTCTCTCTCTCGACTTGTCTCTGTCTCTCTACCTGTCTCTCTCTCTCTCTACCTGTCTCTCTCACTCTCTACCTGTCTCTCTTTCACGACTTGTCTCTCTCTCTCGATTGTCTCTCTCTCTCTACCTGTCTCTGCCTGTCTCTCTCTCTCTCTACCTGTCTCTCTCTCTCTCTCTACCTGTCTCTCTCTCTCGACTTGTCTCTCTCTCTCGATTGTCTCTCTCTCTCTACCTGTCTCTGCCTGTCTCTCTCAATCTGCCTGTCTCTCTCTCTCTCTGCCTGCTCTCTCTCTCTTTGCCTGTCTCTCTCTCTCTCTCTCTACCTGTCTCTCTATCTACCTGTCTCTCTCTCTCTCTACCTCCCTCTGCCAGTCTCTCTCTCTCTACTTGTCTCTTTCTCTGTACCTGTCTCTCTTACTCTACCTATCTCTCTCTCTACTTGTCTCTCTCTCTCTACTTGTCTCTCTCTCTCTACCTGTCTCTGCCTGTCTCTGTCTCTCTCTACCTGTCTCTCTCTCTCTGTACCTGTCTCTCTTATTCTACCTGTCTCTCTCTCTCACTCTCTCTCTACCTGTCTCTCTCTCTCTCTCCTTGTCTCTCTCTCTCTAATTGTCTCTCTCCCTACCTGTCTGTGCCTGTCTCTCTCTCTCTCTATCTGTCTCTCTCTCTCTACCCGTCTCTCTCTCTCTCTCTACCTCTCTCTGCCTGTGTCTCTCTCACTCTACCTGTGTCTCTCTCTCTCTCTACCTCTCTCTCTCTCTACTTGTCTCTATCTACCTCTCTCTCTACCTCTCTCTGCCTGTCTCTCTCTCTCTCTCTACCTGTCTCTTCCTGTCTCTCTCTCTCTCTACCTGTCTCTGTCTCTCTCTCTCTCTCTCTGCCTGTCTCGCTCTCTCTCTGCCTGTCTCTCTCTCTCTCTCTGCCTGTCTCTCTCTCTCTGCCTGTCTCTCTCTCTCTACCTGTCTCTGCCTGCGCGCTCTCTCTCTCTCTCTCTCTCTCTACCTGTCTCTCTCTCTCTTTCTCTACCTGTCTCTCTCTCTCTCTACCTGTCTCTCTCTCTCTATCTCTACTTGTCTCTCTCTCTACCTCTCTCTGCCTGTCTCTCTCTCTCTACCTGTCTCTCTCTCTCCCTATCTCTTTCTGCCTGTCTCTCTCTCTCTACCTGTCCCTCTCTCTCTACCCGTCTCTCTCTCTCTCTCTACCTCTCTCTCTCTCTCTCCTTGTCTCTCTCTCTACCTGTCTCTCTCTCTCTCTCTACCTGTCTCTCTCTCTCTACCTGTCTCTCTCTCTCGACTTGTCTCTGTCTCTCTACCTGTCTCTCTCTCTCTCTACCTGTCTCTCTCACTCTCTACCTGTCTCTCTTTCACGACTTGTCTCTCTCTCTCGATTGTCTCTCTCTCTCTACCTGTCTCTGCCTGTCTCTCTCTCTCTCTACCTGTCTCTCTCTCTCTCTCTACCTGTCTCTCTCTCTCGACTTGTCTCTCTCTCTCGATTGTCTCTCTCTCTCTACCTGTCTCTGCCTGTCTCTCTCACTCTGCCTGTCTATCTCTCTCTCTGCCTGTCTCTCTCTCTCTCTACCTGTCTCGCTCTCTCTCCACCTGTCTCTCTGTCTCTCACTACCTCTCTCTACCTGTCTCTCTCTCTCTACTTGCCTCTCTCTCTCTAGCTGTCTCTGCCTGTCTCTCTCACTCTCTCTACCTGTCTCTCTCTCTCTACCTGTCTCTCTATCTACCTCTCTCTCTCTCTCTCTACCTCCCTCTGCCTGTCTCTCTCTCTCTACTTGTCTCTTTCTCTGTACCTGTCTCTCTTACTCTACCTGTCTCTCTCTCTACTTGTCTCTCTCTCTCTACTTGTCTCTCTCTCTCTACCTGTCTCTGCCTGTCTCTGTCTCTCTCTACCTGTCTCTCTCTCTCTGTACCTGTCTCTCTTATTCTACCTGTCTCTCTCTCTCACTCTCTCTCTACCTGTCTCTCTCTCTCTCTACCTGTCTCTCTCTCTCTCTCCTTGTCTCTCTCTCTCTAATTGTCTCTCTCCCTACCTGTCTGTGCCTGTCTCTCTCTCTCTCTATCTGTCTCTCTCTCTCTATCCGTCTCTCTCTCTCTCTCTACCTCTCTCTGCCTGTGTCTCTCTCACTCTACCTGTGTCTCTCTCTCTCTCTACCTCTCTCTCTCTACTTGTCTCTCTCTACCTCTCTCTCTACCTCTCTCTGCCTGTCTCTCTCTCTCTCTACCTGTCTCTTCCTGTCTCTCTCTCTCTACCTGTCTCTGTCTCTCTCTCTCTCTCTCTGCCTGTCTCGCTCTCTCTCTGCCTGTCTCTCTCTCTCTCTCTGCCTGTCTCTCTCTCTCTGCCTGTCTCTCTCTCTCTACCTGTCTCTGCCTGCGCTCTCTCTCTCTCTGCCTGTCTCTCTCTCTCTCTCCCTGTCTCGCTCTCTCTCCACCTGTCTCTCTGTCTCTCACTACCTCTCTCTACCTGTCTCTCTCTCTCTACTTGCCTCTCTCTCTCTAGCTGTCTCTGCCTGTCTCTCTCACTCTCTCTACCTGTCTCTCTCTCTCTACCTGTCTCTCTCTCTCTCTACCTGTCTCTCTCCCTCTGCCTGTCTCTCTCTCTCTCTACTTGTCTCTTTCTCTGTACCTGTCTCTCTTACTCTACCTGTCTCTCTCTCTACTTCTCTCTCTCTCTCTACTTGTCTCTCTCTCTCTCTCTACCTGTCTCTGCCTGTCTCTCTCTCTCTCTACCTGTCTCTCTCTACCTGTCTCTCTTATTCTACCTGTCTCTCTTAATCTCTCTCTACCTGTCTCTCTCTCTCTCTCTACCTGTCTCTCTCTCTCGACTTGTCTCTCTCTCTCGATTGTCTCTCTCTCTCTACCTGTCTCTGCCTGTCTCTCTCACTCTGCCTGTCTCTCTCTCTCTCTGCCTGCTCTCTCTCTTTGCCTGTCTCTCTCTCTCTCTCTACCTGTCTCTCTATCTACCTCTCTCTCTCTCTCTCTACCTCCCTCTGCCTGTCTCTCTCTCTCTACTTGTCTCTTTCTCTGTACCTGTCTCTCTTACTCTACCTGTCTCTCTCTCTACTTGTCTCTCTCTCTCTACTTGTCTCTCTCTCTCTACCTGTCTCTGCCTGTCTCTGTCTCTCTCTACCTGTCTCTCTCTCTCTGTACCTGTCTCTCTTATTCTACCTGTCTCTCTCTCTCACTCTCTCTCTACCTGTCTCTCTCTCTCTCTACCTGTCTCTCTCTCTCTCTCCTTGTCTCTCTCTCTCTAATTGTCTCTCTCCCTACCTGTCTGTGCCTGTCTCTCTCTCTCTCTATCCGTCTCTCTCTCTCTCTCTACCTCTCTCTGCCTGTGTCTCTCTCACTCTACCTGTGTCTCTCTCTCTCTCTACCTCTCTCTCTCTCTACTTGTCTCTCTCTACCTCTCTCTCTACCTCTCTCTGCCTGTCTCTCTCTCTCTCTCTACCTGTCTCTTCCTGTCTCTCTCTCTCTACCTGTCTCTGTCTCTCTCTCTCTCTCTCTCTGCCTGTCTCGCTCTCTCTCTGCCTGTCTCTCTCTCTCTCTCTGCCTGTCTCTCTCTCTCTGCCTGTCTCTCTCTCTCTACCTGTCTCTGCCTGCGCTCTCTCTCTCTCTGCCTGTCTCTCTCTCTCTCTACCTGTCTCGCTCTCTCTCCACCTGTCTCTCTGTCTCTCACTACCTCTCTCTACCTGTCTCTCTCTCTCTACTTGCCTCTCTCTCTCTAGCTGTCTCTGCCTGTCTCTCTCACTCTCTCTACCTGTCTCTCTCTCTCTACCTGTCTCTCTCTCTCTCTACCTGTCTCTCTCCCTCTGCCTGTCTCTCTCTCTCTCTACTTGTCTCTTTCTCTGTACCTGTCTCTCTTACTCTACCTGTCTCTCTCTCTACTTCTCTCTCTCTCTCTACTTGTCTCTCTCTCTCTCTCTACCTGTCTCTGCCTGTCTCTCTCTCTCTCTACCTGTCTCTCTCTACCTGTCTCTCTTATTCTACCTGTCTCTCTTAATCTCTCTCTACCTGTCTCTCTCTCTCTGTCTCTACCTGTTTCTCTCTCTCTCTCGCCTTGTCTCTCTCTATCTACCCGTCTCCCTCTCTCTCTCTACCTCTCTCTGCCTGTCTCTCTCTCTCTACCTGTCTCTCTCTCTGTCTCTACCTGTCTCTCTCTCTCTCTCTACCTCTCTCTGCCTGTCTCTCTCTCTCTACCTGTCTCTCTCTCTTTCTACCTGTCTCTCTCTCTCTCACTCTACCTGTCTCTCTCTCTCTACCTATCTCTCTCTCTCTGCTTGTCTCTCTCTCTACCTGTCTCTCTCTCTCTCTACCTCTCTCTGCCTGTCTCTCTCTATCTACCTGTCTCTTCCTGTCTCTCTCTCTCTACCTGTCTCTCTCTCTCTCTCTCTGCCTGTCTCGCTCTCTCTCAACCTGTCTCTCTCTCTCTCTCTCTACCTGCCTCTCTCTCTCTACTTGTCTCTCTCTCTCTACTTGTCTCTCTCTCTCTCTCTACCTCTCTCTCTCTCTCTCTCCCTGTCTCTCTCTCTCTCTCCCTGTCTCTCTCTCTCTCTCCCTGTCTCTCTCTCTACTTCTCTCTCTCTCTCTCTTCCTGTCTCTGCTTGTCTCTCTCTCTCTCTCTACCTGTCTCTCTCTCTCTCTACCTGTCTCTCTCTCTCTCTGTACCTGTCTCTCTTACTCTACCTGTCTCTCTCTCACTCTCTCTCTACCTGTCTCTCTCTCTCTACTTGCCTCTCTCTCTACCTGTCTCTACCTCTCTCTCTCTCTCTCTACCTGTCTCTCTCTCTCTACTGTCTCTCTCTCTGTACCTGTCTCTCTTACTCTACCTGTCTCTCTCTCACTCTCTCTCTCTCCCTGTCTCTCTCTCTACCTGTCTCTGCCTGTCTCTCTCTCTCTACCTGTCTCTCGCTCTCTCTCTACCTGTCTCTCTCTCTCTCTCTCTACCTGTCTCTGCCTGTCTCTCTCTCTCTCTACCTGTCTCTGCCTGTCTCTCTCTCTCCCTCTACCTGTCTCTCTCTCTCTCTACTTGTCTCTCTCTCTCTCTACTTGTCTCTCTCACTACTTGTCTCTGCCTGTCTCTCTCTCTCTCTCTACCTGTCTCTCTCTCTCTCTACCTGTCTCTCTCTCTACCTGTCTCTCTCTCTGTACCTGTCTCTCTTACTCTACCGGTCTCTCTCTCTCTCTCTCTCTCTTCCTGTCTCTCTCTCTACCTGTCTCTCTCTCTCTCTCTCTACTTGTATCTCTCTCCCTACTTCTCTCTCTCTCTCTATCTGTCTCTGGCTGTCTTTCTCTCTCTCTACCTGTCTTTCTCTCTCTCTACCTGTCTTTCTCTCTCTCTCTTCCTCTCTCTCACTCTCTACCTTTCTCTCTCTCACTCTCTCTACCTGTCTCTCTCTACCTGTCTCTCTCACTCTCTCTACTTGTCTCTCTCTCTCTATTTGTCTCTCTCTCTCTATCTGTCTCTGCCTGTCTCTCTCTCTCTCTCTCTACCTGTCTCTCTCTCTCTACCTGTCTCTCTCTCACTCTCTCTCTACTTGCCTCTCTCTCTACCTGTCTCTACCTGTCTCTCTCTCTCTCTGCCTGTCTCTCTCTCTCTCTCTACCTGTCTATCTCTCTCTGCCTGTCTCTCTCTCTCTACCTCTCTCTCTCTCTCTCTCTCCCTGTCTCTCTCTCTCTCCCTGTCTCTGTCTCTCTACCTCTCTCTGCCTCTCTCTCACTCTCTACATGCCTCTCTCTCTCTCTCTCTACCTGTCTCTCTCTCTCTCTACCTCTCTCTGCCTGTCTCTCTCTCTCTCTCCCTGTCTCCCTCTGTCTCTACTTGTCTCTCTCTCTCTGCCTGTCTCTCTCTCTCTCTACCTGTCTCTCACTCTCTCTACCTGTCTCTCTCTCTACATCTCTCTGCCTGTCTCTCTCTCTACCTGTCTCTCTCTCTACCTGTCTCTCTCTCTACCTGTCTCTGCCTGTCTCTCTCTCTCTACCTCTCTCTCTCTCTCTCTACCTGTCTCTCTCTTTCTACTTGTCCCTCTCTCTCTACTTGTCTCTCTCTCTACCTGTTTCTGCCTGTCTCTCTCTCTCTCTGCCTGTCTCTCTATCTCTCTACCTGTCTCTCTGTCTCTCTACTTGCCTCTCTCTCTACCTGTCTCTACCTGTCTCTCTCTCTCTCTCTGCCTGTCTCTCTCTCTCTCTCTACCTGTCTATCTCTCTCTGCCTGCCTCTCTCTCTCTACCTCTCTCTCTCTCTCTACCTCTCTCTCTCTCTCTCTCTCCCTGTCTCTCTCTCTCTCCCTGTCTCTGTCTCTCTACCTCTCTCTGCCTCTCTCTCTCTCTCTACATGCCTCTCTCTCTCTCTCTACCTGTCTCTCTCTCTCTCTACCTCTCTCTGCCTGTCTCTCTCTCTCTCCCTGTCTCCCTCTGTCTCTACTTGTCTCTCTCTCTCTGCCTGTCTCTCTCTCTCTCTACCTGTCTCTCTCTCTCTCTACCTGTCTCTCTCTCTCTGCATCTCTCTGCCTGTCTCTCTCTCTACCTGTCTCTCTCTCTACCTGTCTCTCTCTCTACCTGTCTCTGCCTGTCTCTCTCTCTCTACCTCTCTCTCTCTCTCTCTCTCTCTACCTGTCTCTCTCTTTCTACATGTCCCTCTCTCTCTACTTGTCTCTCTCTCTACCTGTTTCTGCCTGTCTCTCTCTCTCTCTCTGCCTGTCTCTCTCTCTCTCTACCTGTCTCTCTCTCCCTACCCGTCTCTCTCTCGCTCTACCTCCCTCTGCCTGTCTCTCTCTCTACCTGTCTCTCTCTCTCTGTACCTGTCTCTCTAACTCTACCTATCTCTCTCTCACTCACTCTCTACCTGTCTCTCTCTCTCTACCTGTCTCTCTCTCTCTACATGCCTCTCTCTCTCTCTCTCTACCTGTCTCTCTCTCTCTCTACCTCTCTCTGCCTGTCTCACTCTCTCTACCTGTCTCCCTCTGTCTCTACTTGTATCTCTCTCTCTGCCTGTCTCTCTCTCTCTCTACCTGTCTCTCTCTCTCTCTACCTGTCTCTCTCTCTACATCTCTCTGCCTGTCTCACTCTCTCTACCTGCCTCTCTCTCTCTACCTGTCTCTCCCTCTACCTGTGTCTCTCTATACCTGTCTATCTCTCTCTCTACTTGTCTCTCTCTCTTTATCTGTCTCTGCCTGTCTCTCCCTCTCTCTCTACCTGTCTCTCTCTCTCTCTACCTGTATCTCTCTCTGTACCTGTCTCTCTCTCACTCTCTCTCTCTACCTGTCTCTCTCTCTACTTGCCTCTCTCTCTACCTGTCTCTACCTGTCTCTCTCTCTCTACCTGTCTCTCTCTCTCTACCTGTCTCTCTCTCTGTACCTGTCTCTCTTATTCTACCTGTCTCTCTCTCACTCTCTCTCTCTACCTGTCTCTCTCTCTACCTGTCTCTGCCTGTCTCTCTCTCTCTACCTGTCTCTCTCTCTCTCTACCTGTCTCTCTCTCTCTCTACCTGTCTCTCTCTCTCTCTCTACTTGTCTCTCTCTCTCTCTACTTGTCTCTCTCTCACTACCTGTCTCTGCCTGTCTCTCTCTCTCTACCTGTCTCTCTCTCTCTACCTGTCTCTCTCTCTACCTGTCTCTCTCTCTCTTTCTCTACCTGTCTCTCTCTCTGTACCTGTCTCTCTTACTCTACCTGTAGCTCTCTCACTCTCTCTACCTGTCTCTCTCTCTACCTGTTTCTCTCTCTCTCTACTTGTCTCTCTCTCTCTACTTGTCTCTCTCTCTACCTGTTTCTGCCTGTCTCTCTCTCTCTCTCTCTGCCTGTCTCTCTCTCTCTCTACCTGTCTCTCTCTCCCTACCCGTCTCTCTCTCGCTCTACCTCCCTCTGCCTGTCTCTCTCTCTACCTGTCTCTCTCTCTCTGTACCTGTCTCTCTAACTCTACCTATCTCTCTCTCACTCACTCTCTACCTGTCTCTCTCTCTATACCTGTCTCTCTCTCTCTACTTGTCTCTCTCTCTCTACCTGTCTCTGCCTGTCTCTCTCTCTCCAGAAGTCTCTCTCTCTATCTACTTCTCTCACTCTCTGTCTACCTGTCTCTGCCTGTCTCTTTGTCTCTCTACCTGTCTCTCTCTCTACCTCTCCCTCTCTTTCTCTGTACCTGTCTCTCTCTCTGTACCTGTCTCTCTTACTCTACCTGTCTCTCTCTACCTGTCTCTCTCTCTACCTGTCTCTCTCTCTCTCTACCTGTCTCTCTCTCTACCTGTCTCTCTCTCTGTACCTGTCTCTCTTACTCTCCCTGTCTCTGCCTGTCTCTCTCTCTCTCTACCTGTCTCTCTCTGTACCTGTCTCTCTCTGTACCTGTCTCTCTCTCTGTACTTGTCTCTCTCTCTCTCTACTTGTCTCTCTCTCTCTACTTCTCTCTCTCTCTCTACCTGTCTCTCTCTGTACCTGTCTCTCTTACTCTACCTCTCTCTCTCTCTCTACCTGTCTCGTTCTCTCTCTACCTGTCTCTCTCTCTACCTGTCTCTCTCTGTACCTGTCTCTCTCTCTGTACCTGTCTCTCTCTCTGTACTTGTCTCTCTCTCTCTCTACTTGTCTCTCTCTCTCTACTACTCTCTCTCTCTCTCTACCTGTCTCTCTCTGTACCTGTCTCTCTTACTCTACCTCTCTCTCTCTCTCTACCTGTCTCGTTCTCTCTCTACCTGTCTCTCTCTCTCTACCTGTCTCTCTCTCTCTCTACCTGTCTCTGCCTGTCTCTCTCTCTCTCTGCCTGTCTCTCTCTCTACCTGTCTCTCTCTCTCTACCTGTCTCTCTCTCTGTAACTGTCTCTCTTACTCTACCTCTCTCTCTCTCTCTCTCTACCTGTCTCTCTCTCTCTCTGTACCTGTCTCTCTCTGTGTACCTGTCTCTCTTACCCTACCTGTCTCTCTCTACCTGTCTCTCTCTCTACCTGTCTCTCTCTCTACCTGTCTCTCTCTCTACCTGTCTCTCTCTCTCTCTTCCTGTCTCTCTTACTCTACCTGTCTCTCTCTCTCTCTACCTTTCTCTCTCTCTACCTGTCTCTCTCTCTGTACCTGTCTCTCTTACTCTCCCTGTCTCTGCCTGTCTCTCTCTCTCTCTACCTGTCTCTCTCTGTACCTGTCTCTCTCTGTACCTGTCTCTCTCTCTGTACTTGTCTCTCTCTCTCTACTTGTCTCTATCTCTCTACTTCTCTCTCTCTCTCTCTCTACCTGTCTCTCTCTGTGCCTGTCTCTCTTACTCTACCTCTCTCTCTCTCTCTACCTGTCTCGTTCTCTCTCTACCTGTCTCTCTCTCTCTACCTGTCTCTCTCTCTCTCTACCTGTCTCTGCCTGTCTCTCTCTCTCTCTGCCTGTCTCTCTCTCTACCTGTCTCTCTCTCTCTACCTGTCTCTCTCTCTGTAACTGTCTCTCTTACTCTACCCCTCTCTCTCTCTCTCTCTACCTGTCTCTCTCTCTCTGTACCTGTCTCTCTTACTCTGCCTGTCTCTCTCTCTCTCTGCCTGTCTCTCTCTCTCTACTTCTCTCTCTCTCTCTACCTGTCTCTGCCTGTCTCTCTTACTCTACCTGTCTCTGCCTGTCTCTGTCTCTCTCTACCTGTCTCTCTCTCTCTCTACCTGTCTCTCTCTCTCTACCTGTCTGTCTCTCTGTACTTGTCTCTCTTACTCTACCTGTCTCTCTCTCTCTCTCTACCTGTCTCTCTCTCTCTCTACCTGTCTCTCTCTCTCTCTGTACCTGTCTCTCTTACTCTACCTGTCTCTCTCTCACTCTCTCTCTCTCTACCTGTCTCTCTTATTCTACCTGCCTGTCTCTCTCTCTCTATATATATATGTCTCTCTCTCACTACTTGTCTCTCTCTCTCTACCTGTCTCTGCCTGTCTCTCTCTCTCTGTGCCTGTCTCTCTTACTCTACCTGTCTCTGCCTGTCTGTCTCTCTCTACCTGTCTCTATCTCTCTCCTCCTGTCTCTCTCGCTATCTCTCTACCTAGCTCTCTCTACCTGTCCCTGTCTATCTCTCGACCTCTCTCTACCGCTCTCTCTCTACCTGTCTCTCTCTCTCCACCTGTCTCTCTATCTGTCTCTCTCTCTCTACCTCTCTCCATCTCACTCTCTCTCTTTACCTGTCTCTCTCTCTACCTGTCTACCCCTCTCTCTACCTATCTCTCACTATCTACTTGTCTCTCTCTCTACGTCTCTGTCTCTATCTCTCTCTCTCTACCTGTCTCTCTGTCTCTACCCGTCTCTCTCTCTACCCGTCTCTCTCTCTCCACCTGTCTCTCTCTCTCTACCTGTCTCTCCATCTCACTCTCTCTCTCTACCTGTCTACCCCTCTCTCTACCTATCTCTCACTATCTACTTGTCTCTCTCTCTACGTCTCTGTCTCTATATCTCTCTCTCTCTACCTGTCTCTCTCTCTCTCTACCTGTCACTCTCTCTCACTCTCTCTCTACCTGTCTCTCTCGCTACCTCTCCACCTCTCTCTCTCCACTTGTCTCTCTGTCTCTATATCTGTCTCCCTCTACCTGTCTCTCTCTATGTCTCTCTTTCTGTCTCAACCTATCTCTCTCTCTACTTGTCTCTCTCTCTCTACCTCTCTCTCTCTATGTCTCTGTCTCTCTATCTGTCTCTACCTGTCTCTATCTCTCTCTCACTCCACCTGTCTCTCTCTATATGTCTCTCTCTCTACCTGTCTCTCTCTCTCTCTCTACCTGTCTCTCTCTATCTACCTGTCTCTCGCTCACTCTCTCTCTCTACCTGTCTCTCTCTCCACCTGTCTCTCTTGCTACGTCTCTAACTCTCTCTCTTTACCTGTCTCTGTCTATCTCTCTACCTCTCTCTACCTGTCTCTCTCTTTCTCTACCTATCCCTCTCTCTCCACCTGTCTCTCTCTGTCTCTCTATCTGTCTCTCTCTCTCTACCTGTCTCTCTATCTCACTCTCTCTTTACCTGTCTCTCACTCTACCTCTCTACCTCTCACTCTACCTGTCTGTCCCTTTCTCAATAGGTGTCTCTCTTTCTCTCTTCCTGTCTCTCTCTCTCTACCTCTCTCTCTCAACCTCTCTCTCTAGCTGTCTCACTCTCTCGAGCTGTCTCTCTCTCACTCTCTCTCTGCCTCTCTCTCTCTCTACCAGTCTCTCTCTCTCTCTACCTGTCTCTGTCTCTCTCTGCTTGTCTCTCTCTCTCTCTCTATACTTGTCTCTATCTATGTCTCTCTTTCTCTCTACCTGTCTCTCTTTCCCAACTTGTCTCTCTCTCTCTACCTGTCTCTCTGTCTACCTGTCTCTCTCTATACCTGTCTCTCTCTCTACCTGTCTCTCGCTCTATCTCTCTATCTCTATGTCTCTCTGTCTCTCTCTAACTGTCTCAACCTGTCTCTCTCTCTCTACCTGTCTCTCTCTCTACCTGTCTCACTCTCTCTACCTGTCTCTGCCTGCGCTCTCTCTCTCTCTCTCTGCCTGTCTCTCTCTCTCTCTACCTGTCTCGCTCTCTCTCCACCTGTCTCTCTGTCTCTCACTACCTCTCTCTACCTGTCTCTCTCTCTCTACTTGCCTCTCTCTCTCTAGCTGTCTCTGCCTGTCTCTCTCACTCTCTCTACCTGTCTCTCTCTCTCTACCTGTCTCTCTCTCTCTCTCTACCTGTCTCTCTCCCTCTGCCTGTCTCTCTCTCTCTCTACTTGTCTCTTTCTCTGTACCTGTCTCTCTTACTCTACCTGTCTCTCTCTCTACTTCTCTCTCTCTCTCTACTTGTCTCTCTCTCTCTCTCCACCTGTCTCTGCCTGTCTCTCTCTCTCTCTACCTGTCTCTCTCTACCTGTCTCTCTTATTCTACCTGTCTCTCTCATTCTCTCTCTACCTGTCTCTCTCTCTCTGTCTCTACCTGTTTCTCTCTCTCTCTCGCCTTGTCTCTCTCTATCTACCCGTCTCCCTCTCTCTCTCTACCTCTCTCTGCCTGTCTCTCTCTCTCTACCTGTCTCTCTCTCTGTCTCTACCTGTCTCTCTCTCTCTCTCTACCTCTCTCTGCCTGTCTCTCTCTCTCTACCTGTCTCTCTCTCTTTCTACCTGTCTCTCTCTCTCTCACTCTACCTGTCTCTCTCTCTCTCTACCTATCTCTCTCTCTCTCTGCTTGTCTCTCTCTCTACCTGTCTCTCTCTCTCTCTACCTCTCTCTGCCTGTCTCTCTCTATCTACCTGTCTCTTCCTGTCTCTCTCTCTCTACCTGTCTCTCTCTCTCTCTCTCTGCCTGTCTCGCTCTCTCTCAACCTGTCTCTCTCTCTCTCTCTCTACCTGCCTCTCTCTCTCTACTTGTCTCTCTCTCTCTACTTGTCTCTCTCTCTCTCTCTACCTCTCTCTCTCTCTCTCTCTCCCTGTCTCTCTCTCTCTCTCCCTGTCTCTCTCTCTCTCTCCCTGTCTCTCTCTCTACTTCTCTCTCTCTCTCTCTCTTCCTGTCTCTGCTTGTCTCTCTCTCTCTCTCCCTGTCTCTCTCTGTCTACTTGTCTGTCTCTCTCTATCTGTCTCTGCCTGTCTCTCCCTCTCTCTCTACCTGTCTCTCTCTCTCTCTACCTGTCTCTCTCTCTCTCTGTACCTGTCTCTCTTACTCTACCTGTCTCTCTCTCACTCTCTCTCTACCTGTCTCTCTCTCTCTACTTGCCTCTCTCTCTACCTGTCTCTACCTCTCTCTCTCTCTCTCTACCTGTCTCTCTCTCTCTACTGTCTCTCTCTCTGTACCTGTCTCTCTTACTCTACCTGTCTCTCTCTCACTCTCTCTCTCTCCCTGTCTCTCTCTCTACCTGTCTCTGCCTGTCTCTCTCTCTACCTGTCTCTCTCTCTCTCTCTACCTGTCTCTCTCTCTCTCTACCTGTCTCTGCCTGTCTCTCTCTCTCACTACTTGTCTCTGCCTGTCTCTCTCTCTCTCCCTACCTGTCTCTCTCTCTCTCTACCTGTCTCTCTCTCTACCTGTCTCTCTCTCTGTACCTGTCTCTCTTACTCTACCGGTCTCTCTCTCTCTCTCTCTCTCTTCCTGTCTCTCTCTCTACCTGTCTCTCTCTCTCTCTCTCTCTACTTGTATCTCTCTCCCTACTTGTCTCTCTCTCTCTATCTGTCTCTGGCTGTCTTTCTCTCTCTCTACCTGTCTTTCTCTCTCTCTCTTCCTCTCTCTCACTCTCTACCTTTCTCTCTCTCACTCTCTCTACCTGTCTCTCTCTACCTGTCTCTCTCACTCTCTCTACTTGTCTCTCTCTCTCTATTTGTCTCTCTCTCTCTATCTGTCTCTGCCTGTCTCTCTCTCTCTCTACCTGTCTCTCTCTCTCTACCTGTCTCTCTCTCACTCTCTCTCTACTTGCCTCTCTCTCTACCTGTCTCTACC
The DNA here is from genome assembly GCF_047496795.1 of Chiloscyllium punctatum. Taxonomy (NCBI): domain Eukaryota; kingdom Metazoa; phylum Chordata; class Chondrichthyes; order Orectolobiformes; family Hemiscylliidae; genus Chiloscyllium; species Chiloscyllium punctatum. Next base: position 33,286,953 of record NC_092762.1, on the reverse strand, counting down.
TGTCTCTCTCTCTCTCTGCCTGTCTCTCTCTCTCTCTCTACCTGTCTATCTCTCTCTGCCTGTCTCTCTCTCTCTACCTCTCTCTCTCTCTCTCTCTCCCTGTCTCTCTCTCTCTCCCTGTCTCTGACTCTCTACCTCTCTCTGCCTCTCTCTCACTCTCTACATGCCTCTCTCTCTCTCTCTCTACCTGTCTCTCTCTCTCTCTACCTCTCTCTGCCTGTCTCTCTGTCTCTCCCTGTCTCCCTCTGTCTCTACTTGTCTCTCTCTCTCTGCCTGTCTCTCTCTCTCTCTACCTGTCTCTCACTCTCTCTACCTGTCTCTCTCTCTCTACATCTCTCTGCCTGTCTCTCTCTCTACCTGTCTCTCTCTCTACCTGTCTCTCTCTCTACCTGTCTCTGCCTGTCTCTCTCTCTCTACCTCTCTCTCTCTCTCTCTACCTGTCTCTCTCTTTCTACTTGTCCCTCTCTCTCTACTTGTCTCTCTCTCTACCTGTTTCTGCCTGTCTCTCTCTCTCTCTGCCTGTCTCTCTATCTCTCTACCTGTCTCTCTGTCTCTCTACTTGCCTCTCTCTCTACCTGTCTCTACCTGTCTCTCTCTCTCTCTCTGCCTGTCTCTCTCTCTCTCTCTACCTGTCTATCTCTCTCTGCCTGCCTCTCTCTCTCTACCTCTCTCTCTCTCTCTACCTCTCTCTCTCTCTCTCTCTCCCTGTCTCTCTCTCTCTCCCTGTCTCTGTCTCTCTACCTCTCTCTGCCTCTCTCTCTCTCTCTACATGCCTCTCTCTCTCTCTCTACCTGTCTCTCTCTCTCTCTACCTCTCTCTGCCTGTCTCTCTCTCTCTCCCTGTCTCCCTCTGTCTCTACTTGTCTCTCTCTCTCTGCCTGTCTCTCTCTCTCTCTACCTGTCTCTCTCTCTCTCTACCTGTCTCTCTCTCTCTGCATCTCTCTGCCTGTCTCTCTCTCTACCTGTCTCTCTCTCTACCTGTCTCTCTCTCTACCTGTCTCTGCCTGTCTCTCTCTCTCTACCTCTCTCTCTCTCTCTACCTGTCTCTCTCTTTCTACTTGTCCCTCTCTCTCTACTTGTCTCTCTCTCTACCTGTTTCTGCCTGTCTCTCTCTCTCTCTCTGCCTGTCTCTCTCTCTCTCTACCTGTCTCTCTCTCCCTACCCGTCTCTCTCTCGCTCTACCTCCCTCTGCCTGTCTCTCTCTCTACCTGTCTCTCTCTCTCTGTACCTGTCTCTCTAACTCTACCTATCTCTCTCTCACTCTCTCTCTACCTGTCTCTCTCTCTCTACCTGTCTCTCTCTCTCTACATGCCTCTCTCTCTCTCTCTCTACCTGTCTCTCTCTCTCTCTACCTCTCTCTGCCTGTCTCACTCTCTCTACCTGTCTCCCTCTGTCTCTACTTGTATCTCTCTCTCTGCCTGTCTCTCTCTCTCTCTACCTGTCTCTCTCTCTCTCTACCTGTCTCTCTCTCTACATCTCTCTGCCTGTCTCACTCTCTCTACCTGCCTCTCTCTCTCTACCTGTCTCTCCCTCTACCTGTGTCTCTCTATACCTGTCTATCTCTCTCTCTACTTGTCTCTCTCTCTTTATCTGTCTCTGCCTGTCTCTCCCTCTCTCTCTACCTGTCTCTCTCTCTCTCTACCTGTATCTCTCTCTGTACCTGTCTCTCTCTCTCTCTCTCTCTCTACCTGTCTCTCTCTCTACTTGCCTCTCTCTCTACCTGTCTCTACCTGTCTCTCTCTCTCTACCTGTCTCTCTCTCTCTACCTGTCTCTCTCTCTGTACCTGTCTCTCTTATTCTACCTGTCTCTCTCTCACTCTCTCTCTCTACCTGTCTCTCTCTCTACCTGTCTCTGCCTGTCTCTCTCTCTCTACCTGTCTCTCTCTCTCTCTACCTGTCTCTCTCTCTCTCTACCTGTCTCTCTCTCTCTCTCTACTTGTCTCTCTCTCTCTCTACTTGTCTCTCTCTCACTACCTGTCTCTGCCTGTCTCTCTCTCTCTCTACCTGTCTCTCTCTCTCTCTACCTGTCTCTCTCTCTACCTGTCTCTCTCTCTCTTTCTCTACCTGTCTCTCTCTCTGTACCTGTCTCTCTTACTCTACCTGTAGCTCTCTCACTCTCTCTACCTGTCTCTCTCTCTACCTGTCTCTCTCTCTCTCTACTTGTCTCTCTCTCTCTACTTGTCTCTCTCTCTCTATCTGTCTCTGGCTGTCTTTCTCTCTCTCTCTACCTCTCTCTCTCTCTCTCTACCTGTCTCTCTCTCTCTGTACCTGTCTCTCTTACTCTACCTGTCTCTCTCTCACTCTCTCTCTACCTGTCTCTCTCTCTCTACTTATCTCTCTCTCTCTACCTGTCTCTCTTATTCTACCTGCCTGACTCTCTCTCTCTCTCTCTCTCTCTCTATACCTGTCTCTCTCTCTCTACTTGTCTCTCTCTCTCTACCTGTCTCTGCCTGTCTCTCTCTCTCCAGAAGTCTCTCTCTCTATCTACTTCTCTCACTCTCTGTCTACCTGTCTCTGCCTGTCTCTCTGTCTCTCTACCTGTCTCTCTCTCTACCTCTCCCTCTCTTTCTCTGTACCTGTCTCTCTCTCTGTACCTGTCTCTCTTACTCTACCTGTCTCTCTCTACCTGTCTCTCTCTCTACCTGTCTCTCTCTCTCTCTTCCTGTCTCTCTTACTCTACCTGTCTCTCTCTCTCTCTACCTGTCTCTCTCTCTACCTGTCTCTCTCTCTGTACCTGTCTCTCTTACTCTCCCTGTCTCTGCCTGTCTCTCTCTCTCTCTACCTGTCTCTCTCTGTACCTGTCTCTCTCTGTACCTGTCTCTCTCTCTGTACTTGTCTCTCTCTCTCTCTACTTGTCTCTCTCTCTCTACTTCTCTCTCTCTCTCTACCTGTCTCTCTCTGTACCTGTCTCTCTTACTCTACCTCTCTCTCTCTCTCTACCTGTCTCGTTCTCTCTCTACCTGTCTCTCTCTCTACCTGTCTCTCTCTGTACCTGTCTCTCTCTCTGTACCTGTCTCTCTCTGTGTACTTGTCTCTCTCTCTCTCTACTTGTCTCTCTCTCTCTACTACTCTCTCTCTCTCTCTACCTGTCTCTCTCTGTACCTGTCTCTCTTACTCTACCTCTCTCTCTCTCTCTACCTGTCTCGTTCTCTCTCTACCTGTCTCTCTCTCTCTACCTGTCTCTCTCTCTCTCTACCTGTCTCTGCCTGTCTCTCTCTCTCTCTGCCTGTCTCTCTCTCTACCTGTCTCTCTCTCTCTACCTGTCTCTCTCTCTGTAACTGTCTCTCTTACTCTACCTCTCTCTCTCTCTCTCTCTACCTGTCTCTCTCTCTCTCTGTACCTGTCTCTCTCTGTGTACCTGTCTCTCTTACTCTACCTGTCTCTCTCTCTACCTGTCTCTCTCTCTACCTGTCTCTCTCTCTACCTGTCTCTCTCTCTACCTGTCTCTCTCTCTCTCTTCCTGTCTCTCTTACTCTACCTGTCTCTCTCTCTCTCTACCTTTCTCTCTCTGTACCTGTCTCTCTCTCTGTACCTGTCTCTCTTACTCTCCCTGTCTCTGCCTGTCTCTCTCTCTCTCTACCTGTCTCTCTCTGTACCTGTCTCTCTCTGTACCTGTCTCTCTCTCTCTACTTGTCTCTCTCTCTCTACTTGTCTCTATCTCTCTACTTCTCTCTCTCTCTCTCTACCTGTCTCTCTCTGTACCTGTCTCTCTTACTCTACCTCTCTCTCTCTCTCTACCTGTCTCGTTCTCTCTCTACCTGTCTCTCTCTCTCTACCTGTCTCTCTCTCTCTCTACCTGTCTCTGCCTGTCTCTCTCTCTCTGCCTGTCTCTCTCTCTACCTGTCTCTCTCTCTGTAACTGTCTCTCTTACTCTACCCCTCTCTCTCTCTCTCTCTACCTGTCTCTCTCTCTCTCTGTACCTGTCTCTCTTACTCTGCCTGTCTCTCTCTCTCTCTGCCTGTCTCTCTCTCTCTACTTCTCTCTCTCTCTCTACCTGTCTCTGCCTGTCTCTCTTACTCTACCTGTCTCTGCCTGTCTCTGTCTCTCTCTACCTGTCTCTCTCTCTCTCTACCTGTCTCTCTCTCTCTACCTGTCTGTCTCTCTGTACTTGTCTCTCTTACTCTACCTGTCTCTCTCTCTCTCTACCTGTCTCTCTCTCTCTCTACCTGTCTCTCTCTCTCTCTGTACCTGTCTCTCTTACTCTACCTGTCTCTCTCTCACTCTCTCTCTCTCTACCTGTCTCTCTCTCGACCTGTCTCTCTCTCAACCTGTCACTCTCTCTCTACCTGTCTCTCTCTCTACCTCTCTCTCTCTCTACCAGTCTCTCTCTTTCTCTACCTGTCTCTGCCTGTCTCTCTCTCTCTCTACCAGTCTCTCTCTTTCTCTACCTGTCTCTGCCTGTCTCTCTCTCTCTACCTGTCTCTCTCTCTCTCTCTAATTGTCTCTCTCTCTATCTGACTCTCTCTCTCTACCTGTCTCTCTCTCTCTCTACCTGTCTCTGCCCGTCTCTCTCTCTCTCGACGTGTCTCTCTCTGTCTCTACCTGTCTCTGCCTGTCTCTCTCTCTCTCTCTCTGCCTGTCTCTCTCTCTCTCTCTGCCTGTCTCTCTCTCTATACCTGTCTCTCTCTCTCTCTACCTGTCTCTGCCTGTCTCTCTCTATCTACCTGTCTCTCTATCTACCTCTCTCTCTCTCTACATGTCTCTCTCTCTCTACCTGTCTCTATCTGACTCTCTCTCCCTCTACCTGTCTCTCTCTCTACCTGTGTCTCCCTCTCTACCTGTCTCTCTCTCTACTTGTCTCTCTCTCTCTACCTGTCTCTCTCTCTCTCTACCTGTCTCTGCCTGTCTCTCTCTCTCTCTACCTGTGTCTCCCTCTCTACCTGTCTCTCTCTCTACTTGTCTCTCTCTCTCGACTTGTCTCTCTCTCTCGACTTGTCTCTCTCTCTCTCTCTACCTGTCTCTCTATCACTACCTGTCTCTCTCTCTCTACTTGTCTGTCTCTCTCTATGTCTCTGTCTCTAACTGTCTCTCTCTCTACCTGTCTCTCTCTCTCTACCTGTCTCTCTCTCTCTGACTCTCTCTCTACCTGTCTCTCTCTCGACCTGTCACTCTCTCTCTCAACCTGTCACTCTCTCTCTACCTCTCTCTCTCTCTACCTGTCTCTCTCTTTCTCTACCTGTCTCTGCCTGTCTCTCTCTCTCTACCTGTCTCTCTCTCTCTACCTGTCTCTCTCTCTAATTGTCTCTCTCTCTACCTGACTCTCTCTCTCTACCTGTCTCTCTCTCTCTCTACCTGTCTCTGCCCGTCTCTCTCTCTCTCGACCTGTCTCTCTCTCTCTCTACATGTCTCTGCCTGTCTCCCTCTCTCTCTCTGCCTGTCTCTCTCTCTCTGCCTGTCTCTCTCTCTATACCTGTCTCTCTCTCTCTACCTGTCTCTGCCTGTCTCTCTCTCTGTACCTGTATCTCTCTCTCTACCTGCCTCTGCCTGTCTCTCTCTATCTACCTGTCTCTCTATCTACCTCTCTCTCTCTCTCTCTACTTGTCTCTCTCTCTCTACCTGTCTCTACCTGACTCTCTCTCTCTCTCTACCTGTCTCTCTCTCTACCTGTCTCTCTCTCTCTACCTGCCTCTCACTCTCTCTCTACCTGTCTCTCGCTCTCTACCTGTCTCTGTCTCTACCTGTCTCTGTCTCTACCTGTCTCTCTCTCTACCTGTCTCTCTCTCCGCCTGTCTCTCTCTCTCACTCTACCTGTCTCTCTCTCTCTACCTGTCTCTCTCTCTCTACCTGTCTCTCTCTACCTCTCTCTCTACCTCTCTCGCTCTCTCTCTACCTGTCTCTCTCTCTACCTGTCTCTCTCTCTCTCTACCTGTCTCTCTCACTCTATCTCTACCTGTCTCTCTCTATGTCTCTCTCTCTCCACCTATTTCTCTCTCTCTCTCTCCACCTGTATGTCTCTGTCTCTCTATCTGTCTTACTCTCTACCTGTCTCTCTGTCTCACTGTCTCTCTTTACCTGTCTCTCTCTCTACCTCTCTACCTCTCTGTCCACCGGCCTCTCTCTCTCTCAACAGTTGTCTCTCTCTCTCTACCTGTCTCTCTCTCTACCTGTCTCTCTCTCAACCTCTCTCTCTCTCTAGCTGTCTCTCTCACTCTCTCTCGAGCTGTCCCTCTCTCACTCTCTCTCTCTGCCTGTCTGTCTCTCTCTCTCTCTACCTGTCTCTCTATGTCTCTCTCCCTTTCTCTCTCTCTACCTGCCTCTCTCTCTCTACCTGTCTCTCTCTTTACCTGTCTCTCTCCCTCTACCTCTCTCTCTGTCTCTCGCTCTACCTGTCTCTCTCCCTCTACCTGTCTCTCTCCCTCTACCTGTCTCTCTCTCTACCTGTGTCTCCCTCTCTACCTGTCTCTCTCTCTACTTGTCTCTCTCTCTCTACCTGTCTCTCTCTCTCTCTACCTGTCTCTGCCTGTCTCTCTCTCTCTCTACCTGTCTCTCTCTCTCTACCTGTCTCTCTCTCTCTCTACCTGTCTCTCTCTCTCTCTACCTGTCTCTGCCTGTCTCTCTCTCACTCTACCTGTCTCTCTCTCTACCTGTCTCTCTCTCTCTAATTGTCTCTCTCTCTACCTGACTCTCTCTCTCTACCTGTCTCTCTCTCTCTACCTGTCTCTGCCCGTCTCTCTCTCTCTACCTGTCTCTCTCTCTCCCTCTACCTGTCTCTGCCTGTCTCTCTCTCTCTCTCTGCCTGTCTCTCTCTCTCTGCCTGTCTCTCTCTCTATACCTGTCTCTCTCTCTCTCTCTCTCTCTCTACCTGTCTCTGCCTGTCTCTCTCTGTACCTGTATCTATCTCTCTCTACCTGTCTCTGCCTGTCTCTCTCTCTCTACCTGTCTCTCTCTCTACCTCTCTCTCTCTCTCGCTACTTGTCTCTCTCTCTCTACCTGTCTCTACCTGTCTCTCTCTTTCTCTACCTGTCTCTCTCTGCCTGTCTCTCTCTCTCTACCTGCCTCTCGCTCTCTCTCTACCTGTCTCTCGCTCTCTACCTGTCTCTGTCTCTACCTGTCTCTCTCTCCGCCTGTCTCTCTCTCTCACTCTACCTGTCTCTCTCTCTACCTGTCTCTCTCTCTCTACCTGTCTCTCTCACTCTATCTCTACCTGTCATTCTCTATGTCTCTCTCTCCCCACCTATTTCTCTCTCTCTCTCCACCTGTATCTCTCTGTCTCTCTATCTGTCTTACTCTCTACCTGTCTCTCTGTCTCACTGTCTCTCTTTACCTGTCTCTCTGTCTACCTCTCTACCTCTCTGTCTACCGGCCTCTCTCTCTCAACAGTTGTCTCTCTCTCTCTACCTGTCTCTCTCTCTACCTGTCTCTCTCTCAACCTCTCTCTCTCTCTAGCTGTCTCTCGCACTCTCTCTCGAGCTGTCCCTCTCTCACTCTCTCTCTCTGCCTGTCTGTCTCTCTCTCTCTCGCTCTGCCTGTCTCTCTCTCTCTCTACCTGTCTCTCTATGTCTCTCTCCCTTTCTCTCTCTCTACCTGTCTCTCTCTTTACCTGTCTCTCTCTCTACCTCTCTCTCTGTCTCTCCCTCTGCCTGTCTCTCTCCCTCTGCCTGTCTCTCTCCCTCTGCCTGTCTCTCTCCCTCTACCTGTCTCTCTCTCTCTACCTTTGTCTCCCTCTCTACCTGTCTCTCTCTCTACCTGTCTCTCTCTCTCTACCTGTCTCTCTCTCTCTACCTGTCTCTGCCTGTCTCTCTCTCTCTCTCTACCTGTCTCTCTCTCTACCTGTCTCTCTCTCTCTCTCTACCTGTCTCTCTCTCTCTCTCTACCTGTCTCTGCCTGTCTCTCTCTCTCTCTCTACCTGTCTCTCTCTCTCTACCTGTCTCTCTCTCTCTAATTGTCTCTCTCTCTACCTGACTCTCTCTCTCTACCTGTCTCTCTCTCTCTCTACCTGTCTCTGCCTGTCTCTCTCTCTCTCTCTGCCTGTCTCTCTCTCTCTCTGCCTGTCTCTCTCTCTATACCCGTCTCTCTCTTTACCTGTCTCTCTCTCTCTACCTCTCTCTCTGTCTCTCCCTCTACCTGTCTCTCTCCCTCTACCTGTCTCTCTCCCTCTACTTGTCTCTCTCTCTCTACCTGTCTCTCTCTCTCTACCTGTCTCTGCCTGTCTCTCTCTCTCTCTTCCTGTCTCTCTCTCTCTACCTGTCTCTCTCTCTCTCTACCTGTCTCTCTCTCTACCTGTCTCTCTCTCCCACTCTACGTGTCTCTATCTCTACCTGTCTCTCTACCTGTCTCTCGCTCTCTCTCTACCTGTCTCTCGCTCTCTCTCTACCTGTCTCTCGCACTCACTCTACCTGTCTCTCGCTCTCTCTCTCTACCTGTCTCTCGCTCCCTCTCTACCTGTCTCTCGCTCTCTACCTGTCTCTCGCTCTCTCCCTGTCTCTCTCTCTCTAATTGTCTCTCTCTCTACCTCTTCTTCTACCTGTCACTCTCTCTCTACCTGTCTCTCTCTCTCTGATTGTCTCTGTCTATAACTGTCTCTGCCTGTCTCTCTCTCTCTCTCTACCTGTCTCTCTCTCTCTCTCTACCTGTCTCTCTCTCTCTCTCTCTACCTGTCTCTGCCGGTCTCTCTCTCTCTCTACCTGTCTCTCTCTCTCTCTCTACCTGTCTCTGCATGTCACTCTCTCTCTCTACCTATCTCTCTCTCTCTCTACCTGTCTCTCTCTCTACCTGCCTCTCTCTCTCTCTACCTATCTCTCTCTTTACCTGTCTCTCTCTCTCTACCTCTCTCTATGTCTCTCTCTCTACCTGTCTCTCTCCCTCTACCTGTCTCTCTCCCTCTACCTGTCTCTCTCTCTACCTGTCTCTCTCTCTCTACCTGTCTCTCTCACTCTCTCTCGAGCTGTCCCTCTCTCACTCTCTCTCTCTGCCTGTCTCTCTCTCTCTGTGCCTATCTCTCTCTCTCTGCCTGTCTCTATCTCGCTACCTGTCGCTCTCTCTCTACTTATCTCTGTCTGTCTCTCTACCTGTCTCTATCTCTCTGTCTCTCTCTACCTGTTTCTGCCTGTCTCTCTCTCTACTGTCTCTACCTGTCTCTCTCTCTCACTACCTGTCTCTCTCACTCTATCTGTCTCTCTCTCACTCTCTCTCTACCTGTGTCTATCTCTCTGTCTCTCGCTCTCTTCCTGTTTCTACCTCTCTCTCTCTCTCTACCTGTCTCTCTCTCACTACCTGTCTCTCTCTCTCTACCTGTCTCTGCCTGTCTCACTCTCTGTCTCTACCTGTCTCTCTCTCTCTACCTGTCTATCTCTCTCTACCCGTCTCTCTCTCTACCTGTCTCTCTCTCTCTACTTGACTTTCTCTCTCTACCTGTCTCTGCCTGTCTCTCTCTCTCTACCTGTCTCTCTCTCTCTACCTGTCTCTCTCTCTCTCTACCTGTCTCTCTCTCTCTACGTGTCTCTCTCTCTACCTGTCTCTCTCTCTCTACCTGTCTCTCTCTCTCTCTACCTCCCTCTGCTGTCTCTCTCTCTACCTGTCTCTCTCTCTGTACCTGTCTCTCTTACTCTACCTGTCTGTACTCACTCTCTCTACCTGTCTCTCTCTCTACCTGTCTCTCTCTCTCGACTTGTCTCTCTCTCTACTTGTCTCTCTCTTTCTACCTGTCTTTCTCTCTCTACCTATCTCTGCCTGTCTCTCTCTCTCTACCTGTCTCTCTCTCTCTACCTGTCTCTCCCTCTCTCTACCTGTCTCTCTCTCTCTACCTGTCTCTCTCTCTCTCTACCTGTCTCTCTCTCTCTACCTGTCTCTATGTCTCTCTCTCTCTAACTGTCCCTCTCTCTCTAACTGTCTCTCTCTCTCTACCTGTCTCTCTCTCTCTCCCTACCTCTCTCTCTCTCTCTCTCTCTACCTGTCTGTCTCTCTCTCTCTCTCTACCTGTCTGTCTCTCTCTCTCTCTCTACCTGTCTCTCTCTCTCTCTACCTGTCTCTCTCTCTCGCTACCTGTCTCTCTCTCTCTCTACCTGTCTCTCCCTGTCTCTCTCACTCTACCTGTCTCTCTCTCTCTACCTGTCTAGCTCTCTCTCTACCTGTCTCTCTCTCACTCTCTCTCTCTCTATACCTGTCTCTCTCTCTGTCTCTCTATCTGTCTCTCTTAATCTACCTGTCTCTCTCTCTACTTCTCTCTCTCTCTACTTGTCTCTCTCTCTACCTGTCTCTACCTGTCTCTCTCTCTCTGCCTGTCTCTCTCTCTCTACCTGTCTCTCTCTACCTGTCTCTCTCTCTCTACCTGTCTCTGCCTGTCTCTCTCTCTCTACCTTTCACTCTCTCTCTCTACCTGTCTCTCTCTCTCTCTCTACCGGTCTCTCTCTCTCTCTACCTCTCTCTCTCTCTCTCTCTCTCTCTCTCTACTTGTCTCTCTCTCTGCCCGTCTCTCTCGCTCTACCTGTCTCTCTCTCCCTACCTCTTTCTGCCTGTCTCTCTCTCTCTACCCGTCTCTCTCTCTACCTCTCTCTGCCTGTCTCTCTCTCTCTCTCTACCTCTCCCTCTCTCTCTACTTGTCCCTCTCTCTCTACCTCTCTCTCTCTACTTGTCTCTCTCTCTACCTGTCTCTCTCTCTCTCTCTACCTGTCTCTCTCTCTCTCTACGTCTCTCTCTCTCTCTAACTGTCTCTCTCTCTCTCTACCTGTCTCTCTCTCTCTCTCTACGTCTCTCTCTCTCTCTACCTGTCTCTCTCGCTCTCTCTACCTGTCTCTCTCGCTCTCTCTACCTGTCTCTCTCGCTCTCTCTACCTGTCTCTGCCTGTCTCTCGCACTCTACCTGTCTCTCTCCCTCTACCTGTCTAGCTCTCTCTACCTCTCTCTCTCTCTGCCTGTCTCTCTCTCTCTGCCTGTCTCTCTCTCTCTACCTATCTCTCTCTCTCTACCTGTCCAGCTCTCTCTCTACCTCTCTCTCTCTCTACCTGTCTCTCTCTCTCTACCTGTCTCTCTCTCTTTATCTCTACCTGTCTCTCTCTCTCTCTCTCTCTCTACCTGTCTCTCTCTCTCTTTCTCTACCTGTCTCTCTCTCTCTCTACCCCTCTCTCTCTCTCTATCTCTACTTGTCTCTCTCTCTACCTCTCTCTGCCTGTCTCTCTCTCTCTACCTGTCTCTCTCTCTCCCTACCTCTTTCTGCCTGTCTCTCTCTCTCTACCTGTCCCTCTCTCTCTACCCGTCTCTCTCTCTCTACCTCTCTCTCTCTCTCTACTTGTCTCTCTCTCTACCTGTCTCTCTCTCTCTCTACCTGTCTCTCTCTCTCTCTACCTGTCTCTCTTTCTCGACTTGTCTCTCTCTCTCGATTGTCTCTCTTTCTACCTGTCTCTGCCTGTCTCTCTCTCTCTCTACCTGTCTCTCTCTCTCTCTCAACCTGTCTCTGCCTGTCTCTCTCTCTCTCTACCTGTCTCTCTCTCTCTCTCAACCTGTCTCTGCCTGTCTCTCTCAATCTGCCTGTCTGTCTCTCTCTCTGCCTGCTCTCTCTCTCTTTGCCTGTCTCTCTCTCTCTCTCTCTACCTGTCTCTCTCTCTACCTGTCTCTCTCTCTCTCTCTACCTCCCTCTGCCTGTCTCTTTCTCTCTACTTGTCTCTTTCTCTGTACCTGTCTCTCTCGCTCTCTCTACCTGTCTCTGCCTGTCTCTCTCACTCTACCTGTCTCTCTCTCTCTACCTGTCTAGCTCTCTCTACCTCTCTCTCTCTCTCTACTTGTCTCTCTCTCTACCTCTCTCTGCCTGTCTCTCTCTACCTGTCTCTCTCTCTCCCTACCTCTTTCTGCCTGTCTCTCTCTCTCTACCTGTCCCTCTCTCTCTACCCGTCTCTCTCTCTCTACCTCTCTCTCTCTCTCTACTTGTCTCTCTCTCTACCTGTCTCTCTCTCTCTCTCTACCTGTCTCTCTCTCTCTACCTGTCTCTCTCTCTCGACTTGTCTCTGTCTCTCTACCTGTCTCTCTCTCTCTCTACCTGTCTCTCTCACTCTCTACCTGTCTCTCTTTCTCGACTTGTCTCTCTCTCTCTACCTGTCTCTCTCTCAACCTGTCTCTGCCTGTCTCTCTCAATCTGCCTGTCTCTCTCAATCTGCCTGTCTCTCTCTCTGCCTGCTCTCTCTCTCTTTGCCTGTCTCTCTCTCTCTCTCTCTACCTGTCTCTCTCTCTAACTGTCTCTCTCTCTCTCTACCTCCCTCTGCCTGTCTCTCTCTCTCTACTTGTCTCTTTCTCTGTACCTGTCTCTCTTACTCTACCTGTCTCTCTCTCTCTACTTGTCTCTCTCTCTCTACTTGTCTCTCTCTCTCTACCTGTCTCTGCCTGTCTCTGTCTCTCTCTACCTGTCTCTCTCTCTCTCTCCCTGTCTCTCTCTCTACCTATCTCTCTCTCTCTGTTCCTGTCTCTCTTATTCTACCTGTCTCTCTCTCTCACTCTCTCTCTACCTGTCTCTCTCTCTCTCTACCTGTCTCTCTCTCTCTAATTGTCTCTCTCCCTACCTGTCTGTGCCTGTCTCTCTCTCTCTATCTGTCTCTCTCTCTCTCTACCCGTCTCTCTCTCTCTACCTCTCTCTGCCTGTGTCTCTCTCACTCTACCTGTGTCTCTCTCTCTCTCTACCTCTCTCTCTCTCTACTTGTCTCTCTCTACCTCTCTCTGCCTGTCTCTCTCTCTCTCTCTCTACCTGTCTCTTCCTGTCTCTCTCTCTCTACCTGTCTCTGTCTCTCTCTCCCTCTCTGCCTGTCTCGCTCTCTCTCTGCCTGTCTCTCTCTCTCTCTCTACCTGTCTCTCTCTCTCTGCCTGTCTCTCTCTCTCTACCTGTCTCTGCCTGCGCTCTCTCTCTCTCTCTCTCTGCCTGTCTCTCTCTCTCTCTACCTGTCTCGCTCTCTCTCCACCTGTCTCTCTGTCTCTCTCTACCTCTCTCTACCTGTCTCTCTCTCTCTACTTGCCTCTCTCTCTCTACCTGTCTCTGCCTGTCTCTCTCACTCTCTCTACCTGTCTCTCTCTCTCTACCTGTCTCTCTCTCTCTCTACCTGTCTCTCTCCCTCTGCCTGTCTCTCTCTCTCTACTTGTCTCTTTCTCTGTACCTGTCTCTCTTACTCTACCTGTCCCTCTCTCTACTTCTCTCTCTCTCTCTACTTGTCTCTCTCTCTCTCTCTACCTGTCTCTGCCTGTCTCTCTCTCTCTCTACCTGTCTCTCTCTCTCTCTACCTGTCTCTCTCTACCTTTGTCTCTCTGTACCTGTCTCTCTTATTCTACCTGTCTCTCTCATTCTCTCTCTACCTGTCTCTCTCTCTGTCTCTACCTGTTTCTCTCTCTCTCTCGCCTTGTCTCTCTCTATCTACCCGTCTCTCTCTCTCTCTCTACCTCTCTCTGCCTGTCTCTCTCTCTCTACCTGTCTCTCTCTCTGTCTCTACCTGTCTCTCTCTCTCTCTCTACCTCTCTCTGCCTGTCTCTCTCTCTCTACCTGTCTCTCTCTCTCTCTACCTGTCTCTCTCTCTTTCTACCTGTCTCTCTCTCTCTCACTCTACCTGTCTCTCTCTCTACCTATCTCTCTCTCTCTGCTTGTCTCTCTCTCTACCTGTCTCTCTCTCTCTCTCTCTACCTCTCTCTGCCTGTCTCTCTCTATCTACCTGTCTCTTCCTGTCTCTCTCTCTCTACCTGTCTCTCTCTCTCTCTCTGCCTGTCTCGCTCTCTCTCAACCTGTCTCTCTCTCTCTCTCTCTCTACCGGCCTCTCTCTCTCTACTTGTCGCTCTCTCTCTACTTGTCTCCCTCTCTCTCTCTACCTCTCTCTCTCTCTCTCTCCCTGTCTCTCTCTCTCTCTCCCTGTCTCTCTCTCTCTCTCTCCCTGTCTCTCTCTCTCCCTGTCTCTCTCTCTACTTCTCTCTCTCTCTCTCTTCCTGTCTCTGCTTGTCTCTCTCTCTCTCTCCCTGTCTCTCTCTGTCTACTTGTCTGTCTCTCTCTATCTGTCTCTGCCTGTCTCTCCCTCTCTCTCTACCTGTCTCTCTCTCTCTACTTGCCTCTCTCTCTACCTGTCTCTACCTCTCTCTCTCTCTCTCTACCTGTCTCTCTCTCTCTACTGTCTCTCTCTCTGTACCTGTCTCTCTTACTCTACCTGTCTCTCTCTCACTCTCTCTCTCTCCCTGTCTCTCTCTCTACCTGTCTCTGCCTGTCTCTCTCTCTCTACCTGTCTCTCTCTCTCTCTCTACCTGTCTCTCTCTCTCTCTCTCTACCTGTCTCTGCCTGTCTCTCTCTCTCTCTACCTGTCTCTGCCTGTCTCTCTCTCTCCCTCTACCTGTCTCTCTCTCTCTCTACCTGTCTCTCTCTCTCTCTACGTCTCTCTCTCTCTCTCTACCTGTCTCTCTCGCTCTCTATACCTGTCTCTCTCGCTCTCTCTACCTGTCTCTGCCTGTCTCTCTCACTCTACCTGTCTCTCTCTCTCTACCTGTCTAGCTCTCTCTACCTCTCTCTCTTTCTCTACTTGTCTCTCTCTCTACCTGTCTCTCTCTCTCTCTCTACCTGTCTCTCTCTCTCTACCTGTCTCTCTCTCTCGACTTGTCTCTGTCTCTCTACCTGTCTCTCTCTCTCTCTACCTGTCTCTCTCACTCTCTACCTGTCTCTCTTTCTCGACTTGTCTCTCTCTCTCGATTGTCTCTCTCTCTCTACCTGTCTCTGCCTGTCTCTCTCACTCTCTACCTGTCTCTCTCTCTCTCTCAACCTGTCTCTGCCTGTCTCTCTCAATCTGCCTGTCTCTCTCAATCTGCCTGTCTTTCTCTCTGCCTGCTCTCTCTCTCTTTGCCTGTCTCTCTCTCTCTCTCTCTACCTGTCTCTCTCTCTACCTGTCTCTCTCTCTCTCTACCTCCCTCTGCCTGTCTCTCTCTCTCTACTTGTCTCTTTCTCTGTACCTGTCTCTCTTCCTCTACCTGTCTCTCTCTCTACTTGTCTCTCTCTCTCTACTTGTCTCTCTCTCTCTACCTGTCTCTGCCTGTCTCTTTCTCTCTCTACCTGTCTCTCTCTCTCTCTCCCTGTCTCTCTCTCTACCTGTCTCTCTCTCTCTGTACCTGTCTCTCTTATTCTACCTGTCTCTCTCTCTCACTCTCTCTCTACCTGTCTCTCTCTCTCTCTCCTTGTCTCTCTCTCTCTAATTGTCTCTCTCCCTACCTGTCTGTGCCTGTCTCTCTCTCTCTATCTGTCTCTCTCTCTCTCTACCCGTCTCTCTCTCTCTCTACCTCTCTCTGCCTGTGTCTCTCTCACTCTACCTGTGTGTCTCTCTCTCTCTACCTCTCTCTCTCTCTACTTGTCTCTCTCTACCTCTCTCTGCCTGTCTCTCTCTCTCTCTCTCTACCTGTCTCTTCCTGTCTCTCTCTCTCTACCTGTCTCTGTCTCTCTCTCTCTCTCTCTCTCTGCCTGTCTCGCTCTCTCTCTGCCTGTCTCTCTCTCTCTCTCTGCCTGTCTCTCTCTCTCTGCCTGTCTCTCTCTCTCTACCTGTCTCTGCCTGCGCTCTCTCTCTCTCTCTCTGCCTGTCTCTCTCTCTCTCTACCTGTCTCGCTCTCTCTCCACCTGTCTCTCTGTCTCTCTCTACCTCTCTCTACCTGTCTCTCTCTCTCTACTTGCCTCTCTCTCTCTACCTGTCTCTGCCTGTCTCTCTCACTCTCTCTACCTGTCTCTCTCTCTCTACCTGTCTCTCTCTCTCTCTACCTGTCTCTCTCCCTCTGCCTGTCTCTCTCTCTCTACTTGTCTCTTTCTCTGTACCTGTCTCTCTTACTCTACCTGTCCCTCTCTCTACTTCTCTCTCTACTTGTCTCTCTCTCTCTCTCTACCTGTCTCTGCCTGTCTCTCTCTCTCTCTACCTGTCTCTCTCTCTCTCTACCTGTCTCTCTCTACCTTTGTCTCTCTGTAACTGTCTCTCTTATTCTACCTGTCTCTCTCATTCTCTCTCTACCTGTCTCTCTCTCTGTCTCTACCTGTTTCTCTCTCTCTCTCGCCTTGTCTCTCTCTATCTACCCGTCTCTCTCTCTCTCTCTACCTCTCTCTGCCTGTCTCTCTCTCTCTGCCTGTCTCTCTCTCTCTACCTGTCTCTCTCTCTGTCTCTACCTGTCTCTCTCTCTCTCTCTACCTCTCTCTGCCTGTCTCTCTCTCTCTACCTGTCTCTCTCTCTCTACCTGTCTCTCTCTCTTTCTACCTGTCTCTCTCTCTCTCACTCTACCTGTCTCTCTCTCTACCTATCTCTCTCTCTCTGCTTGTCTCTCTCTCTACCTGTCTCTCTCTCTCTCTCTACCTCTCTCTGCCTGTCTCTCTCTATCTACCTGTCTCTTCCTGTCTCTCTCTCTCTACCTGTCTCTCTCTCTCTCTCTGCCTGTCTCGCTCTCTCTCAACCTGTCTCTCTCTCTCTCTCTACCTGCCTCTCTCTCTCTACTTGTCGCTCTCTCTCTCTACTTGTCTCTCTCTCTCTCTACCTCTCTCTCTCTCTCTCCCTGTCTCTCTCTCTCTCCCTGTCTCTCTCTCTCTCTCCCTGTCTCTCTCTCTCCCTGTCTCTCTCTCTACTTCTCTCTCTCTCTCTCTTCCTGTCTCTGCTTGTCTCTCTCTCTCTCTCTCTCTCCCTGTCTCTCTCTGTCTACTTGTCTGTCTCTCTCTATCTGTCTCTGCCTGTCTCTCCCTCTCTCTCTACCTGTCTCTCTCTCTCTCTACCTGTCTCTCTCTCTCTCTGTACCTGTCTCTCTTACTCTACCTGTCTCTCTCTCACTCTCTCTCTACCTGTCTCTCTCTCTCTACTTGCCTCTCTCTCTACCTGTCTCTACCTCTCTCTCTCTCTCTCTACCTGTCTCTCTCTCTCTACTGTCTCTCTCTCTGTACCTGTCTCTCTTACTCTACCTGTCTCTCTCTCACTCTCTCTCTCTCCCTGTCTCTCTCTCTACCTGTCTCTGCCTGTCTCTCTCTCTCTACCTGTCTCTCTCTCTCTCTCTACCTGTCTCTCTCTCTCTCTCTCTACCTGTCTCTGCCTGTCTCTCTCTCTCTCTACCTGTCTCTGCCTGTCTCTCTCTCTCCCTCTACCTGTCTCTCTCTCTCTCTACCTGTCTCTCTCTCTCTCTACGTCTCTCTCTCTCTACCTGTCTCTCTCGCTCTCTATACCTGTCTCTCTCGCTCTCTCTACCTGTCTCTGCCTGTCTCTCTCACTCTACCTGTCTCTCTCTCTCTACCTGTCTAGCTCTCTCTACCTCTCTCTCTTTCTCTACTTGTCTCTCTCTCTACCTGTCTCTCTCTCTCTCTCTACCTGTCTCTCTCTCTCTACCTGTCTCTCTCTCTCGACTTGTCTCTGTCTCTCTACCTGTCTCTCTCTCTCTCTACCTGTCTCTCTCACTCTCTACCTGTCTCTCTTTCTCGACTTGTCTCTCTCTCTCGATTGTCTCTCTCTCTCTACCTGTCTCTGCCTGTCTCTCTCACTCTCTACCTGTCTCTCTCTCTCTCTCAACCTGTCTCTGCCTGTCTCTCTCAATCTGCCTGTCTCTCTCAATCTGCCTGTCTCTCTCTCTGCCTGCTCTCTCTCTCTTTGCCTGTCTCTCTCTCTCTCTCTCTACCTGTCTCTCTCTCTACCTGTCTCTCTCTCTCTCTCTACCTCCCTCTGCCTGTCTCTCTCTCTCTACTTGTCTCTTTCTCTGTACCTGTCTCTCTTACTCTACCTGTCTCTCTCTCTACTTGTCTCTCTCTCTCTACTTGTCACTCTCTCTCTACCTGTCTCTGCCTGTCTCTTTCTCTCTCTACCTGTCTCTCTCTCTCTCTCCCTGTCTCTCTCTCTACCTGTCTCTCTCTCTCTGTACCTGTCTCTCTTATTCTACCTGTCTCTCTCTCTCACTCTCTCTCTACCTGTCTCTCTCTCTCTCCTTGTCTCTCTCTCTCTAATTGTCTCTCTCCCTACCTGTCTGTGCCTGTCTCTCTCTCTCTATCTGTCTCTCTCTCTCTCTACCCGTCTCTCTCTCTCTCTACCTCTCTCTGCCTGTGTCTCTCTCACTCTACCTGTGTCTCTCTCTCTCTCTACCTCTCTCTCTCTACTTGTCTCTCTCTACCTCTCTCTGCCTGTCTCTCTCTCTCTCTCTCTACCTGTCTCTTCCTGTCTCTCTCTCTCTACCTGTCTCTGTCTCTCTCTCTCTCTCTCTCTCTGCCTGTCTCGCTCTCTCTCTGCCTGTCTCTCTCTCTCTCTCTGCCTGTCTCTCTCTCTCTGCCTGTCTCTCTCTCTCTCTACCTGTCTCGCTCTCTCTCCACCTGTCTCTCTGTCTCTCTCTACCTCTCTCTACCTGTCTCTCTCTCTCTACTTGCCTCTCTCTCTCTACCTGTCTCTGCCTGTCTCTCTCACTCTCTCTACCTGTCTCTCTCTCTCTACCTGTCTCTCTCTCTCTCTACCTGTCTCTCTCCCTCTGCCTGTCTCTCTCTCTCTACTTGTCTCTTTCTCTGTACCTGTCTCTCTTACTCTACCTGTCCCTCTCTCTACTTCTCTCTCTCTCTCTACTTGTCTCTCTCTCTCTCTACCTGTCTCTGCCTGTCTCTCTCTCTCTCTACCTGTCTCTCTCTCTCTCTACCTGTCTCTCTCTACCTTTGTCTCTCTGTACCTGTCTCTCTTATTCTACCTGTCTCTCTCATTCTCTCTCTACCTGTCTCTCTCTCTGTCTCTACCTGTTTCTCTCTCTCTCTCGCCTTGTCTCTCTCTATCTACCCGTCTCTCTCTCTCTCTCTACCTCTCTCTGCCTGTCTCTCTCTCTCTACCTGTCTCTCTCTCTGTCTCTACCTGTCTCTCTCTCTCTCTCTACCTCTCTCTGCCTGTCTCTCTCTCTCTACCTGTCTCTCTCTCTCTCTACCTGTCTCTCTCTCTTTCTACCTGTCTCTCTCTCTCTCACTCTACCTGTCTCTCTCTCTACCTATCTCTCTCTCTCTGCTTGTCTCTCTCTCTACCTGTCTCTCTCTCTCTCTCTACCTCTCTCTGCCTGTCTCTCTCTATCTACCTGTCTCTTCCTGTCTCTCTCTCTCTACCTGTCTCTCTCTCTCTCTCTGCCTGTCTCGCTCTCTCTCAACCTGTCTCTCTCTCTCTCTCTCTACCTGCCTCTCTCTCTCTACTTGTCGCTCTCTCTCTCTACTTGTCTCTCTCTCTCTCTCTACCTCTCTCTCTCTCTCTCCCTGTCTCTCTCTCTCTCCCTGTCTCTCTCTCTCCCTGTCTCTCTCTCTACTTCTCTCTCTCTCTCTCTTCCTGTCTCTGCTTGTCTCTCTCTCTCTCTCTCTCTCCCTGTCTCTCTCTGTCTACTTGTCTGTCTCTCTCTATCTGTCTCTGCCTGTCTCTCCCTCTCTCTCTACCTGTCTCTCTCTCTCTGTACCTGTCTCTCTTACTCTACCTGTCTCTCTCTCACTCTCTCTCTACCTGTCTCTCTCTCTCTACTTGCCTCTCTCTCTACCTGTCTCTACCTCTCTCTCTCTCTCTCTCTCTACCTGTCTCTCTCTCTCTACTGTCTCTCTCTCTGTACCTGTCTCTCTTACTCTACCTGTCTCTCTCTCACTCTCTCTCTCTCCCTGTCTCTCTCTCTACCTGTCTCTGCCTGTCTCTCTCTCTCTACCTGTCTCTCTCTCTCTCTCTACCTGTCTCTCTCTCTCTCTCTCTCTCTACCTGTCTCTGCCTGTCTCTCTCTCTCTCTACCTGTCTCTGCCTGTCTCTCTCTCTCTCTACCTGTCTCTGCCTGTCTCTCTCTCTCCCTCTACCTGTCTCTCTCTCTCTCTACTTGTCTCTCTCTCTCTCTACTTGTCTCTCTCACTACTTGTCTCTGCCTGTCTCTCTCTCTCTCTCTCTACCTGTCTCTCTCTCTCTCTACCTGTCTCTCTCTCTACCTGTCTCTCTCTCTGTACCTGTCTCACTTACTCTACCGGTCTCTCTCTCTCTCTTCCTGTCTCTCTCTCTACCTGTCTCTCTCTCTCTCTCTACTTGTATCTCTCTCCCTACTTGTCTCTCTCTCTCTATCTGTCTCTGGCTGTCTTTCTCTCTCTCTACCTGTCTTTCTCTCTCTCTCTTCCTCTCTCTCACTCTCTACCTTTCTCTCTCACTCTCTCTACCTGTCTCTCTGTACCTGTCTCTCTCACTCTCTCTACTTGTCTCTCTCTCTCTATTTGTCTCTCTCTCTCTGTCTGTCTCTGCCTGTCTCTCTCTCTCTCTCTACCTGTCTCTCTCTCTCTACCTGTCTCTCTCTCTGTACCTGTCTCTCTTACTCTACCTGTCTCTCTCTCACTCTCTCTCCACCTGTCTCTCTCTCTCTCTACTTGCCTCTCTCTCTACCTGTCTCTACCTGTCTCTCTCTCTCTCTCTCTCTGCCTGTCTCTCTCTCTCTCTCTACCTGTCTATCTCTCTCTGCCTGTCTCTCTCTCTCTACCTCTCTCTCTCTCTCTACCTCTCTCTCTCTCTCTCCCTGTCTCTCTCTCTCTCCCTGTCTCTGTCTCTCTACCTCTCTCTGCCTCTCTCTCTCTCTCTACATGCCTCTCTCTCTCTCTCTACCTGTCTCTCTCTCTCTACCTCTCTCTGCCTGTCTCTCTCTCTCTCCCTGTCTCCCTCTGTCTCTACTTGTCTCTCTCTCTCTGCCTGTCTCTCTCTCTCTCTACCTGTCTCTCACTCTCTCTACCTGTCTCTCTCTCTCTACATCTCTCTGCCTGTCTCTCTCTCTACCTGTCTCTCTCTCTACCTGTCTCTCTCTCTACCTGTCTCTGCCTGTCTCTCTCTCTCTACCTCTCTCTCTCTCTCTCTCTACCTGTCTCTCTCTTTCTACTTGTCCCTCTCTCTCTACTTGTCTCTCTCTCTCTACTTGTCTCTCTCTCACTACCTGTCTCTGCCTGTCTCTCTCTCTCTCTCTGCCTGTCTCTCTCTCTCTCTACCTGTCTCTCTCTCCCTACCCGTCTCTCTCTCGCTCTACCTCCCTCTGCCTGTCTCTCTCTCTACCTGTCTCTCTCTCTCTCTGTACCTGTCTCTCTAACTCTACCTATCTCTCTCTCACTCACTCTCTACCTGTCTCTCTCTCTCTACCTGTCTCTCTCTCTCTACATGCCTCTCTCTCTCTCTCTCTCTACCTGTCTCTCTCTCTCTCTACCTCTCTCTGCCTGTCTCTCTCTCTCTACCTGTCTCCCTCTGTCTCTACTTGTCTCTCTCTCTCTGCCTCTCTCTCTCTCTCTCTCTACCTGTCTCTCTCTCTCTCTCTACCTGTCTCTCTCTCTACATCTCTCTGCCTGTCTCACTCTCTCTACCTGCCTCTCTCTCTCTACCTGTCTCTCCCTCTACCTGTGTCTCTCTATACCTGTCTATCTCTCTCTCTACTTGTCTCTCTCTCTTTATCTGTCTCTGCCTGTCTCTCCCTCTCTCTCTACCTGTCTCTCTCTCTCTACCTGTATCTCTCTCTGTACCTGTCTCTCTCTCACTCTCTCTCTCTACCTGTCTCTCTCTCTACTTGCCTCTCTCTCTACCTGTCTCTACCTGTCTCTCTCTCTCTCTCTCTCTACCTGTCTCTCTCTCTCTACCTGTCTCTCTCTCTGTACCTGTCTCTCTTACTCTACCTGTCTCTCTCTCACTCTCTCTCTCTACCTGTCTCTCTCTCTACCTGTCTCTGCCTGTCTCTCTCTCTCTACCTGTCTCTCTCTCTCTCTCTCTCTCTACCTATCACTGCCTGTCTCTCTCTCTCTCTACCTGTCTCTCTCTCTCTCTCTACTTGTCTCTCTCTCTCTCTACTTGTCTCTCTCTCACTACCTGTCTCTGCCTGTCTCTCTCTCTCTCTCTACCTGTCTCTCTCTCTCTCTACCTGTCTCTCTCTCTACCTGTCTCTCTCTCTCTTTCTCTACCTGTCTCTCTCTCTGTACCTGTCTCTCTTACTCTACCTGTAGCTCTCTCACTCTCTCTACCTGTCTCTCTCTCTACCTGTCTCTCTCTCTCTCTACTTGTCTCTCTCTCTCTACTTGTCTCTCTCTCTTTATCTGTCTCTGGCTGTCTTTCTCTCTCTCTCTACCTCTCTCTCTCTCTCTCTACCTGTCTCTCTCTCTCTGTACCTGTCTCTCTTACTCTACCTGTCTCTCTCTCACTCTCTCTCTACCTGTCTCTCTCTCTCTACTTATCTCTCTCTCTCTACCTCTCTCTGCCCGTCTCTCTCGCTCTACCTGTCTCTCTCTCCCTACCTCTTTCTGCCTGTCTCTCTCTCTCTACCCGTCTCTCTCTCTACCTCTCTCTGCCTGTCTCTCTCTCTCTCTCTACCTCTCTCTCCCTCTCTACTTGTCCCTCTCTCTCTACCTCTCTCTCTCTACCTGTCTCTCTCTCTCTCTCTACCTGTCTCTCTCTCTCTACCTCTCTCTCTCTCTCTCTAACTGTCTCTCTCTCTCTCTACCTGTCTCTCTCTCTCTCTCTACGTCTCTCTCTCTCTCTCTACCTGTCTCTCTCTCTCTACCTGTCTCTCTCGCTCTCTCTACCTGTCTCTCTCGCTCTCTCTACCTGTCTCTGCCTGTCTCTCTCACTCTAACTGTCTCTCTCTCTCTACCTGTCTAGCTCTCTCTACCTCTCTCTCTCTCTCTGCCTGTCTCTCTCTCTCTACCTGTCTCTCTCTCTCTACCTGTCTAGCTCTCTCTCTACCTCTCTCTCTCTCTACCTGTCTCTCTCTCTCTACCTGTCTCTCTCTCTTTATCTCTACCTGTCTCTCTCTCTCTCTCTCTCTCTCTCTACCTGTCTCTCTCTCTCTTTCTCTACCTGTCTCTCTCTCTCTCTACCCCTCTCTCTCTCTCTATCTCTACTTGTCTCTCTCTCTACCTCTCTCTGCCTGTCTCTCTCTCTCTACCTGTCTCTCTCTCTCCCTACCTCTTTCTGCCTGTCTCTCTCTCTCTACCTGTCCCTCTCTCTCTACCCGTCTCTCTCTCTCTCTCTACCTCTCTCTCTCTCTCTACTTGTCTCTCTCTCTACCTGTCTCTCTCTCTCTCTCTACCTGTCTCTCTCTCTCTACCTGTCTCTCTCTCTCGACTTGTCTCTGTCTCTCTACCTGTCTCTCTCTCTCTCTACCTGTCTCTCTCACTCTCTACCTGTCTCTCTTTCACGACTTGTCTCTCTCTCTCTCGATTGTCTCTCTCTCTCTACCTGTCTCTGCCTGTCTCTCTCTCTCTCTCTACCTGTCTCTCTCTCTCTCTCTCTACCTGTCTCTCTCTCTCGACTTGTCTCTCTCTCTCGATTGTCTCTCTCTCTCTACCTGTCTCTGCCTGTCTCTCTCACTCTGCCTGTCTCTCTCTCTCTCTGCCTGCTCTCTCTCTCTTTGCCTGTCTCTCTCTCTCTCTCTACCTGTCTCTCTATCTACCTGTCTCTCTCTCTCTCTACCTCCCTCTGCCTGTCTCTCTCTCTCTACTTGTCTCTTTCTCTGTACCTGTCTCTCTTACTCTACCTGTCTCTCTCTCTACTTGTCTCTCTCTCTCTACTTGTCTCTCTCTCTCTACCTGTCTCTGCCTGTCTCTGTCTCTCTCTACCTGTCTCTCTCTCTCTGTACCTGTCTCTCTTATTCTACCTGTCTCTCTCTCTCACTCTCTCTCTACCTGTCTCTCTCTCTCTACCTGTCTCTCTCTCTCTCTCCTTGTCTCTCTCTCTCTAATTGTCTCTCTCCCTACCTGTCTGTGCCTGTCTCTCTCTCTCTCTATCTGTCTCTCTCTCTCTACCCGTCTCTCTCTCTCTCTCTCTACCTCTCTCTGCCTGTGTCTCTCTCACTCTACCTGTGTCTCTCTCTCTCTCTACCTCTCTCTCTCTCTACTTGTCTCTCTCTACCTCTCTCTCTACCTCTCTCTGCCTGTCTCTCTCTCTCTCTCTACCTGTCTCTTCCTGTCTCTCTCTCTCTCTACCTGTCTCTGTCTCTCTCTCTCTCTCTCTGCCAGTCTCGCTCTCTCTCTGCCTGTCTCTCTCTCTCTCTCTGCCTGTCTCTCTCTCTCTGCCTGTCTCTCTCTCTCTACCTGTCTCTGCCTGCGCTCTCTCTCTCTCTCTCTCTACCTGTCTCTCTCTCTCTTTCTCTACCTGTCTCTCTCTCTCTCTACCCCTCTCTCTCTCTCTATCTCTACTTGTCTCTCTCTCTACCTCTCTCTGCCTGTCTCTCTCGCTCTACCTGTCTCTCTCTCCCTACCTCTTTCTGCCTGTCTCTCTCTCTCTACCCGTCTCTCTCTCTACCTCTCTCTGCCTGTCTCTCTCTCTCTCTCTCTACCTCTCTCTCTCTCTCTACTTGTCCCTCTCTCTCTACCTCTCTCTCTCTACCTGTCTCTCTCTCTCTCTCTACCTGTCTCTCTCTCTCTACGTCTCTCTCTCTCTCTCTCTCTAACTGTCTCTCTCTCTCTCTACCTGTCTCTCTCTCTCTCTACGTCTCTCTCTCTCTCTCTCTACCTGTCTCTCTCTCTCTACCTGTCTCTCTCGCTCTCTCTACCTGTCTCTCTCGCTCTCTCTACCTGTCTCTGCCTGTCTCTCTCACTCTACCTGTCTCTCTCTCTCTACCTGTCTAGCTCTCTCTACCTCTCTCTCTCTCTCTGCCTGTCTCTCTCTCTCTACCTGTCTCTCTCTCTCTACCTGTCTAGCTCTCCCTCTACCTCTCTCTCTCTCTACCTGTCTCTCTCTCTACCTGTCTCTCTCTCTTTATCTCTACCTGTCTCTCTCTCTCTCTCTCTCTCTCTACCTGTCTCTCTCTCTCTACCTGTCTCTCTCTCTCGACTTGTCTCTGTCTCTCTACCTGTCTCTCTCTCTCTCTACCTGTCTCTCTCACTCTCTACCTGTCTCTCTTTCACGACTTGTCTCTCTCTCTCGATTGTCTCTCTCTCTCTACCTGTCTCTGCCTGTCTCTCTCTCTCTCTACCTGTCTCTCTCTCTCTCTCTACCTGTCTCTCTCTCTCGACTTGTCTCTCTCTCTCGATTGTCTCTCTCTATCTACCTGTCTCTGCCTGTCTCTCTCAATCTGCCTGTCTCTCTCTCTCTCTGCCTGCTCTCTCTCTCATTGCCTCTCTCTCTCTCTCTCTCTACCTGTCTCTCTCTCTCGACTTGTCTCTCTCTCTGTACCTGTCTCTCTTACTCTACCTGTCTCTCTCTCTACTTGTCTCTCTCTCTCTACTTGTCTCTCTCTCTCTACCTGTCTCTGCCTGTCTCTGTCTCTCTCTACCTGTCTCTCTCTCTCTGTACCTGTCTCTCTTATTCTACCTGTCTCTCTCTCTCTACCTGTCTAGCTCTCTCTCTACCTCTCTCTCTCTCTACCTGTCTCTCTCTCTCTACCTGTCTCTCTCTCTTTATCTCTACCTGTCTCTCTCTCTCTCTCTCTCTCTCTACCTGTCTCTCTCTCTACCTGTCTCTCTCTCTCTCTCTACCTCCCTCTGCCTGTCTCTCTCTCTACTTGTCTCTTTCTCTGTACCTGTCTCTCTTACTCTACCTGTCTCTCTCTCTACTTGTCTCTCTCTCTCTACTTGTCTCTCTCTCTCTACCTGTCTCTGCCTGTCTCTGTCTCTCTCTACCTGTCTCTCTCTCTCTGTACCTGTCTCTCTTATTCTACCTGTCTCTCTCTCTCTACCTGTCTAGCTCTCTCTCTACCTCTCTCTCTCTCTACCTGTCTCTCTCTCTCTACCTGTCTCTCTCTCTTTATCTCTACCTGTCTCTCTCTCTCTCTCTCTCTCTACCTGTCTCTCTCTCTACCTGTCTCTCTCTCTCTCTCTACCTCCCTCTGCCTGTCTCTCTCTCTCTACTTGTCTCTTTCTCTGTACCTGTCTCTCTTACTCTACCTGTCTCTCTCTCTACTTGTCTCTCTCTCTCTACTTGTCTCTCTCTCTCTACCTGTCTCTGCCTGTCTCTGTCTCTCTCTACCTGTCTCTCTCTCTCTCTCCCTGTCTCTCTCTCTACCTGTCTCTCTCTCTCTGTACCTGTCTCTCTTATTCTACCTGTCTCTCTCTCTCTCACTCTCTCTCTACCTGTCTCTCTCTCTCTACCTGTCTCTCTCTCTCTCCTTGTCTCTCTCTCTCTAATTGTCTCTCTCCCTACCTGTCTGTGCCTGTCTCTCTCTCTCTATCTGTCTCTCTCTCTCTCTACCCGTCTCTCTCTCTCTACCTCTCTCTGCCTGTGTCTCTCTCACTCTACCTGTGTCTCTCTCTCTCTCTACCTCTCTCTCTCTCTACTTGTCTCTCTCTACCTCTCTCTGCCTGTCTCTCTCTCTCTCTCTACCTGTCTCTTCCTGTCTCTCTCTCTCTACCTGTCTCTGTCTCTCTCTCTCTCTCTCTCTGCCTGTCTCGCTCTCTCTCTGCCTGTCTCTCTCTCTCTCTCTGCCTGTCTCTCTCTCTCTGCCTGTCTCTCTCTCTCTACCTGTCTCTGCCTGCGCTCTCTCTCTCTCTCTCTCTGCCTGTCTCTCTCTCTCTCTACCTGTCTCGCTCTCTCTCCACCTGTCTCTCTGTCTCTCTCTACCTCTCTCTACCTGTCTCTCTCTCTCTACTTGCCTCTCTCTCTCTACCTGTCTCTGCCTGTCTCTCTCACTCTCTCTACCTGTCTCTCTCTCTCTACCTGTCTCTCTCCCTCTGCCTGTCTCTCTCTCTCTACTTGTCTCTTTCTCTGTACCTGTCTCTCTTACTCTACCTGTCCCTCTCTCTACTTCTCTCTCTCTCTCTACTTGTCTCTTTCTCTCTCTCTACCTGTCTCTGCCTGTCTCTCTCTCCCTCTACCTGTCTCTCTCTACCTTTGTCTCTCTGTACCTGTCTCTCTTATTCTACCTGTCTCTCTGATTCTCTCTCTACCTGTCTCTCTCTCTGTCTCTACCTGTTTCTCTCTCTCTCTCGCCTTGTCTCTCTCTATCTACCCGTCTCTCTCTCTCTCTCTACCTCTCTCTGCCTGTCTCTCTCTCTCTACCTGTCTCTCTCTCTGTCTCTACCTGTTTCTCTCTCTCTCTACCTCTCTCTGCCTGTCTCTCTCTCTCTACCTGTCTCTCTCTCTCTCTACCTGTCTCTCTCTCTTTCTACCTGTCTCTCTCTCTCTCACTCTACCTGTCTCTCTCTCTACCTATCTCTCTCTCTCTGCTTGTCTCTCTCTCTACCTGTCTCTCTCTCTCTCTACCTCTCTCTGCCTGTCTCTCTCTATCTACCTGTCTCTTCCTGTCTCTCTCTCTCTACCTGTCTCTCTCTCTCTCTCTCTGCCTGTCTCGCTTTCTCTCAACCTGTCTCTCTCTCTCTCTCTCTACCTGCCTCTCTCTCTCTACTTGTCGCTCTCTCTCTCTACTTGTCTCTCTCTCTCTCTCTACCTCTCTCTCTCTCTCTCCCTGTCTCTCTCTCTCTCTCCCTGTCTCTCTCTCTCCCTGTCTCTCTCTCTACTTCTCTCTCTCTCTCTCTTCCTGTCTCTGCTTGTCTCTCTCTCTCTCTCTCCCTGTCTCTCTCTGTCTACTTGTCTGTCTCTCTCTATCTGTCTCTGCCTGTCTCTCCCTCTCTCTCTACCTGTCTCTCTCTCTCTCTACCTGTCTCTCTCTCTCTCTGTACCTGTCTCTCTTACTCTACCTGTCTCTCTCTCACTCTCTCTCTACCTGTCTCTCTCTCTCTACTTGCCTCTCTCTCTACCTGTCTCTACCTCTCTCTCTCTCTCTCTACCTGTCTCTCTCTCTCTACTGTCTCTCTCTCTGTACCTGTCTCTCTTACTCTACCTGTCTCTCTCTCACTCTCTCTCTCTCCCTGTCTCTCTCTCTACCTGTCTCTGCCTGTCTCTCTCTCTCTACCTGTCTCTCTCTCTCTCTCTACCTGTCTCTCTCTCTCTCTCTCTACCTGTCTCTGCCTGTCTCTCTCTCTCTCTACCTGTCTCTGCCTGTCTCTCTCTCTCCCTCTACCTGTCTCTCTCTCTCTCTACTTGTCTCTCTCTCTCTCTACTTGTCTCTCTCACTACTTGTCTCTGCCTGTCTCTCTCTCTCTCTACCTGTCTCTCTCTCTCTCTACCTGTCTCTCTCTCTACCTGTCTCTCTCTCTGTACCTGTCTCACTTACTCTACCGGTCTCTCTCTCTCTCTTCCTGTCTCTCTCTCTACCTGTCTCTCTCTCTCTCTCTACTTGTATCTCTCTCCCTACTTGTCTCTCTCTCTCTATCTGTCTCTGGCTGTCTTTCTCTCTCTCTACCTCTCTCTCTCTCTCTCTAACTGTCTCTCTCTCTCTCTACCTGTCTCTCTCTCTCTCTACGTCTCTCTCTCTCTCTCTACCTGTCTCTCTCTCTCTACCTGTCTCTCTCGCTCTCTCTACCTGTCTCTCTCGCTCTCTCTACCTGTCTCTGCCTGTCTCTCTCACTCTACCTGTCTCTCTCTCTCTACCTGTCTAGCTCTCTCTACCTCTCTCTCTCTCTCTGCCTGTCTCTCTCTCTCTACCTGTCTCTCTCTCTACCTGTCTAGCTCTCCCTCTACCTCTCTCTCTCTCTACCTGTCTCTCTCTCTACCTGTCTCTCTCTCTTTATCTCTACCTGTCTCTCTCTCTCTCTCTCTCTCTCTACCTGTCTCTCTCTCTCTACCTGTCTCTCTCTCTCGACTTGTCTCTGTCTCTCTACCTGTCTCTCTCTCTCTCTACCTGTCTCTCTCACTCTCTACCTGTCTCTCTTTCACGACTTGTCTCTCTCTCTCGATTGTCTCTCTCTCTCTACCTGTCTCTGCCTGTCTCTCTCTCTCTCTACCTGTCTCTCTCTCTCTCTCTACCTGTCTCTCTCTCTCGACTTGTCTCTCTCTCTCGATTGTCTCTCTCTATCTACCTGTCTCTGCCTGTCTCTCTCAATCTGCCTGTCTCTCTCTCTCTCTGCCTGCTCTCTCTCTCATTGCCTGTCTCTCTCTCTCTCTCTACCTGTCTCTCTCTCTCGACTTGTCTCTCTCTCTGTACCTGTCTCTCTTACTCTACCTGTCTCTCTCTCTACTTGTCTCTCTCTCTCTACTTGTCTCTCTCTCTCTACCTGTCTCTGCCTGTCTCTGTCTCTCTCTACCTGTCTCTCTCTCTCTGTACCTGTCTCTCTTATTCTACCTGTCTCTCTCTCTCTACCTGTCTAGCTCTCTCTCTACCTCTCTCTCTCTCTACCTGTCTCTCTCTCTCTACCTGTCTCTCTCTCTTTATCTCTACCTGTCTCTCTCTCTCTCTCTCTCTCTACCTGTCTCTCTCTCTACCTGTCTCTCTCTCTCTCTCTACCTCCCTCTGCCTGTCTCTCTCTCTACTTGTCTCTTTCTCTGTACCTGTCTCTCTTACTCTACCTGTCTCTCTCTCTACTTGTCTCTCTCTCTCTACTTGTCTCTCTCTCTCTACCTGTCTCTGCCTGTCTCTGTCTCTCTCTACCTGTCTCTCTCTCTCTGTACCTGTCTCTCTTATTCTACCTGTCTCTCTCTCTCTACCTGTCTAGCTCTCTCTCTACCTCTCTCTCTCTCTACCTGTCTCTCTCTCTCTACCTGTCTCTCTCTCTTTATCTCTACCTGTCTCTCTCTCTCTCTCTCTCTCTACCTGTCTCTCTCTCTACCTGTCTCTCTCTCTCTCTCTACCTCCCTCTGCCTGTCTCTCTCTCTCTACTTGTCTCTTTCTCTGTACCTGTCTCTCTTACTCTACCTGTCTCTCTCTCTACTTGTCTCTCTCTCTCTACTTGTCTCTCTCTCTCTACCTGTCTCTGCCTGTCTCTGTCTCTCTCTACCTGTCTCTCTCTCTCTCTCCCTGTCTCTCTCTCTACCTGTCTCTCTCTCTCTGTACCTGTCTCTCTTATTCTACCTGTCTCTCTCTCTCTCACTCTCTCTCTACCTGTCTCTCTCTCTCTACCTGTCTCTCTCTCTCTCCTTGTCTCTCTCTCTCTAATTGTCTCTCTCCCTACCTGTCTGTGCCTGTCTCTCTCTCTCTATCTGTCTCTCTCTCTCTCTACCCGTCTCTCTCTCTCTACCTCTCTCTGCCTGTGTCTCTCTCACTCTACCTGTGTCTCTCTCTCTCTCTACCTCTCTCTCTCTCTACTTGTCTCTCTCTACCTCTCTCTGCCTGTCTCTCTCTCTCTCTCTACCTGTCTCTTCCTGTCTCTCTCTCTCTACCTGTCTCTGTCTCTCTCTCTCTCTCTCTCTGCCTGTCTCGCTCTCTCTCTGCCTGTCTCTCTCTCTCTCTCTGCCTGTCTCTCTCTCTCTGCCTGTCTCTCTCTCTCTACCTGTCTCTGCCTGCGCTCTCTCTCTCTCTCTCTCTGCCTGTCTCTCTCTCTCTCTACCTGTCTCGCTCTCTCTCCACCTGTCTCTCTGTCTCTCTCTACCTCTCTCTACCTGTCTCTCTCTCTCTACTTGCCTCTCTCTCTCTACCTGTCTCTGCCTGTCTCTCTCACTCTCTCTACCTGTCTCTCTCTCTACCTGTCTCTCTCCCTCTGCCTGTCTCTCTCTCTCTACTTGTCTCTTTCTCTGTACCTGTCTCTCTTACTCTACCTGTCCCTCTCTCTACTTCTCTCTCTCTCTCTACTTGTCTCTTTCTCTCTCTCTACCTGTCTCTGCCTGTCTCTCTCTCCCTCTACCTGTCTCTCTCTACCTTTGTCTCTCTGTACCTGTCTCTCTTATTCTACCTGTCTCTCTGATTCTCTCTCTACCTGTCTCTCTCTCTGTCTCTACCTGTTTCTCTCTCTCTCTCGCCTTGTCTCTCTCTATCTACCCGTCTCTCTCTCTCTCTCTACCTCTCTCTGCCTGTCTCTCTCTCTCTACCTGTCTCTCTCTCTGTCTCTACCTGTTTCTCTCTCTCTCTACCTCTCTCTGCCTGTCTCTCTCTCTCTACCTGTCTCTCTCTCTCTCTACCTGTCTCTCTCTCTTTCTACCTGTCTCTCTCTCTCTCACTCTACCTGTCTCTCTCTCTACCTATCTCTCTCTCTCTGCTTGTCTCTCTCTCTACCTGTCTCTCTCTCTCTCTACCTCTCTCTGCCTGTCTCTCTCTATCTACCTGTCTCTTCCTGTCTCTCTCTCTCTACCTGTCTCTCTCTCTCTCTCTCTGCCTGTCTCGCTTTCTCTCAACCTGTCTCTCTCTCTCTCTCTCTACCTGCCTCTCTCTCTCTACTTGTCGCTCTCTCTCTCTACTTGTCTCTCTCTCTCTCTCTACCTCTCTCTCTCTCTCTCCCTGTCTCTCTCTCTCTCTCCCTGTCTCTCTCTCTCCCTGTCTCTCTCTCTACTTCTCTCTCTCTCTCTCTTCCTGTCTCTGCTTGTCTCTCTCTCTCTCTCTCCCTGTCTCTCTCTGTCTACTTGTCTGTCTCTCTCTATCTGTCTCTGCCTGTCTCTCCCTCTCTCTCTACCTGTCTCTCTCTCTCTCTACCTGTCTCTCTCTCTCTCTGTACCTGTCTCTCTTACTCTACCTGTCTCTCTCTCACTCTCTCTCTACCTGTCTCTCTCTCTCTACTTGCCTCTCTCTCTACCTGTCTCTACCTCTCTCTCTCTCTCTCTACCTGTCTCTCTCTCTCTACTGTCTCTCTCTCTGTACCTGTCTCTCTTACTCTACCTGTCTCTCTCTCACTCTCTCTCTCTCCCTGTCTCTCTCTCTACCTGTCTCTGCCTGTCTCTCTCTCTCTACCTGTCTCTCTCTCTCTCTCTACCTGTCTCTCTCTCTCTCTCTCTACCTGTCTCTGCCTGTCTCTCTCTCTCTCTACCTGTCTCTGCCTGTCTCTCTCTCTCCCTCTACCTGTCTCTCTCTCTCTCTACTTGTCTCTCTCTCTCTCTACTTGTCTCTCTCACTACTTGTCTCTGCCTGTCTCTCTCTCTCTCTACCTGTCTCTCTCTCTCTCTACCTGTCTCTCTCTCTACCTGTCTCTCTCTCTGTACCTGTCTCACTTACTCTACCGGTCTCTCTCTCTCTCTTCCTGTCTCTCTCTCTACCTGTCTCTCTCTCTCTCTCTACTTGTATCTCTCTCCCTACTTGTCTCTCTCTCTCTATCTGTCTCTGGCTGTCTTTCTCTCTCTCTACCTGTCTTTCTCTCTCTCTCTTCCTCTCTCTCACTCTCTACCTTTCTCTCTCTCACTCTCTCTACCTGTCTCTCTCTACCTGTCTCTCTCACTCTCTCTACTTGTCTCTCTCTCTCTATTTGTCTCTCTCTCTCTATCTGTCTCTGCCTGTCTCTCTCTCTCTCTCTACCTGTCTCTCTCTCTCTACCTGTCTCTCTCTCTGTACCTGTCTCTCTTACTCTACCTGTCTCTCTCTCACTCTCTCTCCACCTGTCTCTCTCTCTCTCTACTTGCCTCTCTCTCTACCTGTCTCTACCTGTCTCTCTCTCTCTCTCTCTCTCTACCTGTCTCTCTCTCTCTCTATCTGTCTCTCTCTCTACATCTCTCTGCCTGTCTCACTCTCTCTACCTGCCTCTCTCTCTCTACCTGTCTCTCCCTCTACCTGTGTCTCTCTATACCTGTCTATCTCTCTCTCTACTTGTCTCTCTCTCTTTATCTGTCTCTGCCTGTCTCTCCCTCTCTCTCTACCTGTCTCTCTCTCTCTCTACCTGTATCTCTCTCTGTACCTGTCTCTCTCTCACTCTCTCTCTCTACCTGTCTCTCTCTCTACTTGCCTCTCTCTCTACCTGTCTCTACCTGTCTCTCTCTCTCTCTCTCTCTGCCTGTCTCTCTCTCTCTCTCTACCTGTCTATCTCTCTCTGCCTGTCTCTCTCTCTCTACCTCTCTCTCTCTCTCTACCTCTCTCTCTCTCTCTCCCTGTCTCTCTCTCTCTCCCTGTCTCTGTCTCTCTACCTCTCTCTGCCTCTCTCTCTCTCTCTACATGCCTCTCTCTCTCTCTCTACCTGTCTCTCTCTCTCTACCTCTCTCTGCCTGTCTCTCTCTCTCTCCCTGTCTCCCTCTGTCTCTACTTGATTCTCTCTCTCTGCCTGTCTCTCTCTCTCTCTACCTGTCTCTCTCTCTCTCTACCTGTCTCTCTCTCTCTACATCTCTCTGCCTGTCTCTCTCTCTACCTGTCTCTCTCTCTACCTGTCTCTCTCTCTACCTGTCTCTGCCTGTCTCTCTCTCTCTACCTCTCTCTCTCTCTCTCTCTCTACCTGTCTCTCTCTTTCTACTTGTCCCTCTCTCTCTACTTGTCTCTCTCTCTACCTGTTTCTGCCTGTCTCTCTCTCTCTCTCTGCCTGTCTCTCTCTCTCTCTCTACCTGTCTCTCTCTCCCTACCCGTCTCTCTCTCGCTCTACCTCCCTCTGCCTGTCTCTCTCTCTACCTGTCTCTCTCTCTCTGTACCTGTCTCTCTAACTCTACCTATCTCTCTCTCACTCACTCTCTACCTGTCTCTCTCTCTCTACCTGTCTCTCTCTCTACATGCCTCTCTCTCTCTCTCTACCTGTCTCTCTCTCTCTCTACCTCTCTCTGCCTGTCTCTCTCTCTCTACCTGTCTCCCTCTGTCTCTACTTGTCTCTCTCTCTCTGCCTGTCTCTCTCTCTCTCTCTACCTGTCTCTCTCTCTCTCTACCTGTCTCTCTCTCTACATCTCTCTGCCTGTCTCACTCTCTCTACCTGCCTCTCTCTCTCTACCTGTCTCTCCCTCTACCTGTGTCTCTCTATACCTGTCTATCTCTCTCTCTACTTGTCTCTCTCTCTTTATCTGTCTCTGCCTGTCTCTCCCTCTCTCTCTACCTGTCTCTCTCTCTCTACCTGTATCTCTCTCTGTACCTGTCTCTCTCTCACTCTCTCTCTCTACCTGTCTCTCTCTCTACTTGCCTCTCTCTCTACCTGTCTCTACCTGTCTCTCTCTCTCTCTCTCTCTACCTGTCTCTCTCTCTCTACCTGTCTCTCTCTCTGTACCTGTCTCTCTTACTCTACCTGTCTCTCTCTCACTCTCTCTCTCTACCTGTCTCTCTCTCTACCTGTCTCTGCCTGTCTCTCTCTCTCTACCTGTCTCTCTCTCTCTCTACCTATCACTGCCTGTCTCTCTCTCTCTCTACCTGTCTCTCTCTCTCTCTCTCTACTTGTCTCTCTCTCTCTACTTGTCTCTCTCTCACTACCTGTCTCTGCCTGTCTCTCTCTCTCTACCTGTCTCTCTCTCTCTCTACCTGTCTCTCTCTCTACCTGTCTCTCTCTCTCTTTCTCTACCTGTCTCTCTCTCTGTACCTGTCTCTCTTACTCTACCTGTAGCTCTCTCACTCTCTCTACCTGTCTCTCTCTCTACCTGTCTCTCTCTCTCTCTACTTGTCTCTCTCTCTCTACTTGTCTCTCTCTCTCTATCTGTCTCTGGCTGTCTTTCTCTCTCTCTCTACCTCTCTCTCTCTCTCTCTACCTGTCTCTCTCTCTCTGTACCTGTCTCTCTTACTCTACCTGTCTCTCTCTCACTCTCTTTCTACCTGTCTCTCTCTCTCTACTTATCTCTCTCTCTCTACCTCTCTCTGCCCGTCTCTCTCGCTCTACCTGTCTCTCTCTCCCTACCTCTTTCTGCCTGTCTCTCTCTCTCTACCCGTCTCTCTCTCTACCTCTCTCTGCCTGTCTCTCTCTCTCTCTCTCTCTACCTCTCTCTCTCTCTCTACTTGTCCCTCTCTCTCTACCTCTCTCTCTCTACCTGTCTCTCTCTCTCTCTCTACCTGTCTCTCTCTCTCTACCTCTCTCTCTCTCTCTAACTGTCTCTCTCTCTCTCTACCTGTCTCTCTCTCTCTCTCTACGTCTCTCTCTCTCTCTCTACCTGTCTCTCTCTCTCTACCTGTCTCTCTCGCTCTCTCTACCTGTCTCTCTCGCTCTCTCTACCTGTCTCTGCCTGTCTCTCTCACTCTAACTGTCTCTCTCTCTCTACCTGTCTAGCTCTCTCTACCTCTCTCTCTCTCTCTGCCTGTCTCTCTCTCTCTACCTGTCTCTCTCTCTCTACCTGTCTAGCTCTCTCTCTACCTCTCTCTCTCTCTACCTGTCTCTCTCTCTCTACCTGTCTCTCTCTCTTTATCTCTACCTGTCTCTCTCTCTCTCTCTCTCTCTCTCTCTACCTGTCTCTCTCTCTCTTTCTCTACCTGTCTCTCTCTCTCTCTACCCCTCTCTCTCTCTCTATCTCTACTTGTCTCTCTCTCTACCTCTCTCTGCCTGTCTCTCTCTCTCTACCTGTCTCTCTCTCTCCCTACCTCTTTCTGCCTGTCTCTCTCTCTCTACCTGTCCCTCTCTCTCTACCCGTCTCTCTCTCTCTCTACCTCTCTCTCTCTCTCTACTTGTCTCTCTCTCTACCTGTCTCTCTCTCTCTCTCTACCTGTCTCTCTCTCTCTACCTGTCTCTCTCTCTCGACTTGTCTCTGTCTCTCTACCTGTCTCTCTCTCTCTCTACCTGTCTCTCTCACTCTCTACCTGTCTCTCTTTCACGACTTGTCTCTCTCTCTCGATTGTCTCTCTCTCTCTACTTGTCTCTGCCTGTCTCTCTCTCTCTCTCTACCTGTCTCTGCCTGTCTCTCTCTCTACCTGTCTCTCTCTCTCGACTTGTCTCTCTCTCTCGATTGTCTCTCTCTCTCTACCTGTCTCTGCCTGTCTCTCTCACTCTGCCTGTCTCTCTCTCTCTCTGCCTGCTCTCTCTCTCTTTGCCTGTCTCTCTCTCTCTCTCTCTACCTGTCTCTCTATCTAACTGTCTCTCTCTCTCTCTACCTCCCTCTGCCTGTCTCTCTCTCTCTACTTGTCTCTTTCTCTGTACCTGTCTCTCTTACTCTACCTGTCTCTCTCTCTCTACTTGTCTCTCTCTCTCTACTTGTCTCTCTCTCTCTACCTGTCTCTGCCTGTCTCTGTCTCTCTCTACCTGTCTCTCTCTCTCTGTACCTGTCTCTCTTATTCTACCTGACTCTCTCTCTCACTCTCTCTCTACCTATCTCTCTCTCTCTCTACCTGTCTCTCTCTCTCTCTCCTTGTCTCTCTCTCTCTAATTGTCTCTCTCCCTACCTGTCTGTGCCTGTCTCTCTCTCTCTCTATCTGTCTCTCTCTCTCTACCCGTCTCTCTCTCTCTCTCTCTACCTCTCTCTGCCTGTGACTCTCTCACTCTACCTGTGTCTCTCTCTCTCTCTACCTCTCTCTCTCTCTACTTGTCTCTCTCTACCTCTCTCTCTACCTCTCTCTGCCTGTCTCTCTCTCTCTCTCTACCTGTCTCTTCCTGTCTCTTTCTCTCTCTACCTGTCTCTGTCTCTCTCTCTCTCTGCCTGTCTCGCTCTCTCTCTGCCTGTCTCTCTCTCTCTCTCTGCCTGTCTCTCTCTCTCTGCCTGTCTCTCTCTCTCTACCTGTCTCTGCCTGCGCTCTCTCTCTCTCTACCTGTCTCTCTCTCTCTTTCTCTACCTGTCTCTCTCTCTCTCTACCCCTCTCTCTCTCTCTATCTCTACTTGTCTCTCT